>NW_012154951.1:1846485-1861040 GCF_000956105.1 Propithecus coquereli | reverse complement strand
TGCAAACTAGTGCAACCTCTGTGGAAAGCAATATGGAGATACCTTAAAGAGATACAAGTAGAACTACCATTTGATCCAGCAATCCCATTACTGGGCATCTACCGAAAAGAACAAAAGTCGCCCTATGAAAAAGACACCTGCACCCGAATGTTTACAGCACCACAATTCACAATTGCAAAGATGTGGAAACAACCCAAGTGTCCATCAATACATGAGTGGATTAATAAAATGTGGTATATGTATACCATGGAGTACTATTCAGCTTTAAGGAACGATGGTGATATAGCACCTCTTGTATACTCCTGGATAGAGCTGGAATGCATTCTACTAAGTGAGGTATCCCAAGAATGGAAGAACAAGCACCACATGTACTCACCATCAAATTAGTTTTAACTGATCAACACTTAATCGCACATATAAGAATAACATTTACTGGATGTTGGGCAGGGGGAGGCAGGAGAGGGGAGGAGGGGATGGGCATATGCACAAACAATGAGTGTGATGCGCACCACCAGGGGGATGGACACGTTTGAAGCTCGGACTTGGCGGGGGGCGGGGGAGGGCAACATACGTAACCTAATCATCTGTACCCCCATAATATGCTGAAATAAAAAAAGGAAAAAAAGAAAAAAATGGTAAATAAAAGAAAAAAGTTAGACATTAATCGGAAATGGAGGCCATACATAGATCCCTGGAAAGGCCTCTGCGAGAAGATGAAATTCAAGCTAAATCTCTTTGATGAAAATGAACAAACCATAGTCAAAGCAGCAGCAAACATGTTTTAGCTCTTTTTCCTAATAAGCTTTTGACATCTGCAAATTTCATCACCTGAAAATTTGAAATGCATCCCCTCAACTCTTTACCCAAATCATTGATTAAAATATCACATGGGACAGAGTCAAGAAGAAAGAAACTTGAAGCACCTAGAGAGTTCTTACTAGACTGTCTTGTGCAACATCTAATTGCAAGGACTTTGCAGAGCAAATAATATTCTTTCAAGATTTCCAAAGCAGAACAGAATTTTTCCCCTACTAAACTTCCGTAAAGAATCCAGAAGATACTGCACTGCCTCCTGTGGGATTGTTCCCCTCCCCAGGCAAAGCCGCCTAGTGAGGAACAAAGAAAGTTAGATGGACACGAAGACATTTCAATGTGTTAGGACTTGTAGCACCAGTCTTTGTGGGAGGCTCACAGCTTGCTATCTCAGCTGGATACAATTTAAACTTCCTTCCCAGAGCAAGAGCATTTTCACCTTCCCAGGCAACTTGCCTACCTCGAAAGCACAGTGTTGTGTTAACAGGTGAAGTCTGGTAGAAGCTTGTACCATATACATGTCTACATAGAAGGGGCTTGAGAGCTATATTCTGGAAAGGGCAAAACTGAGGGATAAGGCCACCCTACAACATCACTCAGCCCTGCCACTGGTCCTGTGACTTGGGAAAAATCAAAAGTCTTATGTCCCCTCCTTGTGCTCTCCATTTGCAACATATGATCTCCGAAGAAGATACAATTTCTCCAGCCCCTTCCTTTAGTTAGAAAAACCTCATGTAAAGACTAAACAAAAATCTTTTATTTAGATTAGTCTCTAACCTGTTAAGCACACTAATTGACCCAAACTCCTTATATCCTACAGTTTTTTACACTATATCATCTCCTACCTACAGGACTACTATTTCTGATCGTATAGGTCTTACTTTGCACAACTCTAGAGGACACCCTTGATATAAAGCCATTGTAGATTTGTGTAGTCTTTGCAATCATTTTCTAGAAAACGTAGTGTTTTGAGGAAGGGGACCTTCATTCTAATGGTACAAAGACATCATGTGGGCCAGCAATAGGGCTGCTTCATAAACTCCCAGGCAGGAAATGCCTTTTAAATGTTGAGCTACCTAAGGATATTCAGTGCAGCACTGTTTGTAAAAATGAAAAAAAAAAAAAAAAAAAAATGGGAAGACCCAAAATATCCACCAGTAGGAGAATGGATAAATAGATGTGGTCTGTTCACACATCAGAATACTATAGATTCACTAAAAAGAATGAATTAGAGCTTAAAGTATCAAAATGGATAAATCTCATTGAATGTAATGTTGAAAGCAGATATGCGTAATGTGACAATTTATTCATTTATATAAATAGTACAATGCAGAAAACATATGAATAGGCATTTATATTTGAACAAAATGTGTATCTAGTGCACAGGTAAATACACTTCAACTTCAAGATTAGAGTTACACCAAGTGAGGGAGGAAAGAAAGGAAATTCAGGAAAGATACAAAGGAGCTTCACCTGGGTCAATAATACCATTTTTTTTTTTTGTAATGTAAAATATATGTGGCAAAATTTTAACAATTGTTAAATCTGAGCCATAGTTATATGGGTACCTGTATTTTCCTGTATGTTTGAAATAACTCATTTCCTTTTAAAGTTAAAGAGAAAGGAAGTTAAGCTTTATTTCCGCAAAGGAGCTACTATGTCTCTTCCCCCCGATAATGAGATCCCTATTATTCAGTGGTTTTCCAATTTTTCTTTTTTTAGCACCAGAGTCTTTCTTTCACATGAAAATTTTTATGGATTCCTGATATGTACAACCAATAAAAGCTGAGGGGCCCTGAAGCTGTGCTTTTTCACACTCCCTCGATGCAACCTGACGGAGTCCCCAAAGAGGCCTCCATGGAACCTAAGGCTCCCGAGAGCACAATTTGAAAATTAATGGTGAATCCCTTTTGACCTATATGCCAGGTCGGTATGAGCCAGTTTTCAGTCCACAGCTATGGTTAGGACACCTGTATTCTCCCTTTTCCTTCTCTGCTCCTGGTTTACTATAGCTGGTATTTCTTTTTATCAAGAACTTGAATGTAATAAAATGGTCCATCTTCAATAACGGACAAAAATTAATACCTCTCAACAAATTTAAACTGGCATTTCTTAACTGTCCTCCCTTCCATTATTCTGAGTAACAAAGATTTTACAGGAGAGTGGTCCCCCCTTATCTGAGGGAGATACGTGCAAAGACCCCCAGTGAATGCCTAAAACCGTAGAAAGTGCCAAACCCTATGTATACTATGCATAAATTTCTTTTTACTTCTTCACAATTTCACAGAGAGAAGATTCATTCTTATCGTAAATCTTAGCACATGAGCACATAGTTTTTTCTTTCCTTATTAGTTTCAGAATTTTTGCCTTGTCGCTTAAAGCAAACACTTTGTGGCTTCTCTTTGGCATATCCAAATTGCTAGCATCACTACTCTTGCACTTCAACACCATTATTAAGTAAAATAAGGGTTCCTCAAACAGAAGCATTGTGATACTGCAACAATATCTGATAACCCAGATGGCTGCTGGGTGACTCACAAGCAGGTAGCATCAGCAGCGTGGATACTCTGGACAAAGGGGTGATTCACATCCCGGGTAGGATGGAGCCAGAAGGTGCAAAATTTAATCATGCCACTCAAAACGGTGAACAATTTAAAACTTATGAATTGTTTATTTCTGGAATTTTTCCGTTTATTAACTTTGCACTGCTGTTGACCTCAGGTAACTGAACCCACAGAAAATGAAACCGCTGATAAAAGGGGGATTACTATATTTGTGTTAACCAAAAAATATTTTAGGATAGAAACACAAAAAGAAAGTATACCTTAAATAAAAGGAAAGCACTAAATTACTTAGGGTGAATGTAGTTACACATATTTATGAGAGAATTCAGCATTAGAAATGTCACATTTTATATTAACATATTATAAATTCATTTGTTCTTCTAGGTGATCGTATGCTATACTTAACAAAAATTTCACATTTTGTTAAAGAAATCTGTTCAATAAAGCACTACAATTGACCATTCAAACATACCAACGTTCAAAATCACAGTTCCCAAAGATTCAAAATATCCCAGTAATGTAAATATGGCCAGTCAAACATGAAACGTGTTTGCAGCCGTCAGATGGATAGAGGTGTGCTGCAGCTAGACTAACAGTGATAGCTTCACTGTTAAGTTGCTGACTTTCCATGTGTGCCTATACAATGAGAAAAACCACTTCCGGGAGAAATTACACATAGTAGCAAAAACAGCAACTTACCTGGACAACTAAACGATAGCTGCCCAGTGAGTCTGGTCTCAGAGAAAACACAGGTTTAGAGTAGAATGCTAACTGTTGCTTCCTGGCGAGGCACTCAGGCTTTCTATCCTCACCAGGCACTCACTGAGATGTTGCTAAAGAAGGCTTTGACATTTTGACAGGAGCACCCTAATCAATCCTGCCCTTCACATGAAATTCAAGAGTTGCCTGGACTTCGGGTGCAAAATTAACTCATCAGCTATTTTGTCCCTTGGCCTCACTCTCCCTTTAAAGGAAATAATCAGCCTCTTCCTGACTTCACTCACTGAGTAAGTATTGGGGTTGTCAGCCGCTATGTGGAGGGCATTAAGGAAGAGAAGACTGTCAGGTTGCAAAGAGGAATTTCAGGGTAGAGCAGAGATTTAAAGGAAGGCAGAATGAGGGAGACGAAAGGGGACTGACGATTACTATGTCCTATGCTGATCAACTGAACCATGAAAATCAATCTGTTTGCCTGAAAAGTTGCCATAATAATTGAGATGACAAAGGAACACTAATATTGATACATTTTTTAAGGAGACTCTTTTTAACACAAATCAGGTGTTAAGCCACCTTTTAAGGCAGCACAAGACATCGGTATGAGTGCAGAAGGAGGAGACAAATGGAAAGAAATGTTGAAAGTTCAAAGAACTACAAAAATGATAAAATGTGCAGGGAAGTTTTCATCAGGAAGGGTATACAACCTAAAAAGCCTAGTGAAAACAAGTCTAAAATATGATTGGATAAGAGTAAAGGTAGACGAAACACCAAGATAGATTGATTACTAACGTCTGCTGAGACCTCCATCTCTAGAAATCCATAGGAAAAGAATAGACAATCTCAGGGCTAGAAGATGTTGTTACCCATCTGCACCAGATCAAAAGGGGTCACGAGGACTAGGGCCTTGTGATCAAAATAATATGCAAAAAGAATCATGTGCAGACTCTAAGACAGTTGTCCAAGTAATATATATATATCCTAGCAATATACTTAAAGATTAATTCTAAAATTTCCAACAGTCAACACATTGGCTCTGAGATTGGGTATAAGACCAGTATGAGGTGAATCCATCCAGCAAATGCCCACTTTGTCCATAGGACAGAGTTTAGATTCCAACAATATACAATAAACTCTTTATTAGTCAGATAGTCAGGAAATGTCATGCTCCAGCTAATCAAATGGTTTCTGTTAATTGTTACCACATGCAGAAATATTACAAATTTTTAAAGAATGAGAATAAATTAAAATACACTTAACACTGAAACTAAACTGATTAGAATTTAATCTTTCTCTAATTATTCAGAATGCATTTCAGGGTCATCAAGAGAAGCATAAATTATCAGTGCTTGATGACTATGCAGGAAGTCACAGTTTTTCTAAAATCCTGGTTAACAGATGCTGGGTAACAAAGAATTCACTGCAGTAGTTATTATTTGGAGGATTTATGTATAAGGCATTTCTCTGGTATACAAAGTATATCATTAATCCTCACAGAATATAAATTTTCAGAGATGATGAACTGATATTCATAGAGATATTAATAGAATAACTTGCCTAAGATTTACAACATGAAAGGGTGTCAGAGCCAGGTTTTGAACACAGATCTCTCTTTAAAGAATATGCTCTTTCACTATGTGAGGTGAGCAAATCTCTGTTGCATAAGAGTATTCATAAAATTTTCTTCCTTTCTGTACAAAACCTGTACACAATCCATGGATCAGGCTGTTTGTTTTTCTAGGAGTGCTAAAGAATTTTTCTGAGCCATGTATTCATGAGAGCAGTAAATTTTGGCTATAAAATATTTTGTAGGCTTTTTTTTTTTTTTTAAAGTGTGGCTGCTCATTCAAAGTATCAAGAACATATCCTAAACATCTTTGGAAGAAAAATGTTTTAAGAGGCTAAACCTTCATAATGTCAGCCACATAAAAATAATCTACTAATAAAAGTATATACTTAAAATAGACTCATTTACTCACATTTTATGTGAAGATCTAATTTTTTTATGATTCAGCTCATTTTTAGCCATAAAACATATTTGACTTGACTATGACTCATAAAAGAACATGGTCATTTATAATTATTTAAGACTTTGGGTTAGGTTTAAATCTATTACAGAAATGAATTCCACGTGTTGTCAGGAGCAAAAAAAGGTTATTTCACCGGTATACGTAATACATTCCTCCTCTCATCCTACTCCCATTATCTACTTTTTAGTCCTCAACTCATTAATGTTTTCATCTTAAACATTCACGGCTTCTTGTTCACCTTCACTCACCAGCATCAATTAAAATTCTTCAAGGTTCAAATGCCTTGTCTTCCTCCACCCAAAATGGTTTTACTTATCTCTCAAGCAGGCAGTGATCCTATAACGGACTTTCGCAAACAAGGGAGGGGGGAGGAAATGTGGCTGAACTTTAGAATGGCACAAAATAATCTCAGGCCATGATACTGTTTCATTAGCTAATCTCGTTCACACACAGGAGACTTTGTTGTTGATGAAATGACCCTATTCAAACAGACAGGCCTCCTTCCCCTACCTCTGCACATAGCCTTTCCTGATAAGTCTTCAGAATTATTTTCTATTCCAAAAGAAAGTATTTTCATTTCTAGCACAAGCCTGACATTTTCATTATATTGAAGAAAATGCTACCTAAACAGTAACTTGGGGTAAAAGCAGCCCTGATTGGAATAGGGTCTACGCTCAGGAGTCAGAATTGAAAAACAGATTTCCCCTCTGTGAAGTCTCCACGCAGAATTGTGGTAGAACTATAATTCTGAAAATGCTGCAACTTGATTCCTCCTTCTAATTCGGGATCTCACCCAGAGACAAAAGTTTCATGCTCGAGCTAAATTTAAGGAAAATTAAAATTATTGCATTGCTTAACAGAATTAAATTATGCATTTATGGCAAAGTTTGAAAAAATCATACTTCATTGTCTTAAAACTTAATAGACTAGTTGTCGCTTGCCACTATTGGGTTTTGAAAGGTGATTTCAATACTGGTGTGTGTAACTGCTGTGCAGTTGTTCAGCTGGGGATTTTATACTAATGCTTTGAACCGATTTGTTCATCTGGTTTTCTCTCTAGTATTTTATGTTCATTCCAATAACTCTGTTAAACTTAAATATGAGGTCCCCTTCTGACTCTGTGAACTCCAAGGGGTAACTTTCCCAGGAAAAAGTGAGGTTCATTTTCAATGTGAGTGAACAGAAGAGGAAATCCTTAGATTGAAGGTCAAGGAAATGTTACCTAGAACCTGAATCAATATCAATAGAAACAGTGCATTGAACAGCAAGGTCTAATTTTATGTCCATATAAGAAAGGTGTTAAATTTCAAATTAGGTATCTGGATAAAAAGCATAAAGAGAGTTTAAAAAAATGCCATTAATTATAATTCCTTAGACTTAATTTTATAGCCTAAGAAATTAATGAGAGTTCTAATAAAATGTGATCCGTGACATACTTCTTCAGAAAGAATATGTAGAAGGTCACAAAATTCTTAAGTTGGCAGGATTCCAAAAGATCAGCTAGTTCAACTCTTATTTTTTAAATGAAGAAACTGAGGCACAGAGAGGTTTAAAGCATTTATATAAAAAGAGCTTAAAAATTCTAGCATATATTTAAATTATCACCTCAAACCCAAGTTTAATATCAAAAAGGTATAATTAGCATCCATGTTTAACACAAATGCATAAAAATTATTCATAATAGTTTAAGCAATCTGCCACTTCTTTTAAAATAAAAAAAAGCATAATGGTGGTATAAATGAAATATTTCATTGAAATTCCCTGAAATAATTCAGTTTTCCTGCTAATCTAGACTCAATCTCCTTGTCACTCATTAAACATTTACTGAGCATTTACTGAATGCTAAGTATATTGCTCAAAACTCCAGAATTTTATTCTGGTCAGAATTTTGTCTTTAAAAAATGGTGAGTAAAATCTTTATGTACACTGCTCCTGCCTATGAGTGCTTATACCTTTTAATAACTTTCATTTTCTTCTGAAAATCATCTTCTTTTTTTCAAGGATTGTAGTGGATATTGTCTTCAAGAATCAAAGTGTCTCTTAAATTCCATCTATTCAATTGTCTTATTCAACAAGTATTTAATTGTGACATGGCTGCAGTTAAGCAGGGAGCCCATGAAGAAGTTATGGTGACAATTTTTAATATTTTTATTCATAATATTGCTGATTTTTTTCTACACAATGCTATGCTTACTATTGAAAAAATAAGATAGGATGTAGTTAACCAATGATTCACACAATTACAACTCTGTGAAAGTTGGCAGAAACAACATTTTCAGTAACTGTAGAGCTACTGTCCAGCATGAGCAATGTCAAAGTTATGAAAAGGTAAGATAAGAAGACCACAGACAGGATGCTATAGAACTAATAAGCTCAATACTGCCTAAGATCTAATAATCAGCACTGCAAATTCATAAGGTCTTTTTTTCACTGCCCCCAGAGCTAATCCCCACTGACGAACCTGCAAGATCTTCATTTACAAAACATAATTTCAGTGTATTCATTTATAATGGTGAATATACCTTCCCAAGCATTGGAAAACTCGTGTTAACTTTCCTTAACATGAGCCAGCTAACACCTGGCCATCCACTTCTCTTCCTTCTTTCCATGAGCTCATAGCTGTCCAACAGAATCCTCCTTAACACAGTTATCCAGGCAACCCTGTCAATCGCACTAAGATGAACTCCATTTGCCACATTCCAAAGCAGTGTTTTCCCACTCCCAAGATGACTAAGAGGCAGGTACTAACCACGTTATTTTGGAGGTCGGAAAATAAGAGCTAATGTAAACAGAGACTTGAGGGACCACTTCATCTATACCCTGGGGAAAAACTTGAGAAATTCACCTTCCCTCAATTCCAGTAGCCCCCTAATCACTTAAATGTTCCAACATGGCTCTCTCCTGGAATAATTTTTAAAAATCACTGTTGAATCCTTCCTCTTCCTCCCCCTTTTCCAGTTTTCATTCAGTCAACTTTTCATATTGGAAAGGTAAAGCTTCTTCAGATAATTTATACTTTAATTGTTTTAGTGATAGGTCTCTTTCACAGTTATAAAAATAAAACATCTGCTTGCTGCTACATCTCACAAAAACTACCGAGCAGATTCTCATAAAGAAATAGAGGATCAGTTTGGAATCATTTGAATTTTTTTTTGTAAGGCTTTGTAGTACTCTTAACATTTGCTAGGCCTGTGGTGGTGGGAGACTTTAAGTATTAATAATTATTACCTCAGAGCAATTAAAATTGAATTAAAAAGAAGCCCAAATGATGTTCGTCAATTGCGGCACAGCATAGCTATTAGAATGCTACAGATAGACAAAATAAAGAATGGCTTCCAGTCAGAAAGCACAAGGGCAGATTTTCTGATGTATGATTGAGCAGCTTCTCACATGGGCAAGTACGCTTCTAAGAGGATGTGTCTGTTCAATGGTGTATGTCTCTGGTCATATCAATGCACAGCTCACCTGGAAAAGTCTGGTGAAGTAGCTCATCAAAAGAATATACATATATCTCTGTGTGTGTACATGTACGTGTGGGTATTATTTGAGCTTTACTGAGCACTACACGAATCGCTTGTTCATAGTACATGCTCTCTAAAAACCCTTAAAAAGATCACACTGTCACAGTAGTTACCCAAAGACACCTCACTAGAACACAGGACTCGGTCCCAGTCTTTCCTCTCCAGACCCTATAGACTTTCTACTGCCACACTTTCTACTCTGCCACACTTCACAACAGAGAGGGAGAGCAGAAGGTTAGTATGTCACAGCATGGAAGTAAGGGGAAGAAAGAGAGGAAGGCCATGCGGCATGTCTCTGTTGAAGGTTAACTCTGGAATCTCTGGCTGTCTGAATTTAAGTGTGGTCTAAGTTTACAGGTTGGTGGGAGACAAACATTGGAGATTGTTTTTTTCATGACTTTTCAAATTCCACAAAGAGAACTACCATATGATCCAGCAATTCCACTATAGACTTTGGGTCTATATCCAAAGGAATGAAATCAGTTATGTCAAAAACATATCTACACACACTCCCATGATCATTTCAGCGTTATTCACAATAGCCAAGATACGGAATCAACCTAAGTGCCCATCAATGGATGAATGTATAAGGGGAATGTGCTCTACACACACAATGGAAGACTATCGACTCTTGGAAAAGCAGAAAATACTGCCATTTGCAGCAACATTGTTAAATGAAATAAGCCAGGCACAGAAAGATTATCTCCAATTGTATGTGAAACCTAAAAAAGTGGACCTCACAGAAGCAGAGAGTTGAATGGTGGTTACTAGGGGCTGGAGGTGGGAGGATTCAGGAGATGTTGTTTCAAAGGATACAATATTTCAGTTAGATAGGAGGAATAAATTCAAAGGACTTATTGTACAACATGATGATTATAATTGATAACAATGTGTTGTATTTTTGAAAATTGCCAAAAGAGTAGATTTTAAGTATTCTCACCGCAAAAAAATGATAAGTACGTTAGGAAAAACATGTATTAATTAGCTCAATTTAGCTGTTCCAGACTGTACACATATTTCAAAACAGTACATTGTACACAAAAAATAGATACAATTTTTGTCCATTAAAAAATAAAAAAAACAAAAATTGTACAAGTCTTGTATACTAGCACCCACTAACAAGTCTTGTGCCCAGCCTCTGAACCTCATTCTCCCTCCCGTGTTCTGACATGGCCCCTCATGGCTAGCAGCCATCCAATGCAGCTGGGAACAGCCCTGCTAACAGTGCAAAGTCAATCCAAATTCCACCCCGCACGGACCCAAAGCCAAACAAGCATATTTCATATGGGCCCTTTGCGAGCTATGAGATGAACTGCCTTATAGGGGCCATGGTGACAAAGGTGTCCTTTGAGAGGCAGTGAAACAATAGATACGGAGTGGGAATCCATTTTAATACATTCAGGTTTTTGGGTCTCCATTCTGAGCTTGCAATTGATTTTTTATTGGTTAGTGTTTCTGAAAGGTCAGTGTATTAACCTTTGAGCTCTTTCCTTAATTCTCAGTATTTTTTATGCACATTTAGAAAAACACAGGTGCTTAACACATTTTGTCCAGTTAAATGGGCCTCTGTGATCCGAAATTGGAATAGGCAGGTGGCTGCCAGGTCTGCACTACTTTGGGAAATGGATGTATTTCTCCTTTACAGGCTCTCGGTGGGAAGGGGAAAAGGTGGGGGAGGAAGAATGCTGACAGACAGCAGCAGGGTGACTCTGTGCTCAGCATCTTGTCTTGGTGGTATATCCAAGCTGCAAGATTTATAACCTTCTTGTTACAATGTATCAGCTTCAACACTTCCAGTGAAGTCTTCAATAACTTCGATGACATCTTGCTGAGGGGTTTTGTCATTAAAAGCCTAAAGCTGGTCATTAACAAACCTTCTCTGCAATCATCTACTGCTGTGCTAACTCAGGCATGGATCTGACTGGAAAGTTGAGCTGGCTCAGAAACTTTCCAGAAGGCTGCATTTTTTTTTCCTGTGTGGGGTCTATTTCTTTAGGGAAACAAAATATAGTTCTCAATCATTTAATCATTTATTTCTCATTATCTATGAACTAACCCTTTCCTGATAGACACAACCAAGTTCACCAAACATGTGTAGAACACTACTATACAGCAGGCATGGTGCTCAGGGCTGAAGACAGAATCATAAAAAAGACACAGCTCAGAGGATTTATAGGCAAACCCCCCCCCCAAAAAAATAAAATTAGCCATCGTTTATAGAATCCTGGGTAATGGGCCAGACTTAGTTTAGGCATTATAAGCATTATCTGATTCATTTTTCACGATGCTTTAGAAGATGGATGTTCTTATTATTCCTGTTTTAGAGATGAGATGACTGGTGTTGCCTGCTTTCAGCATTTTCCCAAAGTTATTGGGCTCATAAGTGGCAGAACCAGGTTTCAAGCCCGTGTCTTCTCAGACTTCAATCAGGAATGGGCCAGGAAGAAGGCAGAAAGCAAAGAGCATGGCATCTAGGCGGGGGAGAGAACCTGAGCAAGGCTAAAAGTAGACACGGTCTGAGTACATATGAGAAACAGGCTGGACACAGCTCCAGTCTCCTTCCAGGGGAATTTAGTGGGTGGAGTTTTACCCATTTCTCCAACTTCCCCTGGCTCCACCCACTTCCTCCGCTCCATAATAACATTTAGATTATAGAGGTATCCATTTGTGTGCATTTATGTACGAACTCAAGATCGTCCACTGGCTCTGGAGTATTAAGGACTGGTATAAACTTTATGAATATAATAAAGATTTCTATGATGTGAGAAAAGGTGAACTATTTGAAGATCATTTAATCCCAAATTTATACAAAGATTCACGTGGCAGAGCAATTCCCAATTGCTTGACAACTGTTTCTGCTGTCAATGATTTGACTTTTCACTTAATCTGGTCACCTCTCACGGAGAAATAATGAATGGGGTCGTTCATTTCTCCTCTACACAATTCAGACCACAAATAGCCAGGGGACCAGTGCTACAACACACAGCCAGTGGTGCCTCGAAAAGAATGATAGAGAAACATGCAGACATGCGGAAATATTGTGCTATAACTTAGAGGGAGTGGTGGATGAGTAGAAAGATAACTCTTGGAATGGCATTTTTCCAAAGTAACAAGGAAAATATCTTGGAGGTATTAGGTATATTGTTAAGAGTAACCATTGGTTAAGGACCTACTATATGCCGGACGATTACTGGGGGGGTTTTACTCAATAGCTTATTAAATAGAATCTTTAAAACAATCCTGCCAAGAAAAGAATTACTCCCACTTTTATAGATAAACAAACCAAGGGTTAGACAGGTTGAGAATTTACCAAAGCCCCCTCATTGACTAATTTGCACAGCTGGAATGCAAGTCCTGTTATACATTATTTCAAGTTTTGGATGTTGTTTTACTCTTATCTGTATCTACATTAATTAAAATATAACCTATTTAAAGGTATTTATACACAATTAAACAATACAATGATTAAAAAGGGACTAGCTGGTTTTTCTCTCTCTCTCTCTCTCTTTTTTTTTTATCAAAATGACATTTGTCCTCTCTTTTATTTCTCCTTTCCCAAAAGGAAACAGAAACATTAGCTTACTTTTTACTGTTCATTAATTGCTGTGGGAATTTACCTGAAGGGATCAGTAAGACCTCCAAGCGGACACCATTGATCCAACTATAGTGCCATTATGTGCCTGTCCATATGCCTGATGTTGGAGGCAACGCTTTGTTCATGGGAATCACAAAGCCATCATCCATCTGACTCCCTCAGTTTTGGTGAACTCTCACCTGCGGCACTTCTCATGAATGTCTTTGTTGGTCTGTTATTATTTTTAATTGCTCACAGGGTGATTTTTACTAGTAAAGTTCTTGCCAACCAAGATCATCAGTGCTAACTCAGAGGAGTCGCAGAAAATCAATTAGTAAATTCAGCTCTGCTCTTCTAATGAGAAGTAGGATACGGTGTGGCTGAGCTTCATCCAAGGTCATAGAACCTGTTGGCTCTTTCGGAGACAGCATGAAGCACTTTCAAAGAATACATGTGGGTGCAGAACACCAAATCTAAGGAAAAAGTTCTGTGTGGTGAGACAAACAAGCACTTTGACTAAGGAAGCCCTGAACTGGCAGATCATATCTAATACCAAAATAATTAATAATAATAATACACACTTATTCTGCCTTGTTTCAGGAAACACTAGTGACTTTGTGATCATGAGTAAATAACTTAGCCTCTTTGAAACTCAGTTTCCCTATCTGAAAAGTAGGAGTAATGACCTCATACATCATTTTGAGAAGGAAATGAAATGATGATATCAATTAAAACTCTTTTTGTTCCAAGAGATAGAAGCTCAATTAGAATAAGGTTAAGCAGAAAGAGCACTTTATTATACATAAAAGTATTGGCTGTCAAGGTAGGGAATACAATTGGATCTCAGGAAAACCTGAAACCAGAGGCTCAAGTGCCATGAGAAAGTTCTCCCTGCTTTTTGTCTCCAATCCCCTTAATGTATGGGTATCTCCCCTTCTCACTGCTCCTACGTTTATAGGGTAGAACAAAGCCACCAATGAACTATAAAGATACATCCCCCATCCCAGACTAAGAAACTAATAAACTGATTTGTCCAAGTTCTAAATCCCAGGGAAGAACTGGGATTGGCCCAGCTCATGAAATGTGCCTTCATCTGGACCAATCAATTATTTGTTGACAGGAGCAGGATTTTATGCTACTGGCATGGCTCTACCTATGGGAAGCATGTAGGTAGTTGGAAGTGGATATTTCTTAGAAAAGAGGGGATTGGTTAGTAGAAAAGAGAGTTTTACCACAGAGAAAATAATTGGTGTCCACTAGGAGAACATATGAAAAATAGTTATCACTATGCTCAGTTCAAAATAAACATACTTATTTTTTAACAAAATGTAGGTTTTTA
>NW_012154951.1:1842435-1844085 GCF_000956105.1 Propithecus coquereli | reverse complement strand
GAATCTTAGAAAACTAGAAATTTTCCTCTTTTATCAGAAGGTTAATTCCTTGCCAGAAGAAGAATCTATTTTGTGTGTAATACAAAAGAATTCTTTCACTTGGTTCAAATTGTAGGAATCCAATTGACCTCTGCCAATAAACTCCAGGCCTGAGTAAAGGTTCCAGACAACATATTTCAGGTTTTGAAAAGAGATCACTTAGCATAACTTTCCAGAATTCCTTCTGTCTGCTTCCAGTATAATACCGAATAATTTTGGAAAGAATAATTCCAGAATCTTTCAAATGGGATGATAAGAGCTAAGTGTGGTTATCATGGTAAAATAAGCAGATTGAAAGTTTCATGTTGCATTGTATTTTGTTGCTATGACATGATTCCTTTTTAGGAAGAAGGAATTAAATTCAGGAAGCAACAGACAATGTTCCAAGAGTTAGCTAAAGGGTAGGGGATGGGGCGGGGCTAACTGGTCTAAAAATTTGTATTACCTGTTAAAGATTATTGCTCCACATTTGCTTTCAAACACGAAGAGAATTCCGTGGAGGGAAAAGAAGTACCAGAATAATAATATTGTCTTGAAACACAACTCACATATTCTGTATGAGAAAAAACTGTTTCTAACTGGCTGCTTTGTTACAGCTTAAATGCAACATACGTTGATGGAAAACTCATGCCATTTTGAAGTGTATTGCACAAATGCTTAATTGGGGTTCTTTAAAAATTCTATCATTTCATTTCTTGGTAGGTAGGATATTACAATATGCACATAAGCATGCTATAGTTGATCAGTGCTAATCTTTTTTGTAATAACTAATATTCTTTCCCAACAGCCACCACTCCTTCTATTCTTGTCACTTTCACCCGGGAGTCACAAAATGCTGAAGATAGTCACTTTTCACTTGATTCAATTTCAGGAGGTTGAAGGTAGGCCAAAATCCTCCCCTTCTTTCCTAAATACTTTTTCTCTCCTCTCCTAATTACATGGCTTTACATTGATTTACATGAATTTCAGCTTTCAAAAATCATTGGTGAATGCAAATAAGCACATGGGAAAATTATATTAAGTTTGCACAATTGATCTTTCATCATTTCAAATGGTACCTTTGAATAGTTCCTGAAATGTCTGTCTGAAATACTCCCAGCGGTGAGTGTCATCAAGAGATGCGGGGTCACCCTGGGGAAACCCATTCTCAGTGATGTAAATTACAGGGTTATTATATGTATCCTAGAAAAAGAGAACAGAAGTTTTATTCTGAACAGATGTTTTAAAAAAAAAAAAAGCTCATAAAATCAGGTGCATTACCCTCTATCTTCTCTAAGTTACAACCCCAAAACTAGTTTTCATCAAATTGTACTGACCCTATTACCTTAATTTTCCACGCACTGATCTTTTATGACTAACAATGAAAAAGCAAAACTGTGCAAATGTCCATGAAAACAGTCAAATGACTCCTATTGTAATGAGAAGACAGAAATGTCTTCCTTCTGTCAACATCTGCTGATTGTCACTTCTCCTTAACCCCTCGGACCCGCCAGCAGCTACATTCTGTATTCCCCACAGGAGAGGACCTGAAAACCTGTACTTGAAATTTTAATTTCAGCTACCTGGACACCATCCAGCATGGCTGAGACAAAAAAAAAAAAAAAAAAAATA
>NW_012154951.1:1832546-1839070 GCF_000956105.1 Propithecus coquereli | reverse complement strand
ATAATAATAATTCAGACTTTTACATGTGTTTCATTCATTCAATCATTCATTTCTTCATTTCTTAAATACACATTGATAGAGAAACTTTGCTAGACATATAAACATAAGCAGGATAAACACATCCTTGTCCTCAAGGAGCTTATTAGGAGGTACTACAGATAGATTCATAAACAGTTACAACACAATACTACTAGTAAAGAGAAAGTACGGAGTCCTATTTAAACATAGGATAAAAGGTACCCATCCCAAACTCAGAGCATTCAAAAACATATTCTGAAAGCAATGTAGCCTAATGGTTTCATGAGTGAACTATGGTGCCAGTCCACCTAAATTCTATCCCAACCCCTTCACCTAGCAGCTCCTTGACCTTAGGCAAGTTTCTTGATCCCTCTGAATTATCTTTCCCCTCTGTGAAATGTGGATAATAGAAACCTTCTCCAATTAATAATTGTGAGAGTTTAATGAGTTGATAAATTGAACATGCTTAGAACAGTTCTTGGCATATGGTAAGGGCTCAGTATCAGTTAGCTATCATTGTAATAAATAATTATTATTGCTATTAGTGATGTCTAAGCTGATATTAAAAGATGAATATAAATTATCCACCTAAGGCAAAGAGAAAAGGTCCAGGAAGAGAAAGGGGAGAAACAAATGCACAAAAGACCAAAGGAGACATGGAAATAAAGACCACCCACATTAGAAAACAGTCTGTTTACCCAGAGTTTGCTATAGCGAGAGAGTCAGCCACCATCACCTGTGCTTGGCAGATACTCAAAGCCAGTTGGGGAAGAGGGAAAGCAATATAGTAAAAGAGAAAGCTTCAGGGGTGCTCTGATTGGAGGTTACTGGCACAGGGAAGCTGGAGGTGGGCTAACTATGAATAAAAGGAGAGCATCCTATGCAATTGGTTTGGCTTTCTCTTGTTGGTGTTGAGTTAGAAGCAGAGAGCAAGGGGGACAAAAAATAGAGAAGGTGACAGTTTTTGACCAAGTCCTGACTATTCTGGGCTGATTGCTGTAGAGGTAATGGTTTGGCTTCCTGGGCTTCTTATGTGTGCCAGACTTTTATATATGGCCTACCCATTGCTTGTGTATTCATTCTCTTTCTGGAAACTAGAAGTTCATTATAAGGTTATAGATCATCGGAAGAGGAATAAGAATGGTGATAGGCAAGCAGGGCAAGTGGAAGCCAAATTAGGCACTATCATGTGTTGTCCATCTGTCTGTATAAGTGGGTATTTTTAACGCCAGCTCATTTATTTTGCCAAGTGGAACATAATGTGAATCATGCATAACAACTCCATATTTGGAAGACACATTTGTATGCTATTTCTCACTTGGTGGGCAGAATAACTCCTCCCCTGCCAAAGACGTCCATGCCCTAATCCACAGAATGGGTGAGTATGTTACTCTATAAGGCAAAAGAGACATTGCAGATGTGATTAAGGTATGGATCTTGAAATGGGAAGATTTCTCTCCATTGTTCAGGTGGATCCAATACAACTGCATGAGTTTTTAGAAGTGGAAGAGGAGGACAGAAGAGTGCCCAGAAAGGTGCAACAACAGAAGAAGGGGTGGAGGTGTGGGGACTTGAGAGGAACTCAACCTGTCATTGCTTGCTTTAAAGATGGAGAAAGGGGTCCATGAGCCAGGGAATGCAGGTGGCCCCTAGAAGCTGCATATGGTCTTCAGCTGATAGCCAGCTAGGAAATGAGGACCTCAATTCTACAACCACAAGGAACTGAGTTCTGCCAACAACCTGAATGAGCCAAGAAACAGACTCCCCCATAGATCCTGCAGAAAGAAATGCAGGTCTGCAGGTACCATGATTTCAGCCTCAGAGAGAACAATGGCAGACTTGTGATCTACAGAACTCTAAGGTAACAAATTTGTGTTGCTTTAAACAGCTAAGTTTGTGATAATTTGTTGCAGTAGCAATACAAAACTAATACACTCATCAAAAGTTAGATACTCTTCTTTTCTGTCTCAAAGAAAGAGCATTACACCATTTGATCTCTGGGGCCCTATAAGCCCACCTTTCCTTGTTTGTTAATGGGATATGCAGACACGGTATGATGGAATAATCTTGGTATTGCTACATGCAAAGGTTTTCATAGCCAACTCTGTCCATTGGCTTTGAACATAAAAATAATATTAGCTTTCATTTATTAAACTCATACTATATGTACCAGATGTCACACATTTTGCTTAATCTTAGCACTAAGAACAAGAGATGGGCATTTTTATTCTTATTAAACATACGAGAAAACTGAGATTCAGAAAGTCTCAATGTTGTCAAATGGCACAGCCAACATTTAAGCCCAGTCTATCTCACTACAAAGACTGAGCTGTTCGCACTATGACACACCACTTCTCACGTTTACCCATCCAAAAGCATGTGACTCTGGTTTACTAGCCTTTAACAATCACCTAATTCACACCTGATCACAATAGCAGATACCTCCCCCTTTTTTTTTTGCTTTGCGAAGGAGTCATTAATGATGGCCAATCAATGTAATTCAAATAACATGAGAACTGTCAGTTGAAGATAAATAAATTTCAAGTAAAAATTTTTATCACTCATCAGCATAGCAGAACAACACAGCATTGAATAATTAATGTTTAATATCCCAGCATTGAGCACTTTACTTCTCATGTCTGCAGTTTATTTGATGCTGTAATGAAACTTTTCCGTGAAGCAGTGGAGTGGGAATTTTGAGAATAGAGCACTAGACCTCGACAACTCTGTCAAAGGATCATGCACAAATCACTCAGCCTCTTTAGGCCTAAGTTTCCTTATCTATAAAAGGGGAATGTTGACAATGCCGCCTTATGAGTGTGTGAGTATCAAATGAGAACAAATTGTCAAAGGGTAATTTAGCTTTGTTTATTAGACTGATACAATTCAGTGATAACTAATTATCTCAATAAATGTATTTTTTTAAATGATCCTCTGTTACCAGTCTGAGGATCTTGAAACCTTGAGAGGTCATTTGAATCCTGTTATGTTTCTAGATATTTAGGACAGAATTGATTATTTAAGGATTGAAACTTCTATAGCCTTCTTTCATCGTTCAATATCTTCTTCTCAGTTCTAAGTAAGCCCATTTCTGCTTATTTGATCTTTGAAAATATGAAGTATGTTTGAGTTAAAGGTCTTCTGGATATAGGGGAAATAAACCAACCCAGATGAAGTCCAGTATAAAGGTGAAATTGGGGGCAGCTGGGTGATAGGTAGGGTGCAGTGGGCATTATTTAAAATGACAGGGAGATATCAGACACCCGATGACAGGAAATGACTGCAGGTAGAACTCAAGGGAATTGAAGTTGGGAGCTGAGAAAATTCTTGCTTCTCAGGAAAAACCGATCTCTCCCATCCCAGCTTCTCTCAACGCACCTGTTCCATTTCTTGCCTTTTTTCAGAACCAGTTTTCTCTACACACCCAAACTGTCATGGTCTCAAAATGGCCATTCCATCTGCCAAAGCTACTTCAAAGCCCCGCTGACAACCACCAACCAACTAAGCCTGTACATGCCTCAATTTCAAACATCCCTGAGAGAGGAAAACAACCGAACAAGCTTATCTTTTTCAATGAGGCCCAACCTAGTTATATATCACAGAGAAAGAAATCTTTCCTTCCTTCTGTCAACTGTGGCCAGGGGTGGAATGGAATTGTATAGAACGAAGAAATGGGGGAATTCCCTTAGAACAGGCTGTGGCTAGAGCTTGCATAAATGATGTCTCCAGCAAAAAAAATAATAATAATAACAATAACTGAACTAGAATCTTCCTCCACAAAACTATAAACATTGTTAACATAGAATTCATTCGGACCTCATGCCTACCATGTGTCCAGTATATAACTCTATCTGATTCTCTTCTCTCTAGATTCATACCACCAATTTCTTTAATTGTCCTAGTTTCTCTTGCCACACTACCTGTATTATTTCCTATTGCTGTTGTACCAAATTACCACAAACTTAATAGCAGAACCAACATGAATTTATTATCGCACAGTTCTGGGGGCCAAATATCCAAAATAGTTCTTTGTGGGCTAAAATCAGGATATCAACAGGGCTATGTTCCTTCTGGAGGGTCTCAAGTAGGGTTTATTTCCTTACCTTTTCCAGGTTGCAAAGGCATTCCTGCATTCCCTCCCTCATGACCTCTTCTCCCATCTTCACCTTCAGCTCTTTTCTCTGACCTCTGCTTTAGTCCTTCCATCTCCTTTCTCTGACTTTGATCTTGCAACCTTCCTGACCCTAACCCTAACCCTAACCCTAACCCTAACCTGATTACATTGGGACGACACAGATAATCCCAAATAATCTCCTTATCTCAAGATTCTTAACTTAATTACATCTGTAAAGTTTCTTTTACCATGTAAGCTAATATATTCACAATTTCTGAGAATTAGGACATGTACATCTTTAGGGGGGCATTATTCAGCCTACCATAGTGCCCAATATAGAATACAAAATTAGCATTTGTTTAGCTAGTTTATTTAAACCATTCCTGCTAAATGCACTCATATTTTAAATCTTAAAGAGAACAAGAAATTTTGTGTAAATATTCTTTTTAAAAAAAAATTTTTCAATGCTTGGTTCTCCTACTAATCACCTGATATTTATGTTTGTGGCAGATACAAAAATGCATTTGAACAGTTGAGGAAGACAAAAATATGTGATTCCAGTTGCCAGCTAAACTCTTCTTGTTAAACCTTGAAAAATTGACATTGGAAAGGGAAAAGCTATATAACAATTCCGCTTTGTAAAATATCCTTCCAATTTGGGAGACATAGAATTTCACAAATTTCCAAACGCCCCGTAAGCAAGCTTTAAAATGGTTAGTCAAACACAAAAAAGGGGGTTCCTTGGAAAGGACAGCGATAGGTGTTTCCTAATTCTTTACATGTTCTTCGAGAAAATGTTTAAACGGAAGAGAAAACAAATGATGGCCTTTCTGAGTTAAAACCGTTTCAATTGCTTCAACAGATCATTGCACAAGAGTGAGCAACTGCTTATTGAAATTCCAGCTCCTGGAAGCACCTCCGGTGCCCTCTCGCTCAGGGAGAAGTCTGTAATATTAATCAGCTCTAGCTTTAGAAAAGCTAGGGCCTAACACAGAAAGCTCAGTGCTGTGGGCACATGGTCCCCGCACGAGGTTTGTGTGAGTGATTTTTCCACGTTGTTCAGGTGGATCCAACGACCTCGATACCACCATCTCCACCCTCCAGTTTCTGCTTCTCTGCTCCTGAATTGCGGATCTACAGTGTGCCTCCATGAGCTTCTGTGTATCTGGAGCTGGTTTTATAAAGCTTGATATGTTGACATACAGGTACAGGCCCATCATCTTTTATCTGAAAATGCTGGGGCAAACGTGTTCAGAATTTTGGGGTTTTAGAAAGCAAACACAGAACTTATACCATATACCCAGTGGGTCTGGGTCAATATCTCTTAATATTTATTCAGTAAAATAGATAAATATTCTCACCAGGCACAATAAACCAAGATTATATTTTAAAAAATCACAACAATTCAGGTGGGCTTTTGCTGCCAACTTTATTTTAGAAAGATTCAGTAGTCAGAACCCTTTGGATTTTAGAATTTCAGATAAGGGATCGTGTACCTATATTACAAGTTGGTGGAGTTTTTTTTCCTGTTGTTTATCATCCAAATGGAAGCTCAGTGAAAACTCCAAATCCCTAGAATCAGTAGAAATAGTCTTAGTGACATGTCGTGAGACCTCACTTCATTTAACCAACAGGGAATTGTAGCACAGAGAGTTCAATTGGTTTGGTGAATTTGTGAATGAGCTCACGATTAGACACTGGATTTCTGACATCAGACAGACCTAGGTTGAACTCAGCCCTAACTAAATTTTTCATCTTGGCAAATTTATGCTCAACCTTACTTTGCAGGTTATCATTATTCCTTCTGTTTAGAGAAGCTCCTCACTCATAGGACTGTTACGAGCATTAAATCAGCAAAAGCAAGTACAATGCTTGGCACAGTGAGCTGCATATACTATATGCTCAATAAAAGGCAACCATTACTATCCTGTGGACGTGTGGATTGTATAATGAGGCTAGCAATGACAAAATTTATTTTTTAATCTTCTTTTTTTTTTCCACAAGAGATGAGCCAAACAATATAATTTGGGCCAAGCTTTAGGAAAATTGCTATGATGGCATTTTATAGGAAGAATTCAAGGACAGAGAGAGGGGGAATTAGGTAGATCTGTTAATGATATATCAAAAAGTCCTTGGTGAAAATGATAAATACCTAAACTGTGGCAGGGGCAAGGAGGATGGTTAGGAGGGGAGAAGTTAAAAAGACATGAGTAGAATGGATCATATTTGGTAAACAACTAGATGTAGGAAGCAAAAATAAAAGAGAGGATCCAAAGGTTACTTTTGGTTTTTAAAACTCAGGGTATGGTGGTACCAGAGAGATGGGAGAATATAGATGTTGGATTAGGATGGTGGAAACCTGTGAGTTCACTTTTAAACTGTATAATAAATT
>NW_012154951.1:1831065-1832496 GCF_000956105.1 Propithecus coquereli | reverse complement strand
TTTTGAATGAATGAATAGATTTCCATGGTCTCTTTAAATATAAAGTAGAGGAATTGATCCAGATGACTGTCTGAATGCTTTTCCAGACCTATTAGTCTCACGAGCCTAGGAAAAGAGACCCATTTGGACATGAACAAGAGCTCAGCCTCTGCTCCAGAGTGTGGGTTACAAGGAAAGCTAGACAGAGGCTTGGGACATTCAGATTACCCAGCTAGGTGTTTGCTTTAAAATTCTGACTTAGTCCATGGTAAAACATAGCCACTCCTGATTCTCAGCCAATTCTGCCAGGACTGCATGTGTGTGAGAGAAAGTTTTTAGAATTATTATAGTATTCAAAAGAATGTTATTAAGTTGAAGATGCTCTGCCTCAGAAACCAAAGCCAAGAGATATTGGGTCTAGCCTAATGATGACTCTTAACTTGGAAGAGACTTTCTGAGGGGAGGCTGATGTTAGTAAACCATGTGGTTTTATATTTAAATTGAGTATTATGGGACTTAATTAAATTAAAATTTTTCTGCACAGAAAAGGACATAACCAACAGAGTAAATAGACAATGGTAGACTATATTCACAAACTATACATCCAACAAAAGACTAATATCCAGAATCTACAAAGAACTCAAACAAATCAACCAGAAAAAAACAAATAGCCCCACCAAAAAGTGGGCAATAGACATGAACAGATCTTTTTTAAAAGAAGCTAGACAAATGGCCAAAAAACATCCAAAACCAAAAAAGAAGGCTAAACATCACTAATCATCAGGAAAATGCAAATTAAAACCACAGTGAAATACCATCTTATCTATCAGAATGGCCATTACTAAAAAATAAAAAGACAATAGATATTAATGTGGATGAAGTAAAAAAGGAATGCTTATATACTGTTGGTGGGGCTGTAAATTAGTACAACCTCTATGGAAAAACAGTATGGAGACTCTTCAGAGAACTAAAAGTAGATCTACCATTCAATCCAGCAATCCCACTTCTGGGTATCTACCCAAAGGAAAAGGAGTCATTATATGGAAAAGACACCTGCACCCGAATGTTTATTGCAGCACAATTCACAATTGCAAAGATATGGAATCAACCATAAATCCATCAACTGATGAGTGGATAAAGAAAATGTGGTGTGTGTATACACACACACACACACACACGGACGCGCATGCATGCACGCACACCATGGATTACTACTCAGACATTAAAAGAAATGAAATAATGTCTTTTACAGCAACTTGGATGGAATTGAATACCATTATCCTAAGCAAAGTATCTCAGGAATGGAAAAACAAACACCACATATTTTCACTAATCAGTAGAAGCTAAACAATGGGTATACATGGACATAAAGTGATGTAAAGGACACTGGAAACTAAGAAGGG
Source organism: Propithecus coquereli (assembly GCF_000956105.1). Lineage (NCBI taxonomy): Eukaryota > Metazoa > Chordata > Mammalia > Primates > Indriidae > Propithecus > Propithecus coquereli. The sequence goes on along the minus strand of NW_012154951.1, from coordinate 1,831,114 downwards.
GGAAAGACAGGAGAGGCGCGAGGGATAAAAACTTACCTATCAGGTACAA
>NW_012154951.1:1810834-1818950 GCF_000956105.1 Propithecus coquereli | reverse complement strand
CTTTTCACAGAGGTTGCACTACTTTGAAGTCCCACCAGCAGTGTATGATTGTTCCTATCTCTCTACATTCACACCAATGTTGGTTGTTTGAGGACTTTTTGATAAAAGTCATTCTCACTGGAGTTAACTGATATCTCATTGTGGTTTTGATTTGCATTTCCCTGATGATTATGGAGATGTGGGGCATTCTTTCATATGTTTCTTGGCTATTAGTCTATCTTTTGAAAAGTTTCTGTTCATGTCCTTTGCCCACTTTTTAATGGGGTTGTTTGATTTTTTTTCTTGCTGATTTTCCTGAGTTCTATGTAGAATCTAGTTATCAGTCCTTTATCAGGTATACAGAATGCAAATATTTTCTCCCATTCTGTAGGTTGTCTATTCATTCTAATGCATGAGTTGTAATTCTATTTCACAATGTGAAGATTGCCCCACCTTACATAAAATGAGCATTTCAGTGCACAAGTCCATGTGAGAATTGTTGTCATGGGTTGTTCTATGTAAGAAATCATACAACTTACTCAAAAAGAGCCTCTTGCATTAATGTGGGTTCTTGCAGTAAGTGTGGTGAGGCAAGCAGGTGCGCTCATTTTCAGGTCACATGAATGTTAATCCTGCATTTCAGATCCTCCTTACATTTTATACCCTAGGCGCCTCACTTGCTTTCCTTATCCCCAGCCCTATGAGTAGTGTGAAATCTTTTCCAGGACAAAGTAGTAACAAAAAGTCTTTATTAAGAAGCAATATGTTGTAGTGCCAGGGTTGGCAAACTTTTCCTGTAAAGGATCAGATAATAAATATTTGAGGCTGTGCAGGCCATGTTGTATCTGCCCCAAGTACTTAATTCTGCCATTATAGTGGAAAAGCAACATAGGCGACGTGCAATGAGTGGGCATGGATGTGTTCCAACAAAAGATTATTTACAAAATTCGGCAGCAGGCCAGATTTGACCTTCAGGTCATAGTTATCCAACTCTGTTATGTGGAAGCAGCTAGTCAGATCTTGGGTTTAAATTCCAGATCTACCACTTGTCAAATGTGTGAATTTGGACATGCACTTCTGTAAGATATGATCATTATATCTTCCTTACTGATTGTGAGGATCAGAGAAAATGGGTATAAAATACCTCATGAATAACATGCATTCAATAGGGCAGTGAGTAGTCTTTTTTTAATTACAAGGCATAATAAGAAGAGCTAACACTTATTGAATGCTTATGATACGTTAACTACTGTGACAAGCACTTTCCAAAGATTATTTCATTCAATCTTCCAAAAACTCTCTGAAGTAGTAACTATTATAGCATTCCTTTCTACTCATGGGGAAACTGAGGCACCCAGAGATGCCCAAGAAGTGCTTATACAGATATTAATAGTAACCAATATAGCTGGCGCTTAATCTCAAGTAAGTGAACTCCAGGGGCCTGGTGCTAACTCCTAGGCCAGTTAATTAGCTCCACTAACTCAACTCTAATTGAAATGCTCAGAATCATCTCGAGTTCTTCAGGGCTTTTCATAACTCATCACAGGGTTACACAACTGAAAATATTTTAATACAACAACTTTTAAAAATTCATCTTCAGGTTAACACTGAGATAACATCTTACATTATTAAAATACTCATTCTAACCTCCTTCTGCCCATCTACCCTCCCCCCACAACAAAGATCTCAACAGTCAAGAGAAACCAAAATATTATTGTGCAAGCTAATGCCAACTCATTTCAAAAAATTTATCCTATAATCACTCTAAAAACTCGCAATTTCAAAGCTACAACACAGAATAGCATACTGGATTAATTATGCCAGACTGCAGCAATAACCTTGAATTAAAGCTGCAACCTTCTATTTTTAAGAAACACTTGCCTTTCTGGTTGATGAAACCTGTCGTCCCATCAGGTAACAGACGTGACCAGGAAAGAGAGAAGCGGTAATGAGTCAATCCAAGCTGTTTGATACATTTCAAATCTTCCTCCCACAGAGTGTAGCTGCCACAAGCTACATCGCCAGTCTGGTTCTTGAAAACTCTCTCTCCTCCCTGATGGGTAAATGTGTCCCAGACACAAGGGCCTTTTCCATCTGCATCCCAGCCTCCTGAGAAAAAGAAGAAAATGAAACAGTTACACTCTTGACATCAAGAGGCATATGCAGAATGTAAATATTTGTCACCAAAAGAACATACCTCATTAACTCAATGTACCATATTTATAACTTTAAAATATGCCTTTAAAATAACATGCATGAGCGGGTTATGTGTTTAGCTGTCCTTGATCCCTGAAGCTGACTGGTGGCAAATGAAAAATTATTGTGTAGCGCTGTGGCATAGCAGACTTTCATGGCTCATTATCTGAAGATCTCCCAGCTGGTAAACAGAGGCAGGCCCCAGCTTATGGATGTCTGAGTTGAAAACATCTCCTCCTTATGAACATTCCCCCTGGCCACGACTGACATGCCTTGTCCTTGTGCATGACAGAGTCTGGGGACCTTATGAATGGCCCTCAACACATAAACCCTATTCTCCTGTTACCTGTCAGTGGAGCCTGTGATGGTGCAGTCCATTATTTGGGGGAGAGGGGGCGCTAGTTTCCACTACTGTTGATATGATATTGGTATCTGCAATTCATTCATCCATATCTCCCTTAATTCAACAAATGTGTGTGTCAGGCTCTGTGCCAAGCACAGGGGACACCAGAGTGAACTATGTTGTGTGTCACGTTCTTGCGGAACTTAGCTAAACAGGCAATTGCAAAACAGCCAATGTAAAGGCCCTTCCCTTTAATAGAAACCAGAGAAGAGCATTTATCCAAATGTAGGCTAAAGTCAGAGGTGGTCTCTTTCCAATCAATTTTTCTACAAGCTTAAAACTGGTCTAAAATATACAGTTTATTAATTTAATAAAAGAACGTATACGGTATGTTTATAATGTTTTGTATATTTAAATATATGTAAAGTAATCCATGTATTTTCAAAATATATACATATGAGATAAAAGTATAACAACATCTGAAAATGATAAATTCAAATTAGTGGTTACTTTTGGGAAGAAAGAGAAGGAAATGGAACTAGGGAGGAGCACAAGGGGCCTTCAATTGCATCTCTTTGTTTTGTTCCTTAAACTAGATAGAAGGTACATGAGGAGCTGGTTATTATTTGCATTCCCTCTTCATATGCCTAAAATATTTTTATCATAATTTTTTATATAGGAAAAGAAGTCACAGCTAAAGTAGATGAAAGCAATTACAGAAATGTTTTCCAGGTCCTCACTGAGCATTCATGTACTCATATTTTGTGCACAGTTCCAGAAGGATAAGGTATAGTCTGCAGTCCAAAGACAGGACGGCAAGAGTAAGAAGAAGTTATGGGATAAGACCGTGAAGAGACAGAAAAGGCTGCTAAAAGGAGGAGCTCTTAGAAAACCAAAAATGACCATTGATGTCCAGGTAGGCTGCTAAATATCTATACAAAGAAGTCATGCAAATTAAAAAAGTATTTTACTTTAGAGTCTTATAATTATAGAAGCAAATAATTTTATACATTCCAATGGCTCTCAAGTATGTCTACATATGGGGTCTAGAAGGATGGGATGAATGAATATTGGTATTCAATTTTAAAATGAAATATGTACAAACACAAAAATATAATTTTTTCAAGTATGGTGCTTATAGTTTTGAGTGATTGATTTACTAAATGAAAAAGCTCAGTCTCAGCTTAAGCAGAGGGGTGCTGGTATAGATCTAACTGGCTATGTGTTAGATAATGCATATACCTATAAGTTTACTATCAATCTGACTGATACGAAGAATGTACAATACAAAATTTATAAATAATAATGTTATAAATTCTGCAATGTTTTCTTACCATAAGTTCCATATAGCCAATTGATGTTTATGGAATTATCTTTTAGATTTTTGCCAAACTCCTATATTAGTAACCAGCCTGACAAATGATGTTCTCACATGACTGTTGGATGCTATTTTTACTTAAATTAACAGAAAAAAATGAAAGGAAAACAACAAAGACATACTAGAACTTCACTTGTTCACCAGTGACATGAGATGGTGTAACAGTTTTCAAACACTGAAAGAATATTTCCTCAATTTTTTGGGCAACTCATGACATAATTTTAAGTTTAGTCTGCATTATTATTAATAACACTTTCTCTTTTAACATTGTCTATTTCTTAGATCTTAGACAACCAACGAAACAATAAATCAAATACTGACTTGTAGCACCTGCCAATTTCTGTGGTGGAAATATACCCACCATGACCAATTTCAAGCAACTCATATGCAACATGATATTACTGAAGGCAGAGTTAGGAAAAGATATGTAGTAGCATACCACTTTACAGTATTTCTGCTGTACAGATACAAGAAATCTAAATTACTTTAAGGACATAGAAAATAGTAAAATGTAGCACAAGAATTAGGCAGTAGTAATTTTAAGTATTTATCAACTTTTGATATAAATTATTTACTTAAAAGTTTATATCAGTTAATTTTTAATAATGCCCATGTTTACGAATCAGCTCACACAAGCTTAACAGGCTCTCATGAGCCAGCACAAGCTCGCTTCACCACATCATTGATAAGTAACTTGGCTAAGATCACACTGTTAGTAAGTAACACTGCCAATATTTGTATCCAGATCTTAGTTCAAAGTTCTAAGTTCTTCCACTGGACCATAGTGCTCTTAGTAACAATGACTCCGAGTGATGAAGAAAAAGTTAATTGATGCCCATACTACTTAATTTATCAAGGCTAAAAAGTGCCAAATACAATTTGTCCATTTTGAAAATAGTCCATTTAATATGACTAAAACAGTTTTGGCAATTTCAAGAGGTAGATGTTACTTAGGAAAATGTATCTATGTGGAGTAGTTCATTCCATACATATTAGCTAAACAAAGCATATCTAAACAACATTGTTTCTATGAGAAACTAAGCTGAGAGTTGAAACTTAACAATTATAACCGAAATGAGACCAAGAAAACATATAGAGGCCAATACTCGCTAGTACTTTAACATAAATCTTACTAAGTGAATAATAACTCATTTGTCCATTAGAAATTTTCTCCAGTTGCAATTATGCCTACATTTTAAAGGTATTCTGTTCTTTACAATGAATATGACTACCATTTCCAGGTGGACTAGTGACTTTGAGCCATCCTCCAAACAACTATGATTGCTGGATAAAATATAGGGAATATATTTTTAAATGCATTGCTAATCTGGCAGGAAATTAGGTAACCCAAAAACAAAGTGAGAGGGGTAATTCAGAGGCATGAATGAGTAGTGATGCAGGCTTTTGTTCTGAGAGCATTTGCCGAGTCCAGACGATCTGAGCTTCCATTTTAATGGCCTGTGGGGCAAGGGAGAAAGAAGACAAAGTCTAAGGCTCACTAAAGATGGGAATCATAAATGGATACGCTCACACAGAGCCGACAATGCAAGGACTCCATGCCCTGTGCAAGAATAAACAAGAGACAACCCCCACCTGCAGAAAAACAGAACAAAGAAGTCAAAGAAGTTAGCTTAACTAAAACTTGAGTGGAGGGGAGAAATTGCTCCTCAGTATTTGTAACCACAATTCAGCCATCAAACCATTAAATGTGAAAAATGGAAAAAAGATGCTTTCAGATATATGAGCGCTCACAGATTTTCCCCTCTTTGGATGTTACTGGAGGATAAATTTCACCAAAACAATGATGTAAACCAAGAAAGATAAAGCTCTAAGATCCAGGAAACAAGAAGTTCAGCAGAGGAAATTAAAAAAGGCAATCCTGGGTGCTATCGACTGAATTATGTCCCCTCCTAATTTATATGTTGAAGCTCTAACCCCTAATGGGACTGTATGTGGAGACAGGGCCTTTAAGGAGGTGATTACGGTTAAATGAGGTCATAACAGTGGGTTATAATCCAGTATGACTGGTGTCCTTATAAAAACAGACAGAGAGAGACAGCAGGATTATATGTGCACAGAGAAAGCGCCATGTAAGGCTACAGCAAGAAGGCGACCATCTGTAAGCCCAGAAGAAAGGCCTCAGGAGAAACTGATGCTGCTGACACCTTGATTGTAGATTTTCAGCCTCCAGAACTGTGAGAAAATAAATTTCTGTTTTTAAGCCACTCAGTCTGTGATACTTTTGTTATGGCAGCCCTAGTAAACTCATACAGCACTATGATGGCAAAAGGACCATAGCAAAGTAGCAGACACAGGGAGCAACCAGTCCACTTGAGCGTGTGCAGGCTGTGAGAAATACTTCTTCAAGAAGATTATATGAATAGAATGTCTAGTATTCGTATTAGTTAGGGCTCTCCAGAGAAATAAAACCAATAAAATACAGATATACCATGCAGTTTGTCTGGAAAGTTAATTGTTAATATTAATACAAGGAGAATGGTTTGGATAACCTGGCAGCCAAGGGGAGTGCACTGTAATGCGCATGCGTGAACAATGACAGCTTCACCGTGCTAGTTGGCGGGGCGCTAGACACTGTTGGGTGAGCATGTATACTGTATGACCATTGCATTCAAAATGACTGGGTAGAGCAATGAATCTGCATCAAATTTTGCATTAAGCTTGAATAATCCTCCGTGGAAACTATTCAGATGATTCAGAAGACTTTCAAGGATGATGCAATGAGTGTAGCCCAAATAGAAGTGTAGCACAAATGCTTCAAAGATGGTCAAGAATCTTTTGAAAGTGATCCACATTCTGGAAGGCCTGCAACAAGCAGAACACCTGAAAATGTTGAACATGTACAGGTTAGGTTAAGAAGACGCCCGGAGAACTGTGTGAGATCCCAAGGTGCCTACTTTGAAGGGCACTGAGGTGTCATTGTCCTATGTACAATGTTTCTTGTATTTTGTGTATTCTTCAGTAAACATTTCTATTTTTCACATTACATGGTTGGATACTTTCCAGACAGACCCCATATATATTTATTATAGGAATTGGCTCACACAATTAAGGAGGTCAAGAAGTCCCACAACTTGCCATCTGCAAACAGGAAAGCCAGTCAGCTGGTGATATAATTCAGTCCAAGTCCAAAAGCCCAAGAATCAGGTGCACCAGTATCTGACAGCAGGAAATGTATGTCCTAATTGAAAGAGAGCAAATTTGTCTTTCCATGCCTTTTTGTTCTATTCAAATCCTCAACAGATTTAGATGATGCCCACCCGCATCAGGGAGGGTGATCCTTACCTAGTCCACCAATTCAAATGTGAATCTCTTTCAGAAACACCCTACCAGACACACCCAGGAATAATGTTTTGCCAGCTATCTGGGCATCCATAGCCCAGGCAAGTTGGCACATAAAATTAACCATTATATATATTTTAATTAAAAAAAATTATTGTGGAACATTCAACAGGCACAGTCCCATGCACGCATCACTCGGCTTCAGCAGTTTTCAACATTTTGCCAATCTTGTTTTGCCTGTACCCCACCCAAGCTTCCTCATTCAATCTATAAATATGTCAGTGTGCATCTCTAACACATAAGAATATTTTTCTAATTGTCGTAAAATACACAGCATGAAATTTACCATCTTAACCACTTCTAAGTGTATGGTTCTATGAGATTAAGTACAATCGTATTGTTTTGAAACTATTAATACCATCCATCCCCAGAGCTCTTTTTTTGTTAAAAGCTGAAACTTTTTAGCAATGAAACAATGACTTCACATTCCTCCCTTCCCCCTACCCTGGTAAGCACTATTCTACTTTCTGTCTTCATGAACTTGGCTACTCTAGGTGCCTCATATAAGTGGAATCATACAGTATTTGTCTCTGGTGTAGTATACTACATGGTTCAGCTATAAATAAGCTTTTAATAGTTATGATAAAGTAAGCATTGACTACTAATCTAAATACAATTACAATATGATTATTGAGGAGGATTATGGCATTGGGATCTCACATAGGGCTGGTGAAAGTAGGAAGGTAGAAGGAAAGAAAGCTAACAAAGGGATAAATTCTCATCCTTCAGAGTGAGAAGCTAGTAGATTATGCCTACTGTGGAAAACATCGAGAACTAGTAATATAAGCACGACATTTAAAATAAAGGAGTCAATACCAAAAAGATGACCTGAAAGAGTTAAAAATATTTTTCTTTAGAGA
>NW_012154951.1:1805705-1809009 GCF_000956105.1 Propithecus coquereli | reverse complement strand
AATTTTATTGAAAGATAAGAACAGAGATAAAAATTTCCTTTCAAGAATATCTAAATAGATGAAGGAATACCATGCTTATGAATAGAAAGATTCAATATTATATGTCAAATTTCCTGAAATTGATCTATAGATTCTATGCAATTCCAAACACATACAATCCTAATAGTTTTTTTAAGGAACTTGGTAAGTTAATTCTAAAATTTGTATGAAATAGAAAAGGACCAAGAATATCTAAAATTTCTGTAAAAGAATATTACACGGAACTTATCTTAATACATACTAAGACAGAATAAATTTATAATAAATAGGGTAGCATGGCATTGGCACAGGACTATATAACTAGATCAATGAATTTAATAGACAGCCCAGAATAATACCATGCATATATGGAAATTCAATATACAAAAGTAGTGGTGTTCCAGTGAGTAGAGAAAAGAAGCATTCTTCAGTAAATAGTGCTGGGACAATTGGTTCGTATTTTTTAAAACAAAATTGGGCTGGGCACAGTGGCTCACATCGGCAATCCTAGTACTTTGCAAGGCCAGGGCAGGAGGATCGCTTGAGGCCAGAAGTTTGAGACCAGCCTGAACAACACAGTGAGACCCCATCTCTAAAAAAAATAGAAAAATTAGCCAGGTATTGTGGTGCATACCTGTAGTACCAGCTACTTGGGAGTCTGAGGCAGGAGGATCCCTCGAACCCAGGAGTTTGAGATTGCAGCAAGCAATAATGATGCCACTGCACTCCAGCCTGGGCAACAAAATGATACCTTGTCTCAATAAATGAATAAATAAATAAAATAAAATAAAATTAGATGCCTACGTCACTGCACAGAAAAAACAGGTGGCTTAAGGACCTGAATAAAAATAGGAAAACTATAAAACTTTTAGGAGACAACATGGAATATTTTTATGATCTCAAGTTAGAGAATAAGATCTTCAAAAGATACAAAATCTTAGGCCTAAAAGAGGAGAACTCATAAATTTAACTACATTAAGAAATTCTGTTTATAAAAAGAAATCATTAAGGAAAGTAAAATATAAGCCACACAGTAAAAGAATATATTTGCAACATATATGACTAAAAATAACTTAATTCAGAACATATAAAAAAACTCCTAAAAAAACATTGCAAAAGACCAGAATTTCTCCTCCCAGCCAAGATAGAGTAACAGGGTCTAGATTTACCCTCTCATCTAAAACAACTAAAAGACTTGAGGTTTAATACATTGGGCATCAGACAACACAAGACAGTGATCATGGAGGGCCAGGAAACAAGAGTCCCACAGCTGTCCCGTCTTATCTATCACCTTGTAGAGTTTCTAGGCCACAGCACAAAAAGGAAAAACCCAAATACAGCCTGGCAAGCCCTCAAGCTGAGGAGACAAACCTGAGAATCCAGGGAGATCAAGATGTGCAGATATCTCAGGGCAGGACATCAGAGAAGAAAGAGCTCCAGAGAGACTTTAGAAATTGTACAAGGTTGCACTTGAGTCTACAGCAGAAAATGGATCCAGGCACATGTGAAGAAACTACCTAAGTTTCAGAAATGAATCACCCAAAGGATTAGAGATAACAGTACTCAGAACTCACATTGGAGTAGTGCCTGAACAATCCAAAATGTTTATGGATCTAATAACAGAGTTTCAAAATACATGAAGCAAAAACTTACAGAATTGCAAGAAATTGATAAATCCACAATTATATCTGAATATTTCAATTAAAAAGGCAAACAAGACTGTAGAAAAATGGACAAAAGATGTGAATAATTCCTTCACAAAAGGAAAAACACATGGCTAGTAAACATTTTTTTTGAAAAGGTAAGGAATCATTAAAACTCTGGGAAATGCAAATGAAAACCACAGTGAGATACCATTCTACATCCACACAGTTGGCACAAATTTAAAAGTTGGGCAATATCAAGCACTGGAGAAATTGTTGCTCAACAAAAACGAATACAAGGTGCTGGTGGGAGAGCAATATGGAAACATCTAGTAAAACTGAAGAAGTACATGTACCAACACCCAGTAATTCACACAACACCATGTACCCTGTTTCTACAAATGTGGACCAGGAGACATACCTAGCTAAGATTGCAACAGCCAGTAAAAAAGAAGAAGAAGAAAAAAACACTGAAAAACAACTCAAATTTCCTTTGTCAGGACAATAAATAAACAAACCATAGCATATTCATGTAGCAAAAGACTACACAGGAGTAAGAATGAATGAACTGCATCGATACAGACAAATGTGCATAAATTTCCCAAATACAGTATTGAGAGGGAAGGAGCAAGTTGCCAAAAATATAGATGATATATTTCCCTTTATATAATGTCCCCAAACATACAAAACTAAATAGTAAATTGTCCAGCTATACTTTCTCATGTGGTAAAATCACAAAGAAAAGCAAAGAATTGATAAATGTAAAGTTCATTTCAGTGGATATCTCTGGGAAGAGGGCTATGGAAGTGGGGTCTGGAAATGTGATGTGTATGTGAATATCATTTTTCATACTATACATATAAATTATAAATACTGTTTTATATATTGTGTATTTGGAAAAACCAATTTTGTAACATATTTCATTGTTTATTGTAAAGGTCATTTATTGAGCATTAGCTCTCTGTCAACCCTTTACCAACATTTTAGTTCTACCATCCAATTTTTCCCTCATAATAATCCTTAGAAGATGTTCTATTATTGTTTCAAGTAAGTATAAAAAGAAACCAAGGCACATAAATACTGAGTTACTTTCCCAAGATCACATACTGACAGCTGTGAATAGCAAAACAGTCCTACCCTTATCAACACCAAAAATTTAACCTCCTTGAAGTCTATAACTTATAACTTAGGTAAGTCTTGAACAAAATAAAATCTTTCTCTGTGAATCAATGTTTCATTCAACATTTATTCATTTCATAAATCATTATTGCATATCCACTGTCCTTTGAGGATCTTGCTGTCCTTTGAGGATCTCACAGTAGTTGATATCATACAAATAAATTCTTAGACTACATTAAGAGTTATATTAAGATCATGTAAAAAGGAAGCATAAAATTATTATAAAAAAATTTAATATGAGGTAGTCATGATAAAAGTGCTACTAGATACAGATACAGAGTTAGAAATAGAAATGCCAATATTTTAAATAAATTAGACATAGCAAGCATGTGTGTTTATATATGTGATTTGTGACATTATTTAGATAAAACAATTTTATATGTTTGTGTACATACATGTATATGTTCATACACCTATCACTTTTTAAAAGACATGGAATAATAAAAGACATGTTGGCTGTAGTT
>NW_012154951.1:1804501-1805655 GCF_000956105.1 Propithecus coquereli | reverse complement strand
AGAAAATATTAAAAACTAAATAATAAGAAAATTAAAACATTTTGTCATCTAGTTTAAGTGGTACTTAGAAAGCCTTATTGCATATACTGGAAAAGAAGCAAGCCTCAAAGTTAATGAGTTAATCACTTAAAGAAGGAGAGGAAGAAAAAGAAGAAGAGGAGAACAAAAAGAAGAAAGAAAATGAAAGGAAAAACTAAAAATCAGAAAGGAAAAAATAAAGGTAAGATCAGAAATAATAAGATAGAAAAGAACAGGATAGAAATTAACAGAAGCAAAAAATGGTTTTATAGAAGTCTAATAAAACAGAAAAATCTCTGTGGCATGAATTTTTCAAAATGAGAGAGGACAAAAATAAATATTAGAAATGAAAAGGAGAACACAGTTACAGAAGCTGAAGAGATTAAACTGATGACATATATTATTTTTAAAACTTTCTTAAAAAAACATTTGAAAAGTTAGATGGAAATGACAAATTCTAGAAAATTGTAACTTATCAAGCCTGGCTCAAAGAAAAGTGAAAACCTTGAAATTTTTTCATTACATGAAATCAGTAGTTATTAATTATCAGTAGTAAAATCTTCCACAAAGAAAATGCCATGCCAATTGGTTTTACAACTGAGTTCTATCAAGTATTTAAAACATGATACAAATAAAAAATTCTGTTCTCACACAAAGTCTTCCAGAAAATAGAAAAGAAAGAATTCCTCTACTTATTTTATGTGGCTAGAATGACCTGGATACCCAAACCAGAAAATGGAACCACAAAAAATGAAGAATTATAAGCCAATCTCCTTCATGAACATAATTGCAAAAGTGTTAAATAAAATAATGGGTAGCCAAATTACTCAAGTATATAAAAAAATACGTTTTTATAAATCTGAGCTCTGGTCAAGGTATGTAAGACTGGTTTATCATTAGAAAATGAATTAATGTAATTCAACACTGAAAAAGGATAAAAACCATTTGGTCATCTTAATACATGCAAATGCTAAAATTACATATATTCATTCATGAATAAAAGTGTTAGCAAATTGGAAATACAAAGCAATCTTCTTATCATAGTAACCAACATCTACAAAAAGACCTACATGCTAAAAAGCATTTTTTTTAAGATCAGGAAAAAGTCAAGAATGTCTAGTATATCGATTCTATTC
>NW_012154951.1:1764398-1800601 GCF_000956105.1 Propithecus coquereli | reverse complement strand
TGCCCAATTACTCCTTTTACAAGGTGAAACTTTAAATTATTAACAGATTTGTTCAAATAATAAATTAAGCAAATGGCCAGTTTTTCAAATTAAAACAAAAAAAAATTATGAGAAAATTAACAAGCAAGCGCTCAAGAGTTAATTCCGTCACTCAGAGTCAGGTAGACTTGCCCAGGAGAAAGCATCTGAAGGCAGTGTTTACAGAGGAGCAAGAGCTCTCACAGTGGGTCCCATAAGGGGAAAGCAAATGCATAACCCAGCAGCAGCGCTAAGAGTGATTGGAAAACGAAGACATGAGGGGCCCAAATATCAGTTGGCAATATTGCAAAATTTCTGGCAAAAAATGATAAGATCCTGTATTTTATTTTTAAGTAATTTGGAAGAAAATAAAATAGTCTCTGAAATTCCCATCCCATTAAGACCTAGAGGGGATTACCACAAAAAAAGGGAAAATATTGATATTTCATTGAATATCAAAGACTTCCAAGGCTGAGAAAGATGATGGAAAGAGCAAAGGCACTAGAGCTGGGGACGAATGAGTTTATGTCCTGTCTCTACCTCTTGCCATGTATATGTCTTCTCCGTATGTAACGTGGGAGGATAACGTCTACTTCATAGAGTTCTAGTAAAAATCAAATGGGCCAAAGTATACATGGCAGATAGTAAGTGCTCAACAAATATTATTTAATAGTTCTTCTTTCTTCCTTTAGGTTCAGTACAACGATCACTAACTACATTTACACAAAATATGACCAGTTGTGTGGTTTACTTCTTTTCCCTGTGGCCTGCTCTTTATACTAAAGTTCATGCGTAGGAAACACTAAATAGATAAGAACATTTGCATACTTGCCTGTGATTAAGAATCAGAGCCCTTGGCTTGTATGACTCGGTCTGTAAGGCCCTCAGCTTCCTGATTTGGAAGATATCGTTACAAATGGTACCATATCACTCTTTCACTCTTTCGCTATTGTTATGACAATTTCCTTTGAGAGGTCACAGACCCACATAGATCTCAGTCCTCTGCACAACGGAAATCATGTCGAGTGAAAAATAAACAAACGAAGGAGTTGGGCTATGTGTACATGTGTGTCTATATAGTTTTCCTTTAAAACTCAAAAATGGCATCACCCCGTCACTTCTTTTTCGGAGCATTTCTGAGTCCCCACAACAATCACATATCTGTGGCCTCCTTCACGTTCAGCTTTGGCAAGGCAGGGTCCATGTGTTACTGACTTATTGCGTCTCTCCAGTAGCAAGAATGGCATATGGAAATAGTATGTGCTGAGTAAAATGTTTTTTGTGTGGCATGTCTCACATAAAATAGGAATATTAATATTTACTGTCCCATTGCTTCACAGAGATACGCATAAGTTATTTTCACGCTTGCAAGTTATTGCGGATTCTTTATTTGAAAAATGAGATGTGATTAAAAATTCAAGTAATTGCCAGCATAAGTTGGGATCTGGTGTCCTTTCAGAAGAAAATATTTATTTTTACAACTAACATTCATTAAATGTATTAGGTATAAGTACTTCATGTGAAACTTTGAGGTTGTGGTGAGCAAAGACTCCTTGATCTAGAAGCAGCGCTCTGTGCCCGAAACTAATCTGGAAAGGACAAGAGCCCCTAAAGTAACAAGGGAAACCAAACCATATGGAAACTCATTTTGCTGTCGTGTCTCAGGGGGATGGGAGGTTCCAGAAAGGATGCCTCCAAGAAAGAAAGGAAAAAAAAAAAAAAGAAAAGAAACTGAGAAGATATCTGATGTGTTTGAACGTACCAAGAAGCAATTTGCATCTCTGGAAGATAGTCTGGGGCTGGAATTAGTGAAAGGATCACACACACACACAAAAAAAGACAATTATTAACTCTCAGGCAAAACAAAAACTGTACAAAAATAGAAATGCAATCATAGGATGTTTGTGGCTCAGTTGCACACAATATTTACATTAAAAATGATGCAAAAGCTGAGTAACAATTTAAATAAAATTTGTGAAATAATCAATTTAGAACAATAGAGAAGATAAACTTTACTTTGTATCATGTTATAATCAGACCCAAAAATTTCATTTTACATAATAGGAAGTCACTGCTATATTTTCAGCTTAACCTGGATGGAACTGGAGGCCATTCTTCTAAGTGAAATATCACAAGAATGGAAAAACAAACACCACATGGACTCACCATTAAATTGGAACTAATCGATCAACACTTATGTACATGTATGGAAATAACATCCATCGGAAATCAAGCAGGTGGGAGAGGGAAGGAGGGGATGGGTAAAATTCACACCTAACAAGTACAATGCACACTATCAGGGGGATGGGCACACTATAACTTTGCCTCAAATAGTACAAAAGCAATTTATGTAACCCAAACGTTTGTACCATGATAATATTCTGAAATTTAAAAAAAAAAAAAGGAAAAGGATAAAAAAGAAAATTCAAATAATAACTGTATAGACAGGCTATCTAGAAACATAGAAGTAAACATGACTCAGAAGTGTTGGCCTTGAAGAATATACCCTTGACCATAGCCAAAAGGCCAAGAAGCAATATCTTGAAGAATATAAATAAGTAGAGTGATAATAAAAAACCTTTCTTGGCTGGTCCGAAGGTAGCAAGTTATGTCACTTAATTGTTCACAGTCAGTTACAGATTGAACTCCTTGTTCTACTACTTAACCCCCCTCCTCGCTACTGCCCTTGACTAATCTTAAAAAAAAAACAAAAAAAAAAAACCTTTCTTTGTTGTTGGGTGGTATAACTCTCATAGTACTATTTCAGTTTTTAAGGTATGCACATGTATTACAAAGATAAAACTAAAAATTAAATTAAAAAAAGATAAAGATAACTACAAGAGAAGAAAAATCATAGACTTAGGTGCCAAACTAATGAGTACTTATTTGCACTTTAGAGTGATATGACAGCCTGGGAGTCATGTGGAAGCATGTAGGTGTCCTGTGGTTGTCCCAGTGACTGGGATGCTACCACCGTTTAGTGGCATAACCAATAATGAGGCCTGCCAACCACCGAGTAGCCAACACAAACAAGAAATGGCCAGGTCGAATGCCGCTAGCACATCCCCCAGGAAGCACTAGATGAGAAAAAGAGCAAAGGAAAACATAAAAAGGGGAAAAAAAGAACAGAGGAGGGAAAAAAGAAAAGGAAACTATAGCATTAGAAAATCTAAAATAATAATATGGTAGCAAAAAGTTGAAATATATTAGTAATTATAAAAACTGTAAGTTCATTGAATATTCCTGTTTGAACAAAGGTAAAGGTAAAGAGGAAAAAATATTTATCGTACAAATATTAACAAAAATAGATTTAGCAATATTAGTATTATTTTGAAATGAATACAAAGAGAAAACATTCAATGAAACAAATAGTAATATTTTCATATTAATAAAAGTTACAGTCCACAAAAACTATACAGTAATAATAAACTTTAATGCATCTAACAATAGTTTTAAAATGTATAAGAAAAAAGCTACCATAAATGCAGGGGTATATCAAAAACCCCACTAAGACACTAAGAGATTCTTTCAGAAATTGACAAAGAAAAAGAGGACATGATTGACATAGTTTGTAAGCTTATTCTCTATAGGACACACATATAATCTCTACATATGTCTATATACATGAATGTATATGTGCATGCATGCGTATATATACACACACAAACAGAAATGATACACACACATGAAAAAGTAAAAGAAAAGGAAATTGGTACTCAACAACAATAAAAATTTACTTTCGAACACCCTTAAAGTATTCACAAATATTGGTATTCATACAGGCTACCTTCTCTGACAACTAAGCAAAAATGAGGAAAGAATGGAGTGAGTAACTTGAGCCCACTAAAGTAGGGCTACAGTCAAATATGATATCCTTATAAAAAAAAGGAAGAGACACCAGGGACGCAAGTGTACAGAAAATTCCACATGAGGACAGTGAGAAGGCGGCCATCTCCAAGTCACAGAGAGAAGCTTCAGGAGAAAACAAACCTACCAACACCTTGAGCTGCACTTCCAGCCTGGAGAACTGTGAGAAAATAAATTTCTGTTGCTAAGCCTCCCAGTGTGTGGTATCTTGCTATAGCAGCCCAAGCTGACTCACAGGAACTCAAACGAACAGCTCAGAAGCCATAGTATGTGTTCCTTCAGTTAAAGGGATGTGACGAATTGGAGTCTTAACTTTTTCTAAGTGAATCTAGAATCCAAGAAAGAAAGAAAGAAATCTAGAAGAAGAAAGAAGCAAAGAAGAGCTGCAGCTGGGATCCCCTGCCTGCCCAGAGACTGACTGAGAAGAGGATGTACTTATGTTTTCCACGGACAAGATGGGGGCACAGGTGAGGAAACAAACATGGTGATGTCTGAGCACCTGTCCAAGGATGCCTAAAAGAGCAAATAAATTTTGCATTAGTTTCCTAGGGCGGCTGTAACAAATTACAACACACTTGATTGCTTATAACAACAGAAATTTGTTCTCTCACAGTGCTAGAGCCCAAAACTCTGAAATCAAGGTATCGGCAGGGTTGGTTCCTTCTGGAGTCACTGAAGTGAGAAGTTACTCCATGCCTCTCTCCTAGCTTTTGCCTGCAATTCTTGGCATTCTTCGGCTTGTATCACTCTAATCTCAGCCTCCGTCTGTACGTGTCCTTCCTCTTTGTGTTTCTCTGTGTCTTGTCTCCTGTCTCTTACAAGGACATCTGTCATTGGATTTAGGGCCCAGCCTAAATCCAGGATGATTTCATCTCAAGATCCTTATCTTAATTATATCTGCAAAAACCCTATTTCCAAAGAAGGTTGCTTTCATGGGTACCAGGGGTTAGGACTCAGATGTAGACCAAGTGGGGAGCAGTGGGGAGCCACTGTTGAACCCACTACAGACCTGAACAGATGCAAGCTAAGATAAGTGCTGGATGCCTATAGGGCAGAAAGAGTGATGAACTGGAGGAGGTAGCATCACCCGCATCTAAGATACTAGCGTATTCCTTAGCAGTGAGCCACAAAATGTCCCTAAGAAAAAGAATCAGCTCTAAATATCTGTCAAAATCAGAGAGTGTGAAGCTACCTTAAGAATTTTCTTTTTTGTTAACTCGTTTTCCACTATGTCAGAAAGCATGGTAAACAGGCAGAAATAAGAGATGCAAGGAAAGAAAGAAGACCTCACCCCCTCCTCCAACCGAGCTAAGAAAGATTTAACCCTAAATCTGAGTTGGAGTTTTAACTATTTCATAGTTTGTTCTAAATACCAAAATGAGACTGTGTTTTGCAACTTAAAGTGGCCATATGTATCAGCCAGGGTCCCAGCAGGAAACAGATGGCACTCAAACCGGGTAATTGAGGAGACTTTAATAAAAAGACTGTTTACAATGGTGTGAGCAGGGTTGGGGGAAAGCAACAAGGGATGGTGCAGTACCTCAGGGCTTGCAACAGCAGGAAGTTGTTATTGCCCATGAAGGGACTAGGGGTAGAACTGGTTTCCAAAGCCTGCAGAGAGTATCAGTTTGCCAAGGGCTGCCAGGCAGGGGAGCGAGGTCTTCATAGAGGGACACAGCCAACCCACTGCAATCCAGCAGGGAGAAAACCAGGAGAATAAATACTTTGGCTTCTCTCTCCTCCCACTCTACCCTCCCATTTCTTGCTAATGCTTCCCTTTGATCAACTCCAAAGGGAAGATAAAGGACTATGGAACCCAGCAGTGCCATCCATGCTGGTTGGTTTCCCAGGGCCAACAGGCAGGGAAAGGTGAAGAGTGGATTTGGACAGGCAATCAGAAAACAGGACTTAAGGTGACCAGGGACATAGAGCTCACCTGTGTTTTCTTCTAAAGGGAAGGGAAGAGCTATCTCCACTAAGCAAGTGTAAAGGGACATTGGGAAAAAAAACAAGGTTAATTTTATGAGGGTTTCTTGAGAGTCCTAGTTGTTGACTGTGCCAGTATAATATACAACAGAATGTGCTTTTAATTTAACTACTCACTTGGTATTTCAGAAAAGTGACCAATTCTTCTAAAAATAACTAACGAGAGGAAATATTTCAATCCTGGTTCTGGGACTTGATCTTCTGGACTCCAGCCTTGTACTTATGTTGTTTTCTGATGATCATAATGTCTTTAGCTACAAAGACTTCTCAAACTCCCTCTGCATTTTCTTTAGTCCTGTTTAATATATATGGCTTTTTATCTTAACTGCTTTGCCTCTGCTATTCTAGTACAATTATTCTTTTATCTTTCAATTAAGTCTCTTTGTATTCAGCCATTTATGCATCGAATTATGCTATTTAGTGAAAGACACTCTTCCTGCCTTTGCAAGGAAACTTCTAGTCTTCTTTCCATCCATCAGAACATTACTCTATGCTGGCTTCAGGTTCCAATTGCCACTATGCTAATCTGAGACCCATTTGGAAGGATGGAAAAAACATCATGTTAAAAATAGTATATCATTTATTGAGCCCTTATAACAGGGTAAGCACTTGGCTAAGCACTTTACATGCTTTATAACTACAGATGTGACACCACCATTTAAATCTGAAGACTCTGAAGTTCCCTCGAGTTCAAGAATTTGGAGAATGTTGTGGAATTAACAATTGGTAGAAGTAAAATTGTAAGTCAGATGTGACTGAACAAAGCCTATGCTCTTGACTACCACTCTACAGCCTTTCAATCAATATTTCCTACATATTAATTTGTCTCTATACCTTACTAACACTGTGACCTTGGAAAAATCACTCAACCTCTCTGTGCCTCAGTTTCTTCATCTGTAAGATGAAAATGATAATAAATAGGAACAGTATTCCTATTCGGCAGAGTTGTTGAGAAAATTTATTGTATGCTTTACAATAGACGAAGCATTTAAAACTGACTCACTTGGAAGCTGGATATAATTGTCCTTGATAATGAATGGGTTTAGTACCTACCACTCTAGGCTATACTTTCTTGTGGGCTGCCTTCCCTAAGAATAGATTTCAGAGTCACTAGTCCTTGTCTGTCTGGCCTTCTGACAACTGCAGTCCTAGTCTTTTTTCTAGACTGGCCGATGGCCTGGTTTGCATTGCCTCTCCAGGCCAGTGACCTTCCAAACCTGTTGGATGTGCCCACTGAATCCCGCCCACACATCTCTGTGGCTCTTCTGACGCTTGTAGTCAGCAGTCCTTACTCTGGCCTCTGAGCACCTTGAGAAGGACATTCATCCTGTTCCAGAGCTTTTGGACAGGAGAAAATGGTTCCTTTACAAAATGCACTGTAAAACCTGTCCCCAAGAGCAGCAAGTATTTTTTCTGTTTCCCTTAAAAAAAAAAAAAAAAGTTCTCTTATTACATAACTGTGGGACAAGGGTTCAAACACTAGTGCTTAAAATGCAAAATGTGCCCTACATTCAAACTTCTCTTGCCCAGAAGAAGCACTCTTGGCAAAACTTAAATCCTTTAACTCTTTCCTCCCTCTGCTACATGAAAATTGCAAAGTGTTATTGATCTGTAACTTTTTGGTGATATCATGTGAAACATAAAATGCCCCAAGAACCCTCAACGTAGGAATTTGCCTGGCTTGATTCCAAAAGCAAAACCACCCAAGAATTTTATAAGCACTAACTCAATTTTCACTATTTCCTTATCAACCACAAATCACAGATTTTCATTGTGTGAGACACAATTATGAACAAAAATTGACTCCTTGAATCTATTCTAGGAATTGGGCAGGGTAGATCATGTGTCGGTTAATTGCAGATGCCTTGTTTTAAATAATTCCACTTTGATATGTGTCTTTTAGAATATCAATGTAAATTTCACATTCTTGAAAATGGGCTAATGTCATCCTTTTTCTACTAATGAAACCACAGTCTTCAGAGGCAGCTGGGTCTTTCTTTTATCATTTCAACAAATATTTATGGAACACTACAAAACTCCAGATACTAAGGCATAGCTTTGAGGTTTAAATCCTAGTCTCCCTTTGCCAAGAGAAGTGAGAAGGGCTGGGGGCAGATAAACTTGAAGGCCTTGTCATGAAGAGAGATGGGTCATATCCAGATATTAGCACCTGAAAGAATTCTGAACCCACTAACTCGTGAGGCGAGAATTCCTGACTTGCTTAAGATGGAATGTGGGTTTTTTTTCCGTAATTAGAAAAAAAAATTCTACAATTCCCACATACTAATTCACCATGGACAACTTAACTTCTCTGAGTCTGTGGCTTCTTTTGTAAAAAGGCAATAATTATCTCTACCTTGCAAGGTTTTTGTAAGGATGTGCGTAAAATGTCTGGCATAGTGACTGGCAAATAATAGTTGTTTAAAAAAAGAGGCAGCTGTTGATGTTATTGTTATTATTCCTGTCATTGTCATAATGGCAAGCTTTTTCTATCTGTAATTTTTATGTTTTCAAATACCTCATTAGACTTGCAGTATATTTAGATCCGTGCAATATATCTGAATGCATTTAATGATGGGCTCTGTCATAAAGCAACTCTGGTATAGTTTTTGTCTTTTAGAAAAACGCTGTTTAGAATCAATGTATCATAGAATTAAAAGCCCAGCTTGAGGTATTATTGCATCATAGTCCATTGCTTGAGGAGAACAGAATCATCCATCCCCCAGAGGCAGGTCTGCAGTTGGTGCAGATGGGTCTCATCCGTTCTGTGTGTGCTGCAAGTTTTGTTATACTTGAAATGGTTAATTAGAAGAGGTAGGGGGATCCGAAATGTCACAGCAAGTTCCTCTTGGCCCACTGTCACGTTTCATGAATTCTTTTGCCGAACCCATTTGGATTAAGCAGTGACCCAATCCAAACAAATTGCTTCTGTGCCTCTTATTTCCTATCACCTATTTATGTTCCAATACATCTGCATTGCGTGGCTCAGTAAGATCCATTAAGTCCGTGGGCAGTGTTTACAGCTAATTTTTTTTTTATTATTTCTTTGAGGCTCAGATTTCTCACAATAAAGTGATAGAAAATTACTGTGCAAAGAGTAAGTAAAACACTTTTTTAAAAGAAAGGGAAGAAAGAATTATAAGATATGCAATTTCAGCCTGGGAATTCTCAGAGCAACCCTGTGGATGAGAGACAATCATTTCTTGTAGGTTGTAGGTAAAGATATAATTTACCTTTATTTGCAGACACAAAACTCTAAGAAAACATCACTTGCCGTCAATGCCTCTGGCTCTAAAAATATTTATGAGATTGAAATAGTTACCTGGAGACAGACATTTCATTTCAATGTCATAGGTCAGGCACATTGGCTAACACCCCAGATAATATTGATGTACCTTCAACATTTAAAATAATGTTTATACCATTTATTTATTCATTCATATATAGAGCACCCATCTTGAAGTATCTGGGACACTGAGCAAGGTTTACATAAATCTGGCTGTTTTATCCTCTGGGCCATTTGGCTTAGTCTGGTAGACCATAAATATTCAATAATACTTTACAAAGACAAAGCATCTTTTATGCAAACATCTCTAAGCACATTATTCACCAATATTACAATCTCCTTTTCAACCTACTGGTAAAGTCACAGAAACTAATTGACTTTCTTCAAGGTGCCACCACAAATTGTTTATTTTATAAATTAGAGTCTAGGTGTCCTGATCCCAGTTGTAGCTAAAGGGAGGAACAAATACACACACACACACACACACACACACGCACACACACACACACACACACACACACACATTTTTTAGGTGCTTATGCTGATGACCTACACTAAATTTTTCTAAATTGACTCTATTAGGCAAAATGTCTTCCTTAAAGATGTTAAATGTTGTGATGCATCCAACTGAATTTTATAACTTTTGTTCCAATTTGCCCAAGGCCGGTTACCATTTTCAGAGCCCCAAGAATGACCTATTTTAATTGAATCCTGTTACAAATACTTAAACTTTCATACTCTAATCAAGTCAGGTTTCTAAGTAGAAAATAAAGTTGGAGCAAAAAAATAAAACTTTTCATGGAAAGGTCCCATTGAAGTAATAGCATAGCTATACCAGGATAGTCAAGCAAAGTGGAAAGCTTAGCAATTGCTGTGAGATTTGGCCCAGTCTCAAACAGTTCACATTACCCAAGCAAATGGAAATATTTTCAATTATTTATTTTACCTCTTCCAAAAATGTTAAATAATGCAGGTTAAATATAGGAAATTAATAAAATATCAAAAAATGAGAGGATTTTTAAAATCACCCACAATTTTTTCTGTGACAATCGTAAGAACACACTTCACAAACCTCCATCTTCGGGGAGTATAACAGACTGGGGGCCCCAGCTGCTGAACCCTGAAACCTATCACAGTGCTGAGGCTGATCTCAGCCGATGCTGAGCGTGGCAAGGCTTCTGCAGTAGGCCTGTTCCTGGAAGATGTGTGGCTCTTCAGACAGGTGACTTTGGATCAAGGACTCCTCAGTGACCTTGCTGAACTTCCTTTTGAACTGTACTGCAATCTAAATGGTTCATTCAAACTTTCTTTTTTCCTTTCCCTCCTTCACTTGTCAGACATGCATGTCATCCTCTCCAGGGTCTCTCCCCAATATTTCCTGGGCATTTTGCTTAATAAATTTCTTGCATGTTCAATACCATCTTGGTATCTGTTGCTTAGAGGACCTAGACTAACACACCACTTGATGGCAATAATGATGATGATGGTGATAATGGTGATGGTAATGATGATAATAATGATGGTAATGATGATGACGATGATGGTGATGATGATGTTGGTCATAGTGGTGATAAAAATTATGATGATAAGGGTTAACATTTATTGAGTTAAAATTTTTAAAATGCCAAGCCCATATCACTTCTTGGACTTTTGGCTAAGATAAAGTATAAAGATTGTGCTAAGAGATTGCCCAAATTATTTCATGTTATATTCCCAATAAACTCCAAAATGTAAGTGTTAACTGAGAAAAGTCATAAAGAGGTTAAGTAACAAAAACAGACCACATCACTTATGAATATAGGAAGCCGGATTTGAATTTTTGTCTTTCCTATGCCAATAGAGTGTAGAAGCACTGGTGTCAGTAGCCACTGCTTTCTGTTACCTCTGTGTTAATATTTTACAGTAGAATCTTCCATTCCTATTTCTGGATAGTTATAATTTAGCTACAGTTAATTCAAAATGATAAATGTAGTAAGTTAAGCCTTTTTATGCAAGAAATTGGATTTCTACTAGAACTTTTTGTTTCCTCTGAAATTTTCAGTTGTATATTCTTTGGTGTGGAGACCTGATCCAATCATTCAAGTACTGTTAGTGAACTTATTCTAATAATGTATTTTCCAGATTTTTATCACATATATCAAGAGCCACTATGTCAACTCTGTAGTTTGGAGGGATTTTTCCAGGCTATTAAAACCAACAAAGGTCAAGCAAATGAGCCACGGCCATGTAACTTAGCCAATTGGGATTATTAAAACACCTAACATAACAATGCTCAGTCTCCAATTTTAGATTTTATTGACACTGTTACATAGACCACTTAATAACAAACCAATGAGCTTTTTCTAAATGAAACAGTCGGTACGATGAAATGTACTTTAAAAGATTTGCATCCCCTAAGCATGTTTCTAAGAATGAACATTGGCTTTGAACTTGTAGCAGTTTACTAAATTAAGAATAGAACTTTCTGATAGTAGCAATGCCATTTAGAATAATTTGAAGTTTCTTTGACTCAAAAACTAATTGACTTTCTTCAAGATCCTTCAGGAATCATTGGGTCAGTCTTCAGTCTTGGCAGATTTCTCAAAACGGCTCCCTAAATGCAAAATTTTCTGGACTTTTCATGTTAAACACTGATTGTGGTGGCTACAAATGGTTTCTACTATATACCAATTGGTAACATAAAGGAATGTTCCATAAACAACCTTCAAAAGAGCCTTCTTAAACCCTGTCTTGGGTGAGGCAAAGTCATAACTTATAAGCAAAATGTTTGTACCCCTATAATATCCTGAAATAAAAGAAAAGGAATAAAAAAGAGCCTTCTTGAATAAATATAAGTGTTAATAAAAAGAATGTGCTTCCTTTAGAAAAATGACTTGAAGGCACATTACCCAAGCACCACCTCCTAAACAAGTTGCCTTCCCAAAGGCCCTCCTGCATGGAAAAGAAAGCTACTGCTCTGCTTCACTCTGACTCATCAGCGTGTCCCGCCATTCAATTTCTACTGCTACTGGAATTTGGATGGGGTTTGAGCAGTAATTATGACACAACCTATATGACGACTGCCTCAATTTTGTAGATGTTGGAAAGATCCACTTTCCAACTTTCTCCAACCCAGTACAAACCTTTAGCTCTGACTTTTAAAATGGCGAGAAACTGAATCCCTAAATGTTTTCTTAGCTTCTGAAAATCTACCACCTCTGCAACTCCTTTCCCAGATGTTACAATTCAGAATGTTAACTCTGTCCCTCAGAGTCACATGTTGTCTATACCACTCATTTTGGCTATGAGTTACACATTGCCTTTTGTTGCTTTGTTTCTTGTGGAGCTTATCACAGCAACATGTTCTCTGTCACTCATGAGTTGTGTAACATGGATCATGTCAATCAATCTCTCCAGCCTCTATAAAATAAGGAAAGTATATTGACGTTTTAAAAACTACGTTTCCTGGAGAGGAGTCAAGAGTTGCCACATGAGAGGATCAATGAAGAAAGGTATGTTGAGTGGATAGGCTCAAATTCTCCCACTCTTCCTTTGACCAAAGAAGCTCCATATGTACCTTCTATTTATTAGAGGTTTAAGTTAGAGTCTCTTGAAAATTGGTTTTGCTGCATTAAAATACATTCAAAAGACACTGGACTAGAAGGTTTTTAAGTTATTTGTAGTCATTTTAAGATTCTGTAAGAATATCAGTTCTACGTGGGCTTCTTCTGAGTCTTTTGAATTGTTCTGCAGAATATAATCTAGACACTGCAACCTTGCTCTTCTTTGCTACTCTTCTTTTTCCTCCATAACCCCATTTCAAGCATCCTCTTCCATTATGACTTCAGCCATCAGCTATAGTTGATCACCAGCAAACTCAACCTGAAATGGAGATATACATTTTCAATTGCCTCCCAGACATCTCTGGTTAATACTCCAAGGGAATCTCAAACCCAAATTGAACCTATTTTATTTCTATCACATAACCTCCTAATCTGCTCCATCTTTAGTGTGTTTTACTGCTATTTCCTAGCATCATCAGCCAGCCAGTTGCCTAAACCATAATCACAAGAGTCACCTTAGTCTTTCTCCCGTTTCCTTGATGCCCTACATTATGTTCATGAACATATCCTTTTGGTTCTCCTTCAGTGATGTTTCATTACTCTTTTTCTCTCCCTTCCATCCCTGCCACCTAAATTCAGGTCTTTATCATTGTCTGCTTCATCCTCTGCAATAGCCTGACAATTGTTCCTAAGTCTCCATATCTCCTTCCTTCAATTCATCCTCTACACTGCAGTCAAAACTCATTCAAATATACAGACCTGATTGTGTAACTCCATTTGATTAAGAATATATTATGGCTGCCAAATACCTAATGTACATGATCCTAACACCAACTCCTCAGCCTCGAAGAATATTCTATGTGCATCACAACATGGACCTGTTCTACCTTTCTAGCTTCAGGTCCCACCATTCACTCTGTCATCAGAAAACAGCCTATGGCAGTCTTTATCAAAGCATGCACCGTCTACAAAACAATGATACAAGACACTTGCAAAAAATGGAAATGCATGGACCCCATCTGCAAATACTGTTATTACACAGTCTCGTATGATGCTCCCAAATCTACATTTTAACAAGAACTCCAAGTGATTCTAATACATTCTAAAGTATTAGAATTCTAAACCATTTACCTACTTAACTGGACACGACTACACCATTCTCCAAATACAACGTTAAATATTTATGCTTTTGTGCCTGGGCTCAAAATGTTTCTTCTGCTGATATGCCCTTCCTTTGTCTTTCCCTGACAACAAAAATAAAACAAAACAAAATTCTCTTCAAAACCCAGCTTAGCTACCCCATACAATCTCCCACACACACTTCATTCCTGTATCTGCCACTCTGCACACCTTCTCCCCAACAGCTTCTTATCAACATCATGTACATGCCTCTCTCCCCCACTAGAATGCTGGACTCAAGGAGTCACTTTATTCACTTTTACACCCCCAGGTTGTAGTACCCACAGTAGATAATTATTTGCGATTAATTAATAACTACACAACAGTAGTTCAAATAAATATCCATTCAATTTAATGTAATTCTTCATTTCATGCCAAGGAACCCAGGTCTCCAAGTACAACATTAGGACATAACTTTTCTGGATGTTCTCACATAATTTCTCTCCAACCAAGAGAAAAATCATCATCCATCAACAAGCCAACCTCTCACAGCTTTAGTATGGCTGTGCCTGGTCTTTATTTGAGCTGTGGAGAGGATACTAGGATGACAGTAGGAGCATATTTGGCCTTAGCTGTATAATACTTATGCTGAGAACAGCTCAGTTCTCCCTTCATCAAACCAGTTGGGGAACAAGAACTTACGTGTGTCTGCATTTGCCAAATTCTCAGCACTGTGGGGAAGCAAAGGATATGCTGTAATCCCCATTACCTCCATCACTGTATCCTGTTTTCCACACAAACAATAGGCAATGAGCAAAGCTCCTTTGTAATATTTCACCCTGTGAAAGAGTCTTAGTCTCCCACATTGTGTTACAGAGTGTCTGATGTGCATCCCTAACCTGTGTCTGCAATCTAGTCCTGGGTAATAATTTATAAGATAGATGAAGTAATGGGCCATCAAGAGAAAATGTTGCTTTTTCAAAGATCCCCAAGTATGCATCCGTATGATGGACTACAATGACGCCAAGAAAGATTATTGTCTTTAGAGTAAATAATACACTTTTTCCCCAAGTCTCAAAGCCTGTATTTAAATGATTATTCATAGGTGTTGTGGGAGACGTTAAGCCTTAGCTTGGCAATTCCCAATGTAAAAATGGGTAATGTTTCAAAAACTTTGTTTATGAGTCATCTACCCAGAAACTCACCATTGCCTCTTACATTATGTTCCAAATTCCCAGACCAACCCCCAAATCTATTTATCTCATTACACACCTGAAGAGTATTTAGCGACACCTACCCCCATTTACAACATTGTTCCTTTGGGGAAATATTCTCTAAATTTGCAGTCAGGTGGCATGCATATACATTTCTACCTCCACTCAGGTGCATGGGGAAAGATTAGAGAATGAGAATGAAAGTGAAAGAGATCAGATATTCCCAGGAATCAGAATCCAGTTAATCTTATACATACCTTCAAAAAAATGCCCTTCTGCAAATGATTATTGCTCATTAGGACCAAAGAATTGTAACCTCCACTATCAAGAGAGAGATTTTCAGAATTTGACGTGGATCCCACCCTCTCTTTGTTACATAGTTCAAACAAAAATATGGTTTTAAGAGGATTTCACATTGAATATGAAACTATACAACCTTTCGTCTATATTTTCAATTTTCCCCTAACTCCATTAACTGCATATTGTAATTAGTATACAATCTGAATATGTTTTAAGTGGGTGCATCATGGGAATAGCTTCCTATTTTGATGCAATTTTAAACCGAATAAATTTACAGTTTCAAAAATATAAAATAAGCCCTTTCAGCTTAAAAAAAAAAAACTAACTTTTTTCTATTATTAAAATGTGAAGGATTTTTAAATCTCATTTATTTTGTCAATTGGTTCTGCTTAACATTCTTCAGCCCAGTCCACTCTCAATTATCCACGCTAAGGAAGGGGGATCAGTGGCCTGGATAATCTAAACAGCAGACAATTTTAAAAGCCCTTGTATTTGGCCCGGGCATATTTTACAATCAAATTCTTATTATCCACACTAATGAAAGGAAGAACAGACACCTTGAGAAAGATCCAAAGCCAATATAGATCTGCTCAGCTGGCTTAGGGCACCCCAAGGCAGAAGGCCATATTGAGTAGTAGAAGGAAAACAACAGTGCCCCAGCTGCTGGGACACCCACACAATACAAAACATACACACACAGCTACCATATTCATTTCAACACTTCTCATTATATTAGTCATCTTTAGATACATGGAGTTATGTTCAAACAGCCTCAGGTAAAAAAGACATATTATTCATATTGTCCCAAGTAGTTAATATATTATAATAATAGTTCATATGTACTAGAAACCTCTCCTCTTTGGGGGGTTGCTTGTGCCCCATCAGACACTGAGCCTCTTCCTACCACTACCAGGCTCACAGTAATACTCTTGAAAGAGTAGCATAAAGGGTAAAGATAAAAGAGACAGTATGCTGCAGTAGAACAAGCTCCAGCCTGGAAGTTAGGAAGCCTGGATCTTCATCCCCTTTTGGTCTCTGTTCATGCTGATAGTCAGAAGTGCATTCAAGCAGCACGTGCAAAGGTTCAGAGGCATGAAGGTCATGGCACATTTAAAGAATTGCATGCACTTCATTTTGGTCAAAGAATATGATACAAATGGGGAAGAAGCAAGAGATGAAACTGGGGATGTAGTCAGAGATAAAATTACAAAGACTTTTTTCTTTCATGCAAGAAGTTCAGAAATTAATAGACCATTTATGTCTAGACCACCCTGAATGGGCCTGATCTTGTCTAATCTCAGAAGCTAAGCAGGTTTGGGCCTGGTTTGTACTTGTATGGGAGGAGAAATTATCCTGTAGAAAGTAAGAAGACATTAAAAGTTTTAAAATAATTATTGAAATTTATTGAACACAGTTTACAAAGCACTGTTCTAAGCATTTGATATTCATAAAAACACTTGAAATCGACAACCACCCCAAGATAGGCACTATTACTGTTCCCATTTTACAAATATGGAAACCAAAACCTGCAAAACTCAGATATCTTCCAAGATCAGATAACTGGTAAGTGATGGAGTCAGTCTGTTTGATTTCAGAGCTTATGCTCTCACTCAAGAAATGGAATAATGTGGTTAGAATTGTAAAAGACCATGCTATGAGCAACACACAGGAGAAATCTGAGGACAGTGAGAGGAGGGAAGGACATTTTAAGAAGACAAGAGATGGTAAGTTCCAGAACTAAAGGAATGGTCATAGTAATGAAGAAGAGGGGTGTAATCAAGTGATTTAGAAGAGATAGAATAAAAAATAATTGGTTAAATAAAGGAAGGAGTAAGAGGAAGGGTCGAGCATGAAACCCATATTTCTGGCTTGAACATTTGTGTGATGGCCTAATAATGTTTAAAGAATCACATAACCTTGTGCATCAGTGAACTCAGCTGGAAAGCAATCCCTACCAGATGGGCAAGCCCAAGAAGGAACGGAACAATTGATACTTTTTACTTCTAGTACGATGCTGGCACATAGTCATCGAAATAAACAAATGTCTTATCTTGACTGATTAATTTAGTGATGACAAAAAAAATTCATGCACATATATGTGGGCCACTATCTAGAGCCCATACTCCAAACAAATTGTTGAGATACAGCTATTTTTATCTTGTTTCGTAAGTTTAAATATATTGACTCACATTTAGCTTTCTGTGTAACATCCATGTGCATTGTAGAAGATAGGTAAGGGAGAGAGGGCACAGGAAGAGGAGAAAAGAGGCAGAGACATGTTATAGCTTATCAAGATATATGTAAGTATCTGAAGAATAACAAAACCATTTACAGAATGCTTCTATTGGGTAAAAAAAAAGACAGAAACAGTGTATGTGTCCATGTTAAGTCTGTACACAAAATTTTAAAATACCTCTCTGGGTAATTTTTTATTTTATTTTTCACTTGTTTGCATCTTTTAAATGTTCTACAATTATCTTGTACTACTTTCATAATAAAAAAATTTTTTTCTAAATATATGTGATAGCCATCTACTCTATTCAGAAGCTTGCTGATAACAAAAGAATACGCAGATAAGCAATCAGACCCTTACCAATCAATAACCCAAATATACCAATAGCAATGGAAGCAAATATCTTTCATCACTGCTCATGAAGCCAACTGAGGTGCTGAAAAACTTGCCACATGGAGAATCTGCATGTTCAGTAATAGAGGGAGATAGCAAATTATGAAAAATGCAAATGGTTTAGATCAGCTGACCCCAGAAGCAGATGACATGTACCCTTTTTGGCAGAGTACCCGCCTCCACCATGGCTTTTCTCATATTGTCTGAATATTTCACTTTCTCTTGTTATTAATACATTGTCTGAAATTCCATTCATTCCATATTACCTCATTTTCTTAGTCTGTTTGGGCTGCTACAACAGAATATCATAGACTGGGTGACTTATAAACAATGGAAATTTATTCCTCACAGCTCTGGAGGCTGGAAGTCCGGGATCAGGGTTCCAGCAGGGTCAAGTTATAGTGAAGGTTCCTTCCTGGTTCACAGAGGGCTGTCCTCCTTGTGTGTTCTCACAGGGAAAAGCAGGTCTCTGGTGTCTCTTTTGTAAGGGAGGAATCCCATTCACGAGGGCTCTGCCTTCATGACCTAATCGCCTCCCAGAGGCCCCAACTCCAAATACCATCACATTAGAGTTTAGGGCTTCAACATATGAATTAGAAGAGACACAAACATTCGGTCTATAGCACTCATCCTCTTGATAAAAAGGATAAGATTAGAGAATTTCTATAAGTTAGGTGTATTAATAACAGTAAGGAGGGAAGAATTCATTCTTAACTTTGAATAATACCTCACAGTTGATGAGGCGAGTCCATACATTAATGCATGCTGATAAAGACTTACATGTAAGTTAATATTGTATTAAAGTCTTTGGTTCTAATTCAAGATGAAGAACAGTGTATACATATTTAATTCCTTTCTCTCTCACAAATCCATTGAAATGACAGTAAACAAAAGAAGGAAACCACAGCTGAACTAAAAATTTAAAGAGGGCCCCAGTGGAATAATATGGTTACTAAAGTACTTCTCCAGGGCAACGAGTACAGAGAAAAGACCAGGCCTCAAAGCAATCACCATGGAAATTAGTTAAAGGATTATCTGTCTTACTGCTGGCCTCTCCAGTTCCTCTCTTCCATACACAGGGCAGTTGTGCTGCCTTTACCCCGTGCTGAAGTCCCAAGATGTGACTGAAGAGGACTCCTATTATGGGTACTGAGGCAGTCGAAAAAAGTAGACCAAACTCAAGGATTAAACATGAACTCAAAGGCGAGTGGAGAGAAGATACACCAAAGTACAAATCAAGCACACTCTTCCTTAAGGTCCGTGTTACCTGGCAGTTACCGAGGTCTAAATCTGGGCCGTCTCCCTCACACATCTTTTATGAGAAGACTGAAGTCAACAGATCCCACTTACTCACACAGAATTCTGTTTCTTATAGAGTCATCCCTGTCTCAGCTAATAGAACTATCTAACTTCAAAGGAAGCCTAAATTCTTTACTGATATTAATGAACATATTCTTTCATTCATAATCATGAACCAGCACATCAGGCATTTGACAAAACCAAGTAGCACAAAAGATAAGGATGACAATTAAAAAAAAATAGCCTAAAGATCTCAAAGATGATATTTTTTTTAAAAAAAGAAAACTAAATTTCTTAAAAATTTTTACTATAAATTAACAATTTATAATTATGTATATTTATAGGGTCCAAAATTATGTCATGATTTAGAAGTACAATTTGCAATAATTAAATCAAGCTAGTTAACATTACCCCAAATACTTAACATTTTTTGTGGTGAGAGCATTTAAATTTACTCTCAGCAGTTTTGAAATGTACAATGCTCTATTATTAACTCTGTTCACCACACTATTCGATAGACTGCAAATATATATATATATATATATATATATTCCTCCTAAGATTTCGTACCATTTGGTATCATCTTCCCATCTGCCCCATCCCCCAGCCTATGTAACCACCGTTCTACTCTCTGCTTCTGTGAGTTCGATTGTTTGGGATTCTACATTTCAGTGAGAACTTGCGGTATTTTTCTTTTTGTGCCTGGCTTATTTCGCTGAGCATAATGTTCTCCAATTTCATCCATGTTATTGCAAATGACAGAATTTTACTCTTTTTTAAGACTAAATAGTATTCCACTGTGTATATATTTCACATTTTCTTTATCCAGTCATCTGTTTATTGACAATTATGGACAATTCCATAACTTGGCTATTGCGAATAATGCTGAAATGAACATGGGAGTGCAGACATCTCTTTGACAAATTGATTTCAAAACTTTTGAGTAAATACTCAGAAGTGGGATTGCTAGCTGGAAAACTTAATTTTTTAAATTAGCATTCTTAGGGAGATTTGAGGGGTGATGGCATAAAGAAAAAAAAAAAAAAACACATGGCTTCCTGCAAAATAAGCAATTGAAGAATTCATTTCTAAAAGGTAGAAAAATGATTGCCATAATGAAAATATTCAATGTTAAATAAAGGAGTTGAAAAAATACAGCTAAAGTCCAAACACAATTAAAGTACAGTCATTAGGAAGAAAAACTTGAAGAAATCAACTCAGATCCAAAGAGGCACAAAATGTAAGAGAAAAGTTTGCAATATTGATCTGATGAAATTTCAAAAAAAAGAAAAAAAGAAAGAAAGAGAGAGAGATCAAGAGAGTCAAGGAAAAAGAGAATTCTGAGGTTTAGAGAAGTTAAGTGATTCTCCAGTAGTCCATAGAGTCTGATATATTCCAGATGTGTCCCATTCCTAAGCCCAAAGCTGAAGTTCAATCAATACATATAAATGTGGCCCCAACGGTTGTTAATGGCTGCTGTCCACTCTGACAGGTCAATGCAAGTGCCAGTCTAGACTATGCCTGTTGTTTGCAGTTGGTATCTGATTGGTTAGTGTGGGTGGTATACTAGTGGATTAATATTTGCATATCATCCCTCCCTAAGCCTATGCTCCTTCCATGCTGCCTGCATCATTAATTGCATGGTACAATAAAAAAGGAGGGCATTTTTGAGATTTTTGTCGATCTCAAATTTGAAACTGGGGGAAAGAAATAAAGGTGATTTCTATCATATCACCTTTTAAGCCATGATATATTTCACGATAAATGTTCACTTCTCATCTTCCTCTTTCCCTACACACCAAGAAATAAACAGCCATGCTTTTAAGTCTGTTCTCCCTCCTTCTTTCTAAGGTGGTCAAATGGAGAATAGATCTATCTTTCTATCCCTCTTCCAGAAAAGTACCAAGGGCAGCCAGGAGATCAATCCAAGGGGTTTAGTAGAAAATAGAAACCAAGACATATAGCCGAAAGTAGTTGAGTGGAGAAAGCAAACAGGACGTGGTCTAGAGAAATATGAAGCGTGTGCTGACATCTACAGCAGGTAGATGAGATGTGTCTCTAACTCAGGTTTGTATGGACCAGTTGAGTTTTTAAAAAGGACCAGAGAAGAAACAGCCTGTATAGAATCACCATAAACCCGACCTAAAACCACCAGTTATAACTGCCCTGTTCATTTTCCCATCTTTTTCATGGAAAAAATAACCTCAAATTTCTTAACTATAGGATTCCACCTTTAACACATCAAGACAAATAGACGGCCAAAGTCTGAGGCAAGGCCCATTTCTGCCAACATAAAGTTAAATCGAAATCAAGCATTATATTAGCATCTAGGACAGTATGAAAGGTTCCCAATGGCATTCATAAAACTGAGGTCATTGGCTCCTTAAGAACCACAGACTCAGATCCCAGTAGGAAACATTAACAAAGTAGTTTAGACTTTGCTTAGGATTTGTGGGATTTTGCAGAGCATGTTCACCCCTTAAGAGCCTTCCTGAAATCACTGGGAATTATAAGCTCACAGGAAGTATAGAATTGGGTCCTAAATGTCATTTTCATAGCTCTGCGGGGGCCTACCAAGAAAGTAAACAAAATACCAGTCAGCTACCTGCTGTTTTTGTTCCCTCCAACCAAAAACAGAGGACAGAGTCAGTTTCACAAAGGGTTAAAAATCATGGGAATTTTTCTGTACTTAAAAATATTACATGAGACTCACTTCTATATGTGCCACGGTTTTCTGCATTTTCTTCCCTGCCTCTTGGTCTAAGGAACACATTTTATAGGTTTTACTAGGTTCTTTACAACTCACCTAAAACACATAATTTTCCTCCTGCTTATACCCCTTATTTATTATTTATTTATTAGATTTATATTGTGCTTTCCCCCAAAAGGCTCAAGGCACCACACAGCCAACTCTGATATAACAAACATTAAACTCTTCTTTAAAACCGTAAACAGTGAAGTAGCCAGAGGAGAGGCGGAGGGGACGTGAACAAGGGACAGGAAGAAGGAAAGACCGTGAACCTGGTGAAATATGCAACCAAGTAGTCAGCGTCACGGGAGGCCTAGTGACCAGAAGGCCCTGCCCCTCCCGGTGGGTCCCGCCTGCAAAGATCGTGACAGTGCCTTCTATTCCAGGAACAGGGCCAAAGTACCTCCATTTTTGTGCAAAGGTGAGGGAGGGTGTGCCAATTATCCCTCAGGGCTTTCAAGAGAGCTTTTGAAAACAAATATACCTACACAGACAACTGTGCTTTGAAAATCAGTGGAGAGAGATACATGGCAATGTTTTATAACAAATCACCAAAACGTTAGATTTTTTTTACGAATACGATTCATGATCAGTCCTCAGTTCTGCTGAGTGTCTGCAACTTCCAAAGGCTCTGTTGACTTTCAGAAGCCAGGGCAGGACAAAAGTCCAAAGATTATCAAAATTGAAAAGTGACAGGCTGTCCTCAGCTTTTAAATCCAGGCCGCATTGATTTGTCAAAGCCACACATTGACTGTAATCCAGGCAATGGTGGAGGAGATGGTTAAACAGTAACTTTCCTGGGAGCTACTGGCAGAACAAGTTAAGAATGAGCACAGAGGAGTATATCCCGATTAGCAGTCAAAACAAAAAATGACCATACCCACTAAATGGAGTAGACAATGTACAGAGTGGTGGAGAATGCAGCCAGCAGAAAGAAAAATAATGATAGTATTGATATCAGTATTAGCATTTGGTGAGCACTGTGGGCCGGGCACTCTTGTGCTCCAGTTACATATGCTAAACTCTTTAATACCCACAACAAATCTACAAAGAGGGCATGACCATTTTTCAAATTTTACAAATAAGGAAACTGAGGCTTAAAAAAATTATTTGCCCCAAATCACTCTGCTAGTAAGTGCTTGAGCTAGGATTCAAACACAGCACAAAAGGATAGATAAGAGCTCCTAGGGTGGAAAACAAGCAAACAGAAAAATCGCTCTGTGAGCTGACAATGATAGCAGGCTGATGGCTCTTGGCAGGGCATGTTGGATCAAGTTCCCTACCCTGAAAGCTGTTTATAAAGTTAATAGCAACTTAAAGGTCACCAAAAAAGACCTTAAGATAAGGCAGAAGCAAGCCCAGTGCAGAAGAGCATGGGACAAACTGCCTCCAGGCAGACAGAAAAGGTGCAGCAACACTGAGATCCTGTGCAGACAGGAGATCAGAATGGACCAGTCAAGGCTACCTCCAGGTCCTAGGTTAGCAGCAACTGGAAGTTGGTAATTGCAACCCTCTGCATTGTCTTGTATAGCTAACTGCATATGTATGCCAAGTTAACTGCAGAGTTCTATAGTGAATCATTCTCAGTAATCCTTTTGTGATCCTGCCCCACATACGAAGAGCACTTACTAAATGCAAAGCACTTAACATACATTATCTCAATTAAACCTCATAGCTATGCTATACAGTAGATACCATAATAATCCCCATCTTACATATGAGGAGGCACAGAGAAGTTGAGTAACCTGCCCAAAGTCACAAAGCTAGTAACAAATAGAGACCAACCTCAAGCCATAACTGCCACACTCTGCTACTTCTAGAACCTGATTCTATTCACTCCATCCCAGTACTCTGCCGTCCCCTCTCTGATTTGCCAGACCTCCTCTTCTGAGGAGGAAACTAACAAAGAGCATTGCTTCTGTTTTTACTCCTAGAGGGCCAGCCTATTTCAGGCAACCTCTATGAGCAAGTAGAAATTGTCTGGGAGAGGATGAAAGAAGATACCATATCGTGAGAAAGGTGGTATTCAATCCATGCTACTCAGGACATGTTCAGACACTCCTTTAAAAGATCTTGTATCACAGAGCATATGTGTGTGATAATACACACAGCCCCCCGTGGGAGATGTCTTCTACATGGCAGATAGCAACTGTGTAGCAGAGATTCCTCATTCCCATGCTAGAGGTCCCAGAAATGGCAATTGAAGTTTGAATCATAAGCAGCATGAATTGTGCCAGGATCAACATGTACTCTGTTTCTCTGGAAAAAAATCTCCCCACAGTCACATGGCTCTCTCTTTCTTGTCCCTTAAGTTTTAGATGAAATGACACTAGTTCACAGAGACTTCACATAACCCTTTATTGCAGCCTCCTATTATCAAGGTAGCACTTACTGTAGCAGTAGTTATTTCATTGATCGATTTACTTGTTTTTCTCAGTGTATTAGTTTTCCAGGGGTTTTGTAACAATGTGCCACAAAATGGATGGCTTAAACAACAAAAATTTATTCTAGAGGCTTGAAGTTCAAAATCCAGGTGTCAGCAGGGCCATGCATTCTCTGAGAGTCTAGGTAGAATCCTTCCTTACCTCTTCCTAAATTCTGGCAGTGGCTTGTTGGTCCTTGGTGTTCCTTAGCTTACTGCATCATTCCAATCCCTGTCTCTGTTGGGCATGTGGTATTCTCCTTATATGTCTCTGTGTCCATATCTCCTTCTTCATAGGAAGGACACAGTTATGCTGGATTAAGGCTCTGCCCTGCTCCAGTATGATCGCATCTTAACTTAGTTAATTTCATCCTCAAATTTCTAGTTCTGGCCCCCAGAATTTATTTAAGAGAATAAATTTCTCTTGTTTAAGCCTCACAGTTTACGGTAATTGGTTGCAGCAACCCTAGGAAGCTACCACAATAAACTCATGTAGCTTTGTTTAATTCAGGGCTTTACACATTTATTTGATCCAATCAATATTGTTTCCGTGGTAACTATTAACAATCCCAAATTCCTTAGCAGAAAGAAATACATATTTTAGAAAAGTAAAGCTAATCTTCCTATTTTACAGATGAAGAAACTGAGACTCAGGGAGGACAATGGATTCACACAACTCGCGTGCGGTAGGAAGGAGACCAGAACTCAGGCTTCACGGCCATTCTGGGTTCTCTTTACCATTAGGTAGCTGCTCCCCTTTAGTTCTCAGCTGCCCCAGGAAATGGGGTGGTGTACAAGATTAGGCTCTGTGCTTCTGTGCTCACTAGGAATAGTACAGGGTGCTTTTCCCAACTGATGAGGGGTTCTTTGAAAGAATTCACCCAGTATTTTTTCCAGCCAACACAAGAAACTGTTCCCTTTTTTAGGGGGGTTGGGACAATGAGTTCAAGAAACCAGGAACAAAAGCAGCTGATCCCAATGTAAACTGATGTCTCAGATAAGTTTGGACGGAGTGAAAATACAGCTGTATCTTGGTCTTCACCCCCTCACGCCACCACCCCTGTGCCTACAGAAAGGGCCAAGAGAACGTGAGCCTCCCATATTCGACAAGGGAAACCATTTCATTTATAACGTAGGGACTTTCCAATCCTTTTCCTTCTTTCTTCTTACCTCCTTACCCCCACCATCGTCCCCAGGCATACAGAACACACCAGAAGTAATCCACTCCAGCGTCTCCTACCTTCCACTTGATAAGCTGCCGTGGCTGCCCCCCATCCAAATCCTGCAGGAAAAGCCATGGTTTCAGAAGCAGCAGACTGGAACCCTCAGCTACCAGGGCCTCAGCGCCCTTTTTAGCCAGAGGAGCAGGGCAATTGAGCAGACAGCCTCTCACCAGAGATGGGAGTCTCCGAATGCAAATATATAGCACACAGGAAGGGAACGGGGTTAAAGGATCCCATTTGATTAGCCACAGCCTTGATAAGAAATCAGACACCCTGTACAAGGTGAGCAATTGTACTTTCTTCTGCCAGCACTCCCTGATTCGTAAGGGAGTTGGACCAGGCTGGGTGCTACGTTCCTGCTAGGCAGGTCACCTATTTACCTGATCTTTCCTGTTTTAAATAACACAAGGACATTGTTTTAAAAAGTCATGCAATCCTACCAGAATTTTCCCTTAGCCAATTCATCTCAATGCTTGATCCCTACTCTCTAGAGATAACCAATTTTAACTGTTTCTTTTGGTATTCACTCCCGTGTTGTTTAAATATTAAATAATAATCTGATAGTGTTGCTTATTTTTTTCAGTTTTAGATAATCATTGACTTCTAGGTATAGGTGGGGAGGATCTAGTACATTCTCTCTCTCTCTCTCTCTCTCTCTCTCTCTCTTCCTCCCTCACCTTCCGCCTTCCAACCAACATGATAAGATTGCCTTTTCTGTTTAAATAAATGTGATATTTACATTACTATGCCTATGTATAGTTCAAAGCTGAGTCATGTAGGATACCATTCTTACATGCAAAGTCTTATTTTCTCTGGGGTTAATCCACTGTCTGCTCTTTATGTTTATTTAATTTGCTCTATACCTATCGCTAATTCATCCCCAAACACTCTGACAGAAGTACAAATCTCTGAGTTGTTCAAACAACTCTGTTTTCCTGCTCCATTCTGCACTGTTTATTTTTTAGGTCATCATGGAGTCCACGATCTCCTTCGTATCATTCAGAGAGACTGCTTCACCTCTGCGACGGCCTTTCTCACTCTTTGTTTCTTTTCCCCCTTTATAAGCACATCTTCAAATAACTTTCTGATAAAAGGAGCATGGGGAGATAAATATTTTGAAACCCCATGGCCATAGAATTACCTTTTGTCTAACAATGCATTTAATATGCAGTTTGTTTAGTACAGGATTTTATGACGGAAATAATTTTCACTCAGAATTTTGAAAGCATTGGTTCCTGGTTTTCTAGTCTCTAGTGTGGCTATTGAGAATTTTGATGACAATCCAAGTCCGAATATTTTATTATAACCTGTTTTTGTTCCCCCAGCCCACCCTCTCTGGTTCCCAAGCTTCTATCTCTGAAATTTCACACTCATGTGCCCTGATGTGGAATCTTTCGTCCACTGTGCCGAGTATCCAGTGGGTGCACCACTGGAATGTAGAATGTGTAAAATAGGGTAAACTGAGAGAGGGGTCCATGGGAATTCTGCACTAGTTTTGCAACCTTTTTTGTAAATCTAAAATTGATCCAAAATAAAAAGTTGTTAAAATAAAATGCCAGTGGAGAGAGGAGTTAGGAATAATCAAAGTGAAGAGAGTTGTTTATTCAGTTTCCTCAATACCACACTAAATCATCCTACATTGTATAATGACAGGAACACAAGATCTGAAACGAGGTATAACGAGGTTGAAATCCTACCCTCTCCAGTTATCCTAACTCTAAGAAGAAAGAAGTGATTAAATATAAAGGGAAATGTGGGAAGACATTTAAGATATTTAGAGGTACATGTTTGGTGAAATAAACCTCAAAAATGCAGGGCAATTTTAAATTTAGTCCTATAATCATTCGGTTCTGAAGCAATCTTTATAAATTGAATGTAAACAATAAATATTAAAATATTTACATGATAGAACACTAGATGGCAGTATTGCAATTTTTTTAGATTTATGAGTTGTATGAAATGATATTAAAATTCAGTTATTCCACCAGTGGCTGTGTAGCCCAGTAGCCCCTGGCTTAATTATTACTACTCTTCTAAAGAGTCTTCTCCAGAAAAACAATCTACCATCTCAGTGCTCCACATTCTCTGAAGTTATTTTTCCACAAATGGCAAAATTTACTTTTTCTCAACTCTGCTGGGATCCCCTAGTGCAGCATTCTCAAGCTTTTTGGTGTTAGGACCTCTTTACACTCTTAAAAATAATAGAAGCTCCCAAAGAATATTCTTTTTTCTTTAACGTGGGTTATATCAATCAATAGGTACTGTATCAGAAACTAAACCTGGGATTTAAAAAAAAAAAATTGTTGTTGATTACATTTAAAAGAGCAATGAAAAGTACGTTAATAGAAAAATAACCATATAACCCCAAACAAAAAATGTTTAGTGAGAAGAGTGGCATTGCTTTACATTTTTGCAAATCTCTTTTGTGCCTGGTTTAATAGAAGACAGCTGGATGCTCATATCTGTCTCTTACTCAATTTGTTGTCTCTGGAAAACTCCACTGTACACTCATAGAATTTAAGGCCATGGGTGAAAAAGGCAAATCATGTCTTACTATAATTATAAAGATAATTTTGACGTTGCAGAACCCCAAAAAGGGTCTTGAGGACCCCGAGGAGTCCTCAGACCACACTCTAAAAACCGTAGCTCTCCTAGCACTCTCTCCCCACGCCTTTTCTAGTACCTTCCATTGTATCTTTATCCCCTTTCAAAGAGCTCATTTCACTCTTATGGCTCTAAGAGGTGAATTTGCAGCCACAATCTCAGGTGAGAAAGAGTTACGATATTTCTTTATTTTCTTTATACAAAAGGATTTCAGACTGCCATGGCCCCATCCAGAAAGAATGGCTGGTAATTTAAAGTGTCATTACTGTATTTGGGTCCCCTCACTCCATTTTAGGGCCATACAACACAATTTGATCTTATAAAGACCAAATAAAAAATATACCTGGTGTCCCGATTCCCCACCTCCCAGTTTTGGTCCATACAAGGTGATGCCAAGATATCCACTTTCTGAACCAACCACGGTCCCTTCAAGTCCCCTGATTCTCTGCTCTTTAGGCACAGGACTCCTTCTCCAAGATTGAAAACCCGAGGTCTTATGTCCAACTACCCTCATCACAACCACACAGTAATCCTTTTGAGGTCCTGCCACCTTCCAAGGGTACTACCTCAGGACAGCAAGACAAACCTTGAGATTCATAAGACCCACCAACCTCTGTCTACTCCCCAAGCTGGAGGCAAATGTAAGTTACTTGCATTACAGTTTTGTCTGCAGGTGTGTTCTTTCTAGAAGTCCTGGGAGTGCTAAGAGATTGTAAACTTAGGGCCCTCTAGGATAAAAAAAAAAAAATCTCGTGGAAAATTGTCTCTTTGTTAACTGCAAAACAAATTGTTCTCTAATAAAGATTCAGCTCCATTAGTCATGACTTCGACCCTCCCAATTTGAATTATTGAGATTCAAAAACTCTGATGTTCAAAATGTTCCTGGGTACCTGTGTTAGGGAAAAAGTAAGGTTCTAAATGAGCGTTTGTCTATCTGTAGCGTAGACGCCTGTAGCTGTAGCTGATCCTGTTTCCTTTCCCATCTGGGCATATTGTTAGACTCCATTTGTCAGCTCTCTTACAAATAGGTGTGGCCACATGACTATGTCCTGGCCACTAGAATGTGGGCAGGAGTAACGTGTGCCTCTTCCGGGCTGGGCCACTAAAATCTGCCTACACAATCATTCACGTTTCCCCCATGTATCATCATTCTTCTTTTATCCGCTAGCTGCATACACAGGCTCCACTGGAAAACCCCAAGGCCCTGGGAACTCCTAGATGAAAGGAGCCTGGTTCCCTGTGTCACTGTGTGGAGCAGAGCCCAGTACTGGCCCAGCACACTTTGGACTGTGGTGTGAATAAGAAATAAACTTTTACTTTGCTAAACCACTGAGATTGGGGAGTTGTGCTAAATACACTCTCTGAATAATAACAATTATTATTTTTTTTCAAAAAACAAAAGGCCTAGGGAAGCAGTTTAATAGTTTCAAAGCTCTTTTTACCAGCAGGGGAGCCTCTTTAGTGATATCATGTCACTGGAGAAGAAAGGAGTGAAAGAGAAAGTGAAAGAGGGCCAGGTGGGGTGAGGCACACCAAAGAGCAAATCTGCCCACAGTTGTTTGTGCAATGGATTATTCATCTTGATTTTTTGCATTTGCCAAGAAAGTTCTAGTCAAATTTTGACCTAAGAAGGCACGTTTTACAAAAGCACGTCCCAAACAAGGCCCCTGACTCCTACAAGTAATCTGCTATTTTTAAGATTTCAAAAATTCTAATTGGAATTGTATATTTGCTTGTATTTGTCTCCCAGGTTACATAAAACATCAATTTCATGGCTTTAGACTTTATCATTGTGGTAATACCAGTCTCTCATGCATGAAAAGGCAAAAATGAATTAGTTATAACAATACTCTCAGTTTCTTAGTTGATAGAATCTGTCAAAACATGAAATGCAGGAAGTAAATCAGTAATAAAGGGAATCTTTGATTGTGAAAATTCTGACAACCATGATGATGTGTGTGAACATGTGTGGGAGCCAGGGGCTAGGGACGTCTATTAATCTGGGCCACCCAGGATTCAGTCAACCTACCTCCTAATTACAAACTCTGATTTTCCTTTGGGTCTCTGCCTCTGCCCTATACAGCCTAAATTCTTCTGGAAAATCTGACACTAGGCCCCACCCAATAACCTACAAACTCCAGGTATTAATTTAAGGCCATCTTCATATCTCATCTCATCGGTTCCAGGAATTGGATTAGAGGTGGGTTTGAAACCCAATTCCGACAATGAAAAGTAAGAAAAAGTCTGTTAGGGTTTCTGAGAGAGAAGCTTTCTCACTTTTCCAAAGAAGTTATTTAAAAAGACATACTCTTTCTTCTATGCCTCAATGTGAAAGTTTTGAGTAACTATTTCATAAACATAAAGACCAGCCTTGGAATATAGAGGAAAGATGGAAGAAAATAATCTTTGGGAACCTATGAATTCTCTATTCAAGGTGAGTTTACTGTTACTTGCAATCAAACAATTCAAATACAGTATAAATATATATGCATAAG
Organism: Propithecus coquereli; assembly: GCF_000956105.1. Lineage (NCBI taxonomy): Eukaryota > Metazoa > Chordata > Mammalia > Primates > Indriidae > Propithecus > Propithecus coquereli. The sequence continues at coordinate 1,769,851 of NW_012154951.1, read as the reverse complement.
TGTGTCTATATATAATAAATATGTGTATGAGACATATTTATATGTACATGTGTTATGTCTATTCTTGCATGTGGTTTTATGTAGATATATATGTGTATAAATGAGTATAGATATGAAAACAGATGTCTGCATATATGCATGTATGTGTGTATGGTTCGTATGTGTCTATGTATCATAAATTCCTCCAAAAAAGAACTTCGAAACTTTTACTGGATATTTCTTCTAGCTGTCTTGATTTCCGGCCCATATCACCAGCCTGGAAATGAAGATATATGTGAGATAATTAATGGCAGGCTCAAGTGGGATTCCATTACATTATTTGTATTTATTTACTGAAGGCTATACATCCCACAAGATTTAGCATGAAAGAAATATAAAACAACAGCAGTGCATCACTCAACACTCAACCCTTCAAAAAGCCATACTGCTATATAATTAAGGATTTACTATTGAGTAATTTTCAAAACAAACAAAAAATGCTCTGCCCTTCAAGGTGTTGACAGGCTGATACTAACAATGGCATACAAGTAATCACAAAACCCACTCAATACCACTCAAAGGTCAACTGTCGAGCTTTGTGCTCTAAGAATAAAAGACTGTCAGTGGAGGCAGAGCCCTTGGAATTCCTTCTGGGAGCCTTCCAACAAATACCCACAGCTGTGTATCAAGTTCTAGCAGCAGCTTTCAAAACACTATTCACAGCGCCGCTGCCAGGGACTCTGTCTACCTCATCAGTGTGATTCAGATTCACGAGATGTGTTATTCCCACAAACTTGGAGTTAGCCACTCAAGTCATCCTCCACAAAAAAAAAAAAAAAAACCTTTCCCAAAACAATCTAGTTGCACTTGCATTTCTACAGAGTATTTGGAAAAGTGTTACACAGCTGGGACAAGGGCGAAGCAAGTAAGGGGCCTCAGGGGCAAAATTTAAGGAGGCTCTCACTTTCGGTCCCAGCCCTGGTGTTAAACACCAGAAAGAGAATACCCAAGTTCAAAGGCCTTGCTACAGATGATGAACTGGTTTTATTTCCGAACTGTTTGTGGCAACGCACAGGTGTGTCATATGCCTCAGGACTAGACTGTAGCTAATCCACCTAAGTCTCACAAGGGCTTTCACGTTGGAAAGTATCTTTGATTATTAATTTCGCTTCAGGGATTGGGTTTGGAACTTCAAAAGCACTTTCTTCCCACAGTGAATCAAGCGATGCGTTGGAAGCCCACAATCTGGAAAGGAAGCATAAAAGAGTGAAATCGAGCCAAATAAAATGTAAAACCAGAGTGAAAAAGAACAATTTTAGTGATGGTAAAATTATTTTAGATCAATGAGATTGGAAAGCGGGCACAGCTTTACAGCATGTGAAGATCTAGGAGAACCTACCCAGACCTTTCTCTCTTGGATCCATAATTAAAGACCGCTGTGCAGCCCGGGTACCAGCTGAGCCCTTCTCTGGTCCTCCTACTTCCTGTACATGCAGCCCAGTTCCTAACACTGTGGACCCTGATTCCTTAACATGTCTTATGTATCTCAGTTTACCTTCATCCTTGTTGCCTCTTCTCTATTCAAAGTCTATAGAGAGCCTCTCAGGCCTGGAGAGTTCCAAATGGGCTCCCAAGTTCCAGTTTTGTGCCCATCCAACAAACTCTACTGCAGCCCAAGCCATCATTCTAAAACTGTGGTCCCCACCCCCTGGGCCATGGACCAGTACCAGTCAGTGGCCTGTTAGGAAAACAGGCTGCACAGCAGGAGGGGAGCAGGGAAGCTTCATCTGCACTGACAGCTGCTCCTTATCACTCACATCACTGCCTGAGCTCCACCTCCTGTCTGATCAGCAGTGGCATTAGAGTCTCATAGGACCACCAACCCTACTGTAAACTGTGCATGCAAAAGATCTAGGTTGCAGGCTCCTTATGAGAATCTAATGCCTGATGATCTGAGGTGAAGCTGAGGTAGTGATGTTCATGCCGGGGAGTGGCTGCAAATGTAATAAATGTTATGTGCTTGACTCATTCCAAAACCATCCCCCCCACCAGCCCGTGGAAAAATGGTCTTCCATGAAACTAGTCCCTGATGCCAAAAAGGTTGGGGACTGCTGTTCTGAAACACAGATTGTTCAGTGATTGCCGCTGCCCCTGAAGTCCAAACTTCTTAATATCTACAAAGCCTATATGATCTGGTCCCTGTCTCTCTCAACTTACATTCACACCATTGTCCTCTTACAAACTCATTCTAACTTTTGCTAAGCTTTTCAAATCTACCATGCTCCATGCTCTTTCTTAGCACTGGTTCTTCATAAGTGATGTTTCTTCTGCCTAGAACTTTTTCCCCCTTATCTTGGCTTACTCTCAACTTATCTTCCATTGACCAGCTTAAGGTTATTTTTCAGGAACACATCCCCCAGGATTAGTTAGGTCCACCTGCCCCGTTTTCTCATTGTCTCTTACATGCTCATTAGCATAACACTCATAGCATTTTCTTTTAAAATCTGTTTAGCTGCCTGTCTTCCCCATCAATTTATAATCTCCCTAAGAGTAGGGATTGCCTTAATTAGGCAAGCTAAGAATTAAAGGCTAATTTGATTTTTTTTCATTTTAAGTCATCAATTCATTCATCAAATATATATGGAGCATTTACTAAAAGTCAGGCACCAGATTAAAGACTAGGAAGATGATGGTGAACCGAGTAGATCCAGTTAGTCCCTGAACATACAGTCCAGGTTTAAATCGTCTTACAATCTGCTAATTAAAGTTCCCCAGCTTTGTTTTAATAGTATCTCATTTTTGCCCCAGGTTACTCAAGGAAGAAACTAAGAGTAAGAGGAAAGTTGCCTTCCTATGTGTTTTGTTGCCATTCTTTCTCCCGACACCGTATAGATTCAGAGGAAAGAAACGGAGAGGGAGAGGGGAAGAGTATACCGAAAACTATGGATGCTGCCTTCCTCCGTTGTGCCCATGAGGTCGTCAATGGGAAAAGTTATCCTCTGAGAGTATGACTGAAATGAATTTGGGATTTAGGCTCAGGGAGCTGACAACAAGGATGCTGCTCAGAGGACTCCATCAGAAAAGTTGAATCTTCTCATTCTTAGTGTAGCAGGTGTAAAGATCTGTGCACCCAATTTGGTGTACTGGTCATGTAGGGCATCTCTCAGTCTCTGCACTCAGCAAGGAAGCCTCTCCTCCCCATCATCCATAAGATAGCACTCTACTGTACTCGCATTCTCTTTATTTGGGAACCCCATCTTGAACAACGGTATATGGCACAACACCACCCCAGAACTTAATGTTTCTATTCATGACGTTTAGAGCTACAATATAATCTTTCCATTTTAAGTGATTATAAAAGATTCTTACATTCTCATTTCATGTCTGAGTTTTGTGTGAGTTTTGTATGCTTGCATTCTGATTAATGTTTTTTTGCAGTTTAATCTTCATATATAATAATCGAAATTCATATAAGACAAGCAATATATTAGTATTCTTCCTGAAATCAAGGTGAGGTCATAAAATATGCAGTGGCAGTCAAAATCAGAGGGAGGGAGGTTGTGACAACCGTAGAACATTTGATCATTTGATCTGAAAACTTTGTTTTACAACAGTCACTTCATGTGATTAGAGTTTCATTAAGAATACAGACATTATATACCCTAACCAAAAAAAAAAAAACACACACACAAAAAAGTGTAATCACAACCGGGATAAAAACAGAAGTTCTAGCTTCCGGTAATGGCAGGGTAGCTTGGTAATGTCAGATTTACCCTTTTGCCAATTTCAGTTGCAAACTCTAAACCTAACACCAACTACTTTTTGAAGGACCTAAAGATCATGCAAAAGTGGATAGAAACTAAAGAAGTTTCATACCACAAAAGAAGGGTTGGTCATTTTTATTGGGAAAGTGATTAGAATATTGAGTATTTTCAAATTACAGGTGACACCTCTTTTCTGGAATATTGACAGGGAGGGTTATGAGGTTGGGGACCAACCAACAGGACAGACACGAAGAATATTTTGGTTGTTTTCTAAATATCATGCAAGCTTGAACACATTTCTTTATGCTCTAAATGAAAATTTTTACAACTGTAAAATAGTGATCATCACTTCCACTACACAGGACTGCTGTGAGGATTAAATGAGGTAATACATGTGAAGCCCTGAGGATAATGTGTGGCCCAGAGTTGGTACTTCATCAAAAATACTCTTGGGTAAGACATTACTATTTATTTAAAGTAGCAGCTTGATTTTCAGAGGACAGTAAAGGCAGTATGACTTGGGTTGGACAGAGATTCTTTTCCTTGGAAGGTAACATCATCTAAAATAAGCTAGCTGACAATAGTTTGTGATGGAATGGTAATAAACTAGGGGAAACTTAACAAGTCCTATTTGTTCAGATTTTTCTCCATGTCCCTGTGACTTCAGAAATAAGGAGTTTCCTTTCCTCTGGGTACAGAAAAGTCATCTCTCACATGAGAGCCTTATGACCTACTTCAGGAGAGAAGAGCAGGAGGTCAGAGAATGACCACCCTAGATTTTATGACCTGTTCAGAGAAGAGTGAAGGGAAGGTGAGAGTGGCCTTCCTCCATCTGCTGTTTTCTGAAATGCCAAGGTGTCATATTTTGGAGTAATATGTCCTAAATTCCATCATAACCTAAAAAAAAAAAATTGAGCTCTTGAAGTCACTAATTTCCATATTCCAATCAATATTTGCTACTGATGGCTGGCAGAATATGCCACCTCAAAGTATGCCACTTTGGCATAAGGATTATTTTGAGTTAAAGTCATGTAAAAAACAGCAGAAACAAAAACCAGAAACAGTCTGCCTTCCCTGCACCAGGAAAAAAGAAACATCATGTCCCCCGAGACCAGAGAAAACTCCCACGTGAAAGACGCCCTCCCTATACAAGAGAAATGAAACATTTTTGTCACAAGAGACTAGGAGTCAATGCTGAGAAAAATCTGTACAAACAGACCTCACTATAAAAACTCTTACCTTCCTTTAGCCTCCCCATATGTCTTAGTTACTTCTCCACAATTGCATTCTCTGTTCAACTTCCTATATAAGCATTTAGGTTTTGCTACTTTTTGTGTTCTTCATTTTTCTACAGGGGTTCCCTTGTCGGTATGAAAATCTGCCTGCTTTTCTCCTGTTAATCTGTTTTATGTCAATTTAATTCTCAGGCCCGGCTGGAACTCTAAGTGAGTAGATGTGAAGTTTTGCCTCCCCTTCGCTGTACTTGCTACAATCAGATTTCAGTCCTATGGTGTAGTTTGAGAAGTCTTTTATGTGGTTTTGTCATGGAGTTCTCCATATATTCTTTAGGGAAACAGTCAGAAGCTATAAAAATGAGAGAAGAGATCAGAAATATTAAGGATGAGGTCTGGCTCTTCCTATTTTAGTGCACTCAGATATTACTCTCGGAAAGACAAAATACCAGCCTGTGTTGCTACATCCATTTGGGAT
>NW_012154951.1:1755046-1760023 GCF_000956105.1 Propithecus coquereli | reverse complement strand
GTAAATGTTGAGATGATGGATATGCTAATTACTCTGATTCGATCCCTATACATTGTATGAATCAAAATATCGCTATCTACTTCATAAATATATACAAATATTATGTGTCAATCAAATATAATTTTTTAAAAGACTTGTTAACAAGAAAAAAGCACAACAAATTTATTTAATCAAAGTTTTACATGACATGGGAATCTTCAGAAATGAAGTCCCAAGACCCAAAGACTCAGGAAAAACTGTTTATTTTTATCCTAAGTTTCACTGAAGAATGGATAGACACATAGAAATGTGGTTGGACAAAAGGGTATGATCTAATGATAATAAACTGAGAGAGGAAAACCCAGCAAGGCCTGTCCATTCTGATTCTTCTTGGCCTCTGTATGTAACATTTCTTCCTATTGAGTATGGGACAAGACCCCTCTGAAATGATGGTTTTCAAGGGAGAAGGGAGAAGGGAAAGAGTGGCTTTTCTAGGTTTTATGGCTTGTTTTGGGGAAGAGGAGGTCTAGTTTGTTTGACCTGTCTTGAGAGAGAGGAATCTTGGTTTCTGTGAATTAATTCTGGGGGAAAAAGTGGGGTAGGTGTTAGGAGGGTGGGAGGCAGAAAGACATTGCTTCTGAGGCTGCCTAATCTTCTTCAGTTCAAAGTACTCAGTACTCCAAGGTGTCATACTTTGGAATATCATGTTCTGAGTTCCAACAACAGGTAGGAAAAAAATTCATATTTCTCTTAGATCAAATCAGCTCTAACAGTTGAGTTTTCCACTTCAGCTTGGACCTCACATTCCAGAACACAGCCTGATTCTAGAGACCTGTACTACAAGGTCAGATTCGCCCAAGAGAGCAGGGTCGGTTTTCCAAGCCAAGACTTGACCATTTACATCTCTTCTCCATTCTCTCTTCATAAACACCTAATTCATAGATAAACTACAGATGATTTGGGGGACAGGAAGAGGTCAGAAAAACAGACTTGCAGACATGCCATTTCCATGTATGGGACTTGGGTTCACAATGTCCAGGCCTAGGACAGGTTCAACCACTTCAGTTTGTGTTGAAGCATTTCCCATCCTTCATAGTGAAACTATGTATTTAGGAGGGAGGGGGAAGGGAATCCAGGGTAACCAGGCATTATCCTATTCACTTTGCCAAACTGACTTCACTCTTCTTCACAAGAATCCTAAAGACCAAGAAGTCTTATTTTCTTTTCAAAGATTTAGATATGTAGGGTCAGCAAGTTTAATCAACTTGCTCAATTCCAAACTAGAAAGGAGTGAAATGGGGATTTATTTGACAATAAAAGCTGTTGACTTTGTCTCAAATCATGACTCTTCCTTAAATTGCTAAACACTCAAAGCTAATCTCCAACGTGTGAAGAGGGTTTGAAGTATTGGGCTCTTTAATTCTCTGCAAACCTTGCAGCCCCACCCATTCTGCCTTTTTGTGAAGCTATATTCCAATCAAAACAAAACAAAACAAAACAAAAAATCACCATTTTCCATTTAGGCAAAATCTAGATGTTTTTAAACAAATTGTGGATGGGTGGGAAGGAGGTTTACTGTATAGATTAAGATTATGTATTCACGTCAATATGTGAAAGGAAAGTCATTTGACATGTGGGAACTGTGGTTTTCCTGTGTTGGAGTCACTGAAGATAGAAACCCGGGAGTACCACCCGGCCTTTCTTTTGGACACCCACTGAAGCAGAAATTATCTTTTCTGGGGGTTCTGATTTCTGACTTCCTAGACTATAACCTTCATTCAGAAAGCTGTACCTCTTAGAAACTGCTTCCTGTGTATAACAGAGGATTGCAATTTCCTTCCGTGAGTAGATTTTAAGCTCCTTGAGAACTTGGGTCCTATTTTAACTATCTTGACATCTACAAAGAACTTGACCTTGCATTTCTGTGATTCTCATTGAATATGGCAGGCAAAGAGGGGAGGAAGGATTAGAGGGAAACAGATAAGGCTTGGCTAATGCAGAGAAAGGAAGGAAGAAGAGAAGGAAGGGAGGGAGGGAGGCAGGGAGGGAGGGAAAGAGAAAAGGTAGCTACTACTTTTCCCAGGTTTCTCCAGCTCTGCCACATCTTCGCAAATCCATGTTCCATGAATCATCTCAGGTCATTCTCTTTCTCATCTTGATGCCACCCTTAATCTCTTTAAAAACCATAGATTAGATAGATGATCACTTACTTGTGGCTCAAACGTATTCCATCAGCAAAATTTAATTTTCTATTGATGGACAAGCCAAGACCACAAGACCTCACGATGTGACCTGTTCATGATTTGTAAGTCACTCCAAGAAAATGGTTCAACATGGTGAATCTGACATGCATCACACATCATGCCAGTGTCTGGCAAGTCAGTGGGTGGATGTGCTTCTTGATGTAATGATGTAAAGAGAAAACAAAGAAAAGGAGAACACTTTGGTTGTTCTTATTTAAGATCAGAAAGTTTCTTAGAGATTATTTCTGCTTGCCTTAGTTTATAAATGAGGAATTTAAGACACTTGCTGACAGTTGTAAGAACCGTGGGAGTCAGTCCTGGAATTGATTACCTTCTAGTTGCTCTAAACATGAACAACTCTAGGTCAGCTGGAGGATGCTCATAAAGGGATTAAAATGCTACAAAGATCATCTTGACAGCCACTGGGAAGCCTGTAAATTTGAATTATTACTTTCACATAAATCACTGTATAGATTTGCATTGTGATTGCTATTACAAGGCATTGTTATGGATATCCAGTCAAGCCCAGAAATAATTCTGTTGTCTTAAAAATGCCACTTATTTTGCATTTATATTAACTGTTAAAATAATTAATTGGCAACCTATTAGATTGAGACTTCAGTGCCTTGGGTTTCTATGTAAACAAACCAAAACCCAATTTAATGTAGACAGTAAATGAAACTTAAGTTTAACCAATCAGAAACAGATAACTAACCTCTAACTAGGGACATTCCACTGAATCATACCCAAATGAGGCACCCACCTACCTATAGCCGGTCAGGTAATTTCTTTACTTTGTTTCCCTGTTCCTATACACCAGTGGCTCACGCTGCTAAGTCAGAATTCTTAACCTCTTCCAGTTGTTGAGTGCTAACGTATTCATGAATCCTTTAATGAACAAATAACACTGTTAAATTTATTTTGTCTAAAGTTTTTTTTTTAACATAACCAAGCTCCTCATAAGACTCTTACTCTTGACAAAAACAGTAGGGTGTTGTGGTTACAGGTTACAAACATGTGCCCTTCTCCCTGAGTTCAAATCCAGGTTCTGTCACTCAATAGCTACAAGGACTTGGGGCAAACTATGTCTCAATTTCTTTTCCTATAAAATGGAGATGTTATCTGCTTCACAGAGTTGTTATAATTAAGTCATTTCGTTCACAGGGATCATTTAGAACTGTGCCGGATGTATAAGCATCATAATGTTAGCTACTATTTTTCATGTTAAAACAGATATCTCAGACTTTCATCAGTTTCCTTGTGGGAAAAAGAATAAGATAATACAAAAAAATGTAATACACCAGGGCTTACCTACCATAAGGATACTCAGAAAATTGCAAGTCTAGAGTCAAATATGAATAACCATGTATGAACAGAGTGAGCTTGGGAACATCTCCTAAAGTTTGTGGTTTCTCAAGTTTCCTCATCTGTCTACCTTCATAATTGTTTAAGGATCAAATAAACCTTGACCTTCTACCTGTTGCGAAATGAAAAACATAATACAAAAGTAAATTTGGCCATTTGTTTTAGTGTTGATTTTGACCAAAATTCATCCAATGATAATTTTTATTAAAGTCTATTATAAAGTAATTCTGTATCAACTTCCAACTTCTTAAAGCACAGTTTTGTTCATGGTTCTCTGTCAGTAGTTCCTACAGGTAAAATAAAATTCCTGAGCCTGGAAGTCAAGGCTTTCCTGGATCTAGCAGAGCATCCTTTCTTAGGCTTATTTCCCCAAGTCTGTCAAACTGAACAATTATTCATGATTCCTGTTCACAGACTGAATATTTATTTATTCCTTTTCTAATGCTATTCCTGCCATCCGCAATGCTTTTTCCTTTCCATCTCCACCTGTCCAATTCTTACTCATCCTTCAAGGTTCAAATATCACTCCTATGAGATCCTATCTAATTTCCCTAGAGCTAACATTATTTTTTCCTTCTCTGAACTAGGGCTTTATTTATAATATCATGGGAAATCAAAGCTCATCTGACATGCCACTACATGTCAGCAACCATAGCAAATGACTCTCTCTTCCCCACATCGACTCTGCTTTTCTCTCCCAGGTGTATTTGCAGATTCTGTCTCCACAACTTAAGATGCTCTCCATCCTTTAATTCACTTAGCAAACTTCTCATCCAACAAAACTTCAGTCCAGGTGCTACCTTGTCAGCCAGAACTCTCCCAGGCAGGTGAGGTAAATTCTTCCCAACATCTTGTAGCACCTAACAGATGTTGAGCACTTCAAGAAGCAGTAGAAGAAGGTATAGTTTTTCATATGTGACAACCTTTTATTCTAATCCTAGTTCAGTCACTTATCAATCTGATCATTTTTACTAAGTCACTTAAACATACTCTAAATTCCAGTTTCCTCCGTCAAAAACTAAGAAAGAGATGCAGAGAGACAGAGCTAAGGAGAGAGAGAAACAATGTTAGGGGGAAATTACAGTAGCTTGCAAAACCATAGGTATTTGCAGTGTTATGAATAAAGCATGCGGCACATTTATAGAATAAATATTCCACACGACTCTGTTTGCTCCTATCATCATATAGCACAATTGCTTTTATATTGATGTTCCCTCTAGACCACGAGCCCTGGAAGACAGCTATCCTGGGAACACAGAGTCTGAGAGCTTGATAAACACCTGTGTTTGAATTGGCTCTTTTGCTTACCAACTGTGGGACATTAAGGAAGATACTTCACTTCTTTATGCCTCAACTGTACTACCTGTAATATGCAGATAATATTAACTAA
>NW_012154951.1:1751013-1754996 GCF_000956105.1 Propithecus coquereli | reverse complement strand
ATTTTGTCAGGCTAAGAAATAAAAACATTTTTATTTGCAATATTCTCCACAAATATGCTATGTATGGCTTTTATAGTTAAAAATGCATCATCTCCTCCAAGTGTAAATATTTCCTTGGGATGAGAAATCCAATAAAACCACAGGTCCCTAGCCTTTGTGGTCGGTATAAACAAGCCCTGCTTTTTGAGGTTTCAGTCTCCAAATGTGACAGCCATGGATTTTATTTTAAAGGTTACACTTTGCATTTTTTAAAAATGTGTTTGCAGAATTTATTCACATGTGGTTAAATGTTTCCACATCTCTGAAGTCACCTGCTAGGATTGGCCCCACTTTACATACGGGAAATCACTTATGGGAAGTGAACAATATTTCCTTTGTATATTTAACCACAAGCTGGCTCAGCTTCACCTTCACAATTAACTGAGTTTCCAAAATTATTTTCCTGGTGTGCACTGTGTTTTCTTCTCTCAGAAACAGAGAACAAAATTGCCTTATCCCCAATCCATACTATAGCTTTTGAACGTCAACAATGCTTTCACTCTTCTGAAATGTTTCAGCTGAGCCTCTGAGGAAGTGCTGTGTAGTATAAAGAATCTGTAGATGCAGCAAAGGTTACTTCTCCAGGTCTCAATTTCCATATGTATGAATTTCCTACCACCCTTTCCCCTTTGGCTTCTTACAAGATATATTTCCAAAATGTGGTTATGTCTTAGTGTTGAGGTTATGATGATATTTATCTTCATTTACACTTGTGTTTTTACAAATGCTCTGTTATACATTAAATATCAGAAAGGTGAATGCGTTTTGTTTAAATGAGACCACATGAGGAGTAGATAAATTCTACAGATGATCAACAGGCCCAGATTCTAATCACTAATATTCTTCAAAGCCGATGATATGTGCATTTCTCCCCTCCCAGCTAGAAGAGAGAGGAAAAATAGAACTACACAGGCCTACTGTTCTTTCTTGAGCACTTGCAACAACTATTTGGATTGGCAGCATAGATGCGTTGAGTAATAATGTCACAACTGGCTGCCAATCATTTGGGGCTAAATAAAGCTAACATTCCAGAGCCTCTTGCCCTTCTACTGCTTGGTTTTTCTTTGTCCACTTCAGTACACATTATTTTTTTTTAAGAAGCAGAAACGTTTGTAGAACAGCTGTTCTTTGTGCCATATGGTATAGCACTTAACAGTCCCTTTCCAAAACTCTCTCTTTTTTTTACAGTGGTCAAGTGGAAGGAAGACCTTTATTCAGAATCATAAAACATAGAACTAAAAAGGCCCTATTCATGGAGTTTGGAGAGGAATTTGCAGTGAGGGTCACAGAGTCTTTGGAGATGGAAATGATATCAGGGTCATTTAGTAAGGCACGACATTTATAAAGCAAGAAGACAGCTCGAGAATTGCCTGGAGAAGCACTGTCACAAGTCAGCAAGCCAGAACTCGAGTCCAAGTTTTTCCATTCCAAGAACAGTCTTTCTTTTCAGCATTTTCATTCCATTTGAAGATACAGCCTATTATTACTCTGGAAGGCAGAGTAATTCTACCTTAGAGTTCATATATCAGAAGAGCTTTCCTCAAATTTTCTCTGATATTTTACCTTGCTAGGACATCAGAGAACTCTATTTTCCTTTTTATAGGCACATACTCATCTTCACTTGGTAGTTCTACTTTCCAGTAGGTGTATAATAGTAACCAAAAGGATCACGAAAATCCTACTCCTGGCCAAAGTCTCTTTACTCCACCCTTTTTTTTTAAAAAATCACTCCTATACTCTTTTCCTCTCTCTCTCTCTGGTATAAAAGCAAAAATGGCAAAGAAAGAAACAAATGTGGAAGTATGTGTTGATATATGCTTGGCACTGACCTTAACAGCCACTACAGTGAAGGAAAGCCACAATATTGTGGCAAACCTAAAAAGAATTGGTAACACATTCACTAGGAAATGGTAAACCAGGGCTCCAAACCAAGAGAGATTTCTAGTGATCAGCATATTTTAGACAAATATCTCTTGCCAGGGTCAACATATTATGAGAATTCTGACACTCCATTTTGTTGGATCAGCATTATACTTGAAAAAAAAATACTACCAAAATGCTTTTTTCTTTAAGTTTCCCATGATTTAAATGATCCTATAAAAAGAAGACAAAGAATCTGCTTGGGTTAATTTAAATAGCTTAGAATAATGCTTTTTGAAGATAGCTTGCTTTTGACAGAGTAAGGGGAGGAAGGAGTGATACCTTTCCTCACTCATCCTAAGGGTCACGGGGAGGAAGGTGTGATACCTTTCCTCACTCATCTTAAGGGTCACGACTGACACACCTTCAAATAGGTAGAAGGATATTGAACGTTCTTAATACAAACAAATGGTAAATGTTGAGATGATGGATATGCTAATTACTCTGATTCGATCCCTATACATTGTATGAATCAAAATATCGCTATCTACTTCATAAATATATACAAATATTATGTGTCAATCAAATATAATTTTTTAAAAGACTTGTTAACAAGAAAAAAGCACAACAAATTTATTTAATCAAAGTTTTACATGACATGGGAATCTTCAGAAATGAAGTCCCAAGACCCAAAGACTCAGGAAAAACTGTTTATTTTTATCCTAAGTTTCACTGAAGAATGGATAGACACATAGAAATGTGGTTGGACAAAAGGGTATGATCTAATGATAATAAACTGAGAGAGGAAAACCCAGCAAGGCCTGTCCATTCTGATTCTTCTTGGCCTCTGTATGTAACATTTCTTCCTATTGAGTATGGGACAAGACCCCTCTGAAATGATGGTTTTCAAGGGAGAAGGGAGAAGGGAAAGAGTGGCTTTTCTAGGTTTTATGGCTTGTTTTGGGGAAGAGGAGGTCTAGTTTGTTTGACCTGTCTTGAGAGAGAGGAATCTTGGTTTCTGTGAATTAATTCTGGGGGAAAAAGTGGGGTAGGTGTTAGGAGGGTGGGAGGCAGAAAGACATTGCTTCTGAGGCTGCCTAATCTTCTTCAGTTCAAAGTACTCAGTACTCCAAGGTGTCATACTTTGGAATATCATGTTCTGAGTTCCAACAACAGGTAGGAAAAAAATTCATATTTCTCTTAGATCAAATCAGCTCTAACAGTTGAGTTTTCCACTTCAGCTTGGACCTCACATTCCAGAACACAGCCTGATTCTAGAGACCTGTACTACAAGGTCAGATTCGCCCAAGAGAGCAGGGTCGGTTTTCCAAGCCAAGACTTGACCATTTACATCTCTTCTCCATTCTCTCTTCATAAACACCTAATTCATAGATAAACTACAGATGATTTGGGGGACAGGAAGAGGTCAGAAAAACAGACTTGCAGACATGCCATTTCCATGTATGGGACTTGGGTTCACAATGTCCAGGCCTAGGACAGGTTCAACCACTTCAGTTTGTGTTGAAGCATTTCCCATCCTTCATAGTGAAACTATGTATTTAGGAGGGAGGGGGAAGGGAATCCAGGGTAACCAGGCATTATCCTATTCACTTTGCCAAACTGACTTCACTCTTCTTCACAAGAATCCTAAAGACCAAGAAGTCTTATTTTCTTTTCAAAGATTTAGATATGTAGGGTCAGCAAGTTTAATCAACTTGCTCAATTCCAAACTAGAAAGGAGTGAAATGGGGATTTATTTGACAATAAAAGCTGTTGACTTTGTCTCAAATCATGACTCTTCCTTAAATTGCTAAACACTCAAAGCTAATCTCCAACGTGTGAAGAGGGTTTGAAGTATTGGGCTCTTTAATTCTCTGCAAACCTTGCAGCCCCACCCATTCTGCCTTTTTGTGAAGCTATATTCCAATCAAAACAAAACAAAACAAAACAAAAAATCACCATTTTCCATTTAGGCAAAATCTAGATGTTTTTAAACAAATTGTGGATGGGTGGGAAGGAGGTTTACTGTATAGATTAAGATTATGTATTCACGTCAATATGTGAAAGGAAAGTCATTTGACATG
>NW_012154951.1:1738178-1741580 GCF_000956105.1 Propithecus coquereli | reverse complement strand
TATTTTTTCTGCCATGAGGTAATCTACCTAGAAGAACAAATCATCTATCAGCAGACTTCTGTGGGTCAAAACAAAGAACATCAGATCTTATCTCTTAGATATTCTTTTTCCTAAATATCCTTCTCAATCCCTGCAATCACAAACATACATTAACTGAAAGTCTAATATTTGGCATTTACAAAACAAGAAATTTGGGCCAACTGTATTCTAAGAGTTCTTCAAGGTAAGCATCATTCCATGAAGAGATGACAAAGTATGAGGCATGTTCCTTTTCTTCCAAAAGCATAGAACTTACGGAGCAAATATTTTTAAATTAAATAAGGAAGAAAGAGTACTACTTAGTAGAATCAGAGCCTGTTGGCTTAAGGCTGAAAACACAGCATATTTTTCTCTGGGCCACCGTTTTTCATTGTGATCTGAGTCTTCTGACTCCCAGTATTCCAGGCATCACAATGTCATGCATACAATTTCAACACCCAATTTTATAGGAAGGGCATTTTCCATAGGCCATTTTATGACTGCTTTTTGCTTATCTCATGTATGATACTGGCAGCCTAACAGCATCACCTTTCTGAGATGTTTCACTCTCCGCAGGTTCTAATGTCTTTCCCAGCATCCGCTTTATCTCAGACACATGTCTGTTTACCCACTTCGAATATGTCAGCATTAAAGGCGACAGTGAGTTTTGGTGTCAAAAATAAGAAAATGAAGCATCGTATTATTTTTGATTCTCATTAGAAGAGCTTTTAGGACACTTAATTTAGTTTTGAATTTTATGAGCTGTAAGAGTTACCCATTTTATAGAATTTATGCTACTGTGTGCCTTCTTTAAAATTTTCTTAAATAACTGATTCTTTGCAGCCATTTCATTTGCATCATTTTTTACAGATATGCTAATTTTATACAAACTATTTAAATGATTTGTATCTTGATCCTACCTTCCCTGTAAACAACAAACCATTTTAAGTATTTAATATGTATTGGATATTATTGTATGTCATTTAACAACCATGTAAGAAAGGTATTATTATTATTAACCCCATCTTACAGATGAGAAAATAGAGGTTTAATAAGGGCTTATACTTTGCACAAACACTTACAGCCAGGAAATAGAAGAGCAGGATTGGAACTCAGTTTTTCTGACTTCAAATACTGAATCTTTGATTTCCGTGTATTAACAGCTCCTCCAGCAGTTTGGGTATTATTTTAGAACGGAAGCAGTGTATTGCTCCAATTTGTATATCTCCTTCTAACACTTAGCACAGAGCCTTTTGCCTAGTAGCTTCTTACTAAATATTTGAGGAAAAGGAGGAAGAGGAGGAGGAGGAGGAGGAGGAGGGAGAGGAGAAGGAAAGAAGAGGAGGGGAGATGGATTCCAAGAATGATATAATGACTGTAATGAGGCTTCTTCCTTGTTGAAGGCAGATCCTGCTTCACAAAACCCCGAGCTCCAGCCAATAGCCCCCACTCACCATTCCCAGCATCCTGTGTGGGGAATGGGCAATGCGTTTCTAATTTTCTGCATGGATGCCTTAGTTACTGTTAAGATATTGTCAAAGGGAAGTAATTTCAAAGAAGAGAAGCTAGCCTGATTAAGAAGCTCGATTAAGACTGACTTTTGAGAAGATATTAAAAGCACAGAGAAAAAAGAAAAAATTAAGATTGGGATCCATTAAAGGGACCCCTCAGAGATCAAAATGGCAGAAGGCAGCTGCTCACTGGCACAACACAAAGCCTTGATATTGACAACATCTTTTATAATAGCAATCACTGCGCAAGTGGGCATTGTTAGCCTGTTCAAGGCCAAGCACACCCGTGTTAGCTGTGATTCTAATAAGCTTCATGTTTCAGTTTGGAGCCTGAAGGTTCTCTGTTTAATCATGCGAGTCTCCCTGCCTTTTCTTGCTGGGCCACTAAGGGCTTAGATCCTAATCTCAGCACGTGGAATTTAGCCCAGTCCTGCCCCTAGAGATCCTGTGAATTTTTTTTTTTTCTCTCCTTAGAAATGTGCTAAGATCAAAATATCCACCCCAATCACCTCTTACTTAAACAGGAGATTTATTACTTTTAACCAAGAATATTACCATATGTCAAGATCCTTGCTTTCAAAGTCCTTAGCAAACTGTCCAGATTCTTCTAAACACTCTTCTCTTCCTTGCAGTGCTACCCAGTGCTAGTTGATGGTCTGAGCATTTGGCCTCAGGAGTATAGCCAAGAAAGAATGTCAGCAACTTGTCCTCTGGAGATGGGGGTCTCAGATATGGGTCCTCTGGGAACAGCTGGCATATAGATCCATATTCCTTGCTCTCTATAAATCCTACCTGTTTCTATATCTGGGTTTTATATCTTCAGCAGAATTTGAAGGCAGTCAAATTCACTCAAAATGTACTCTGGAACTCATTCCCTGGTCAGTCCAAATGTACTCTAATTTGGTGCTCCTAACACTAACAAGTAAGCAGAAAGCTGTCAGGGGTGGCCATTGGCTGAACAGTAGCCAGTAGGGAATACTCAACAAGCCTACTCCAATTAAAACATTGAGCATTCCTGGGAGAGACAAGGGCTAAGAAATTGAAATTAACATGAAATTAGAGGGTCCTTTTAATTTTTTCCCCTAATTTTCCTTCAGGTTAAGAAGCAAGGCCCTGAATTTCAAAAGTCCACACTTTTACAAATAAGAAAAGATAGTGGTATTGCCACCCTAGAAGGATATAATGATAAATGGATGCTTTTGTCTTATCGTACATGTGTGTGCTCAACATTTATAGAATATCTCACTTGGTGAGGCAGAGCAATGTCTTCCTCAATTTACACAGAGAAACGTGAACATGAAAGTGACAACAGTTTGCAACTTGCCGCTTCTCAACGCAATCCATGCACTAAAATTCTACTTTTAGAAACCCCAAATAGTATATATGTTTGAGGAATGATATGTCAGAAATACACAACACGCCTTGGAATTAGACATTAGAATTAGGTTATGTGCTGATGTTACACCTGCCTTTCTTTCTCAACCCAGTAAATTTAATAATTCTGAAATCATTTTATCTGAATACTTTCGGGTTTCTTTTGTCCATAAGTTTTATTCAATTTAACATAAATTTTACTTTTTTCTTATTTCTAAAGTCATGCAGAATAATTGTAGATACACTGGAAAGACTGCAGAAGCAAAAATAAGACAATAGGAGCCCCACTCCCAGAGGTAATTAACATTTAACATGTTGAAGTACATCCTGTTAGTTAGCATGTTATGTTTTATTCTTTTAAACATGAGAAGACCATTTTATTACATCATTCTTCACAATGTTCTTCAGTAAGACACAAATGGCTATTTTTAAACCCATTTTTAATATATATAAAGTAGAGCTGAAGGAGCAACAAAAAGATGGGACAGAGCATCTGTAC
>NW_012154951.1:1733465-1735512 GCF_000956105.1 Propithecus coquereli | reverse complement strand
CTGCAATTCCATTCCTAAGGTATTTACTTGAGAGAGCTGAAAACTTATGTCCACCCAAAGATGTGAATGATCATGGAAGCATTATTCGTAATAGCCCCAGACTGGAAACAACCCAAACATCATCACATGGTGAAAAGATAAACAAAATGTGACAATGGGTACTAGTCAGTAATAGAAAGGAGTGGATTACTTTTACATACCACAACATGGATGAGCCTCCAAAACATTATGCTTCGTGAAAGAAGCCAGACACAAAGGACTGCACATATTGTACTATTTACACGGAGTTTTCAGAAAAGCAAATTCATAGAGACAGAAAACAGATCAACGCTTGCTTGGAGCTAGGGTTGGGGGAGGTGATTGTCTGCAAATATACACAAGGGAACTATTTAGGTTGATGAAAAGTTTCAAAAGCTGGATTGTGGTTCTGGCTACACAACTGTATAAATTTACTAAAAATCTCTGAGTTGTACAGTTACAATGGGGGAATTTTATGACATGTAAATTATACCTCAATAAAGCTATCAAAGAATAGATTCACAAGGCATACACAAAAGCGAGCAAGACTGAACGGTGGTATCTCTCATGCACACTTTGGTGATGAATCTATAGAGAAATAAAAGGAAGCTATTATTATCTCATTTTTTCATTTTATATCTATCTCAAATTACCTTAGTGTTCACCATCCCATGGGTAAAAAATGATACTAACAGATGACCCAAATTCCCTAATTTTAGAACCATCCATTCCTGTGGGATTTCCTGCTTCCTGCAAAGTTTTCCATAGTTAATTCTAGAAGTCCACATGGGTGTCTCACTGGGCTCATAAACTGAACTCTCAACCCAAACTATCTCATGGGATCAACTCTGTTCTTCCTTTCATTGTCCAACTCCCTTTGTTGATACAGTTGTATGAGCTATGATATACAAATTGTGTAATTTTGGTGATTACACATTTGCATTAAATGCTCTTATAGCAGCATTTAAAATGGGCATTGACAACATAAAGACAAATGGTAAAATCTATGCTTATTTAAAATTTTAAATTTTTTTACTTAGAATAACATGAAATGGCAAATTAAAAATTCCATAAAGGAGACAGGAGAAAACTATATTTAAGCACCTTTAACACTTTTTTCCAGCTTTTCAGCAAAGGACCTTGCATTTTCATTTTGCGCCATACCCCACAAATTTGTAGCTGGCCTTGACCTGAAGGGAGCATTTTGATTCAGACAATGGCACTCAGGTATGACAAGTGGGGTCAGAGACTGATAAACAGAGAGGCTATCCCACTATCTTGGTTATACCTAAACCTGGGACCTATGCATAGGCCTGCTCCCTACATGAGCAGAGTGCAGGACAGTAGTACAGAGGGTCACAAACACAAAATATCAGAAGGTGTAAGTCATGTTAACAAACTCCTTTAAAAAATAAAACATTTTCTGCTCTTTCACTTTGAAAAAAAATAATCTTCTGTAACTGGAAGGCCAGATGCAAATTTAGAAATGTAAGACTTCTCAGAATTCTGTTGCGGGATGAGGAAAGATGGGGATTACCATCCCAGGCACCTGGTCTCCAGCGGTGTCAGCCTCCCATTTTCTTTCTACCTCTAGCTTCATCTCATACCCTTTTTCTCCTTCACAGACCTAAACAGCAAGAGACTGAATACAAAAACAAACAATGGCTAGCCATATATAACAGGAGAACTTTGATCCACCACCTATAGCAATCCTCCTAGGAAACCAACTCTTATGGACAACAAACAGCCCAGAAAGTCAGCCTGCTATAAGTCAGATTTGCAGGAAGCGAGATCACTGTCTCCAGTGAAAATCCAGGAAGCCAAACAATAACTGCTATAACAATCAGCCCCAAATGTCCAGGACTTGACTAATAACTGACAGCTTCCCTAATTTTTGTCCTCACTTCCCATTTAAGTCCAACTAGAGAGAGCCGATCATGTACCCCTAACCAATCACATAGGATGTCCGCTTCTAGCTAGCCACTTCCAGCTTCCCCAGGCCAACAGCCTCCCATCAGAGCACACCTGA
>NW_012154951.1:1732299-1733415 GCF_000956105.1 Propithecus coquereli | reverse complement strand
GGTGTAAATATGCCCACTACAGCCAATTTCAAGCTACCAACATGTTACTGAACACAGAATTGGGAAGACATGAGCACATCATGTCTTCTAGAGAACTGGTTCAAACTGGCTCCAGTATACCTCTTTTGATTCTATGAAGCAGTAGAGGAATTATCCTTTTTCTTCTATAACCAAAGAATGGCTGTTTATTTTGTGAAGAAATTTCAGAGAGAGAGATATAGGACTCAGGGATGTGAAGTTAATTAAGAAGGAGGTGCAGCAGGACAAGGGAGACTACATGGAAATGTATTTATGGTGCACACTCTTTCTTCTCTTGGCTTCTAGAATTGTGTTCTGGCTAAAGATTGCAGAGTCCCTTTATGGGGAAACTGAAAACAGAAGAAGAAATATCATAGATGATGTCATTTGGGGTTTCTCAATAAACCAGCCCAGCCACATCACACCACGGTGAAGCCCCTGTCTGAGAAGTGCCACTCTTACCCAGAGCTTCCAGTCAGCTTTTCAGCGCATCGCTTTCAAAAGTGAACAGTAATGGGGTACAGGAACTACTACTCCCAAATATACCACCTTGTCATACTCAATATTTTAAGCTGAAGGAAATTGAGAAAACTGCAGAATAGGTCTCTGTGATCTTCTCTTTCTCTTTCTCTGAGCTCTCCTACCTTTCTCCCCTGAGACCATAAAAAAAAATTCTCTAAACTATCTCCCCTGAAAATGTGTCACAAGACCCTCATTCCAGATGGGTCCTGCCCTATACTCAGAGACCAAGAAAAATCTGAGCAAATAGGTCTTTCTAAGTTCCCCCAGTTCATTACCATTAGATTGCACCTTTTTGTCCTCCAATCACACTTCTGTACAACTATCCATTAAAATATTCAATTTTCCTGAGGTCTTTATTTCTGAAGCCTCTTATGTCACGTAAAACTTTGGTTACATAAATTTTTATGCTTTTCTCTTGTTAATCTGTCTTTTGTTAGAGGGGTGTCAGCCATGAACCTTCTGATGGGTGAGGGAAAAATATTACTTTTTCTCCCCTACAATAGAAAAATTGTATTTGTGCTGGTAATATTAGTCTTGTGATGCTGAAATCACTGTGTATTATGTGGGATAAGCACA
>NW_012154951.1:1723847-1730359 GCF_000956105.1 Propithecus coquereli | reverse complement strand
AGGGAGCATTTTGATTCAGACAATGGCACTCAGGTATGACAAGTGGGGTCAGAGACTGATAAACAGAGAGGCTATCCCACTATCTTGGTTATACCTAAACCTGGGACCTATGCATAGGCCTGCTCCCTACATGAGCAGAGTGCAGGACAATAGTACAAATAGAGGGTCACAAACACGAAATATCAGAAGGTATAAGTCATTGTAACAAACTTCTTTAAAAAATAAAACATTTTCTGCTCTTTCACTTTGAAAAAAAATAATATCCTGTAACTGGAAGGCCAGATGCAAATTTAGAAATGTAAGACTTCTCAGAATTCTGTTGCTGGATGAGGAAAGATGGGGATTACCATCCCAGGCACCTGGTCCCCAGCGGTGTCAGCCTCCCATTTTCTTTCTACCTCTAGCTTCATCTCATACCCTTTTTCTCCTTCATAGACCTAAACAGCAAGAGACTGAATACAAAAACAAACAATGGCTAGCCATATATAATAGGAGAACTTTGATCCACCACCTATAGCAATCCTCCTAGGAAACCAACTCCCTTATGGACAACAAACAGCCCAGAAAGTCAGCCTGCTGTAAGTCAGACTTACAGGAAGCGAGATCACTGTCTCCAGTGAAAATCCAGGAAGCCAAACAATAACTCCTATAACAATCAGCCCCAAATGTCCAGGACTTGACCAATAACTGACAGCTTCCCTAATTTTTGTCCTCACTTCCCATTTAAGGCCAACTAGAGAGAGCCAATCATGTACCCCTAACCAATCACATAGGATGTCCGCTTCTAGCTAGCCACTTCCAGCTTCCCCAGGCCAACAGCCTCCCATCAGAGCACACCTGAAGCCTTCCTGTTTTATCCATTGCGAAGCTGTTCCACTCCTCTGCCTGACTTTGAGTCTCTGCCAAAGGGCAAGTGATGGTGGCTTACTCCTTTGCTCTAGGAAGCTCTGAATAAAGAACCTTGGTTTTTCTCATTTGGTTGGTCTGTGCTTATTCTCACAACACACACGGGCCATACAGCCCACCCCCGGGCCGACTGACCAAAAGGAGAATCCTACCAAGCCCAGCAAACCAGAGCAGGTGACTTTGAGGTCCTAGGTGTATGAAGTACGTCTGCAAAGGGAGAACACAGGATCCAGGTGGCGAATTCTCAGTATGAGACATTTGGTAGCTGCCTCCAGCTTCCCCCACCAGCAAGTTATTCAGACACAGAAGAGGGAGATCAGAGTGGGTCATTCTAAAGCCCAGGGCAGGAGTTCCACTTTCCCAGGTCTGTACAAGGTGGGAGAGTGATTTCTCATGAGACCAGAGGGATAGGAAATTGAAGCCAAAATTAGGTTGATTTAGAGAAAATAAATAATTTTTTATACCTAAGTTTGTACAAAACTCCCTGGAGTGATTCAGAGTTCACTTGAATTTTTGTGGTAGTCTCAGAACCATCTCTCCTGGAGATCTAGAAAAGCGTCCCAGCAATGACTGCTCCAGAGCCACCCTCCATAGTCAATCCCCTCTGCTGCCTGGGTGAGCTGGGCTCAGCCTAAACCTGTGAGCGGAGTAAGGGGCTTCACAGCTACCACAGGGGCTGCTGCTCTGCACTCATGGGGCTGCCTCTTTACCTCAGCTCACAGTTCTGACCATGTGGAAAGAAGGAAGAACTCAGGTGCTGACAGCCTCATGTCTCTGCCCCACCCCTTCCAGATGCCCCTGTGGACACTGCTCCTCAGACTGGACTTGCCAATGCCTTCCTCATAAAACCACACTGTTAGCCCATTTGGGTGCAATTTTGGTTTCTGTCCCCAAGCCCTGTGAGACCACAAGTGTGCTAAAGAGAAAAACTACTCAAACACTTGTTAAAAATAGTAAGGCAGGCTTTATTCAAGAAGGACAACTACAGTGGAGGTTTTGCAGTAGGGAAGAGAGATAGGGCCCAACTTCGAATACAAGAAGGATGAGCGGAGATTTACAGCGAAGGAGCAGGGTGGGAGTCAGTGGATGGAAAATTAGTAACAGGAGACATCAGGGCTGGGGGATTCTTGCTAGACCAAGTGGGAAGGATTCTTGCTGGAACTAGACTAAGCAGACCAAAAACAGAGACCTAGGAAGAAAGAGGACTCAGAGCAGCCTGCCTCCAGTTTGGTCAAGGAGCTAGTCTTTTTCAGGTGGACCTCGCTGTCTTTGCTCACTCTCTGTCTGTGTTAGACTGTGGAACTGCCCAGCAGCTACTGTAGCCAACGGCTTTCCATTGCTCACTTCCTTGGCAGGGGGAATGCAGAGGGCTTGGTGGTAGGGAGATCAGAGTTTGAATCTGGGAGGATCTAATACTTATAGCTATAGAATCTTGTGCAAATCATTTATCCTTGTTTAATCTCCATTTTCTTTTGTAGCAAATGGGGATGATAATATCTGATTGGATATTACTAGAGCAATGCTTATATTGGAGATAATATAAGTATAGTGTCTGGCATATAGGTGATATCCCGTAAATACTACTGCTACTGCTACTATCACTATTGTGGCTATTTTTGCATCCCTTTCCACCACATTTTACTATTTCTATCTAAACAAGTGTATCAAATTGTGTATTTATATAGCTAAGAGAGAATTCTAGGACACACACACACTGCATTTCAGAGAACAATCTTGTCTTGACAGGAAGAAAGATAATGATACCCAATGGGTCTTTTCCATTTCTAATTTCATCCACTCTATGGTCCTGTGATGACTATAGCCAACTAATCAACTAAATGTAATTATGCACAATTCTGAACATATTATGAAGTAATAAGCCCTTTATTTTTTATTGTGTCCTGAATGCTTATATCATTAAAGATGTAAAAACAGAATTCAATCTGGGCCCACAGAATGGAAAGTCAAAGGAATGAATGAGAAGACAAGAAAGCCTAGTTTTTGGTGTTTTTTCCTTTTTAGTTTGAAAATATATAAACACATGGATCAAATTTTTAGAGTGTGAGAATAGCCTCACAGCTCCCAGATCATACATGAGACTAACATTATTCAAGTCAATATTGTGCAAATTTTATCCTTAAATCCTTTGAGAACGTCTGTAAGTGTCAGAAGTCTCTGATGAAAAGCAAATGATCAAATATGTCCTGAAGCTACCGAACACTCCTGTGCCCGGATCATCGGACATGTCTGGATTGTTCCACAGGCTGGCAAATGTATCTAATTCCACGGTTTTCTAAGGTCGTACCTGTATGTGAAAACTGAAAAATTAATTTCAGAAGTATTAATGAAAGGCAAGGAAGAGTATAGATTTTTACAAAGAAGTTATAACTCCGTAGTGTATCATTAAATGACATAATGAATGCCACCATGTTCTGCAATGTATAAAGTGGTGAACTAGGTAGAATCATTATTATCTCTAATGATGAAGCACAACAAAACTCTCACAATGAACCACCCAGAACTAAGTATGCATCTTCCTCTTAGCCAACATCTCCAAAGTACAGCCTAGTAGAGTAGCTATCAGGATGTGCTTTGTAGAGGAAACAAAGCAAAACAATAAATGTACCTTCAAAAAAAAGGGAAAATCTCAGAATTATTTTGGAAATTGTTTTTAACAATTCTCTTAAGAATTAGAAGCTGAAATATGAAGATATCATATTCAATCTCCAAAAATAAACAAAGCCTTAAGTTTTCAAAATTATAGATGTATTATATCCCACCGTTTCCCCTGCAACTTGCTCTAATGTTAATAGCACAACACTAGACTTTATGCTGTATTCTCTTAGGTATATTTTTATATTTGTTATTTAAATTTTCTTGAAGAACGCTGAGCGTAACTAAAAGCTCATCATTCTCTAGGTAAAATCAGGTATGACTATGGATTCCAAATTTTGTCCCTTCTATTTTACTGCATGTGGACATACATTAAAATCCTGACTTCATAAGAGTATTGTCATGAACAAGACAGAAAAAAATGCAAGTGTTTAAATCTAACTTGTTGGAGCTGATATTTCAGGATCCAAGAAAGTAACACATTGTATTTTTCTCCCCCACTCTTTACTTTTATGTATCTCCTGTTCTCTTAGAAGTTAGAAGAAGAATGTTGAACTTAACATCAAAGATAGATTGCCCTTAAAAAGGAACATTTATCAGAGAAAATATTAATTGGTTGTTGGAAAGCAGAGCTATGAGAATAAAGGAATCTGGAGTGAAGTGAGAGATAAAAGCTGGAAAACATAGCTAATGAAGAATGGAATTTCCTTTTATACATGTGGGAGCTTGCATGCCTGTGTTCATTTTTCCCAAATATCTAAGATGTTTAGATGAGCAACAACATGCCATCAGCTGTGCCAGGCAAGTTTTACCTTGGGTTTTTCTGGTTTTTATGATGTGAAACCTTTTCCCCCTTATCCTCCTGATAAAGTTTTATAATTCTGCTCTGTGTTGCAGAATGCCCACACTACTGCTCACGCTCTGACCATCACAAGCTGGGGGAACAGAGGAGTTACAGCTCCCCCTCCACTTGTGAACTGGCCTAAGATGCAAGAAGAAAAGCAAAAGGTATGAACACTTTTTGTCCTCCCAAGAGAGATCACAGTCTCCTGGCAGCATATGTAGGAGTTTCAGCAGGTTTACTTGGCCCCAATACAACACATCAGAACCCTCACACACTAGCACTCAAGTAAGGGCGGGGTGGCGTGGTGTGCATGCAGACCAGCAGGGCAGTGGCCTGTCGGAAGTTCTCAGGAAGAAGGAGCAGAAAGATGAATGTCGGCAATCCTTCCTACTTATTAATTTCTGAAACTTTGTCTAATAAAACCCCCCAAAGGGATTAGGGATCAAAGAGCTACACACAATAAAAGTAAGATAAGTTACTTCTTTTACTCCACCCCGCCTTCCCCAAACTTCAGAATACCTCATTCATACAACTCCCTTTAAAACACACCTCTACTGATAATGTTTGGGACCCAAAATTATTTGAGAGACTTCGACCTTGCCAACTCTCCCTTCCACTGTCCAGCAATCCTTTCATCTAAATTTAGAGATTTCTAAATTGCCCCAAAGGTTTCATCCTTGATATTAACCTCAATATTAATAATAATGGTGATAGCTAATGTTTAATGAACATTTATTATACACTAGGCATGATAATTAGTATCTTTTACTCTTTTAAATCACACATCACCCAACAGCTCTACAAGGTATATACTATAATTGCTACGGTTTTCATGTTTGTGTTTCCCCAAAATTCGTATGTTGAAATATTAGCCCCAAGGTGATTAAGAGGTAGGGACCTTAGAGAGGTGAATAGGTCTTGGAGTGAAACCCTCATGATTGGGATTAGAGTGCCCTGATACAAGGGGCCAAAGAGAACTTGTTTTCTCTCTTCCATCATGTGAGGACACCTTGAGAAGGCACCATCTATGAACCAAACAGCAAGCTCTCCCCAGACACTTAATCTATTAGGGCCTCAGTTTTGGACTTCCCATTGTCCAGAACTGTGAGAAATAAATTTCTATCGTTTATGAGCTACCCAGTCTATGTTTTTCGTTGTTGTTATCATAGCCCGAACACACTAATACAATTGTTATTATTATTAGTCCCATTTGACGAATGAGAAAACTGAGACTTAGAGAGTTTTTAAGCAGATTGCCTATGATCATTCAGCTTACATGTTGCGGGGCAAAGATTTGAACCCTAATCTTCTGATTCCAGAGTGCACACTTTTAATGATTACTTATATTTTCAATATTCCTATGCCTTTCTCCTCATCAAAAGTGAATGTTCTATCAGCTATCATGAATGAAACGAGCTACATAAAGCTCCTGGATGGTAGCTGGCAATACTCGGGGCTCTATTAATAGCAGTGTTCCTTCCCCTTCTTCTATTCTCAACAACAGATTATAATGTGAACCAGCCTGGACATCTTGTTCAATTGGCATCTATCCCCAAAATAATAGTCCCCTATATCCCTAAGGAATGGAAAAGATACTGGGACTCTCAGGCATCCTGGGAGATGGAAGGAGGGATTCCTTTACAGCCTCAGTCTGGTCCTGGTTATGAGTTCCAGGGCAGAGGTGAACACTACAGTAAAACAGGGACGTGAAATGACTGTGGAGCTCTGTTTTCCTGAGGCAGGAGTGTCACTGTCATGGTGGACGCTTAATTCAAGGCCTCTATTCAATCACAACAAGGTGCTAGGTGATAGGATTTACTAATGAACAAAACATAGTATCTGGCTTGAGTCATTTTTCAGGGGAGTTAGACAATTAAAGAGGCAGTTACCGGGCAGTATGATAAAGTCCTGCTAAAATGTCACTTCTCATAAACTACATTACTATGTCAACAGCATTGATACCAGTTTTACATAAATTGAAATAAAGACAAAAAGCAATTGTCTGGAACTTCTGGAACAGTTCTAGCTAGTCAAGTAAAGAGAAGAGGGAGGAAATTTTAGAAAAGGAGGAAAAAAAAGTGCAAATATCTTGAGGTAGGAGAAATGAGGGCATGTTTAAAAACAAGGAGAAATCCAGTGAGGTCAGTGT
>NW_012154951.1:1717225-1718386 GCF_000956105.1 Propithecus coquereli | reverse complement strand
GTGAGACCCCATCTCAAAAAAAAATAAAATAAAAAATTAGCTGGGCATGGTGGTACACGCCGATAGTCCCAGCCAGTCAGGAGGCTTGAGCCCAAGAGTTCAAGGAAATAGTGAGCTATGATCATGCCATAGTTCCAGTGTACTCCAGCCTGGATGACACAATGAGCCCCTGTCTCTAATTAAAAAAAAAAAAGAAACAAAAAAACTCACAATGAGATATTACTTCATATTTGTTACGATGGCTTTTATCAAAAAGATGATGGATAACAAGTGTTGGTGAGGATGCAGAAAAAAGGGAACTTGTGTTGTGCAATGTTGGTAGAAATGTAAATTAGTATAGCTATTATGGAAAATGGTAAGAAGCTTCCTCAAAAAACTAAAAATAGAACTACTGTATGATCCAGCAATCCTATTTGTGGATATATAACCAAAGGAATTGAAATCAATATGCCGAAGAGATATCTGCCTTCTCAAGTTCACAGAAGCATTTTTCACAATAGACGAGATATGGAATCAACCTAAGTGTCCATCAGTGGATGAATGTTTAAAGAAAATATGGTATATATTCATAATGGAATACTATTCAGCCTTAAGAAAGAAGGAAATTCTGTCATTTGAGGCAACACAGATGAACCTGGAAGTCATTATGCTAAGTGAAATAAGACAGGCATAGAAAGACAAATACCACATGACCTCACTCATATATGAAATCTGAAAAAGTTGATCTCATGGAAGTGCTGAGTAAAATGATGGTTACCAAAGACTGGGAAATGGGGAGGGAGGGAATGGAGAGTTTTTCAACAAAGGGTACAAAGTTTGAGATAGACAGGAGGATTGAGTTTTGAGATCCATTGCACCCAGGGTGACTATAGTCAATAATAATATCATGCATGTGCCAAAATCACTAAGCGAGTAAATTTCAAATGTCTCATCACAAAAACAATAAGTGAGGTGATGCATATGTTAATTAGCTTGATTTAATTATTACACATTGTACACATATACTAAAACATCACATTGTATTCCATTATATATACAATTATGACTTGTTAATTAAAAATAATCTTAACTTAAAAAATCATACCTTATTCCCATGCTTATAATACGTAACAGTATTATCTTAATAAAATATTTATCATCATTTTTCCATACTTCCTTTAT
>NW_012154951.1:1715771-1717175 GCF_000956105.1 Propithecus coquereli | reverse complement strand
AATTATTCTGCGGAGGAAAAGAGATGATATATGTATACTGCTAAGTCAGACTGTTGAGCCTGAGAAAGGCATTTAGAGGAGTGTGAGGAGGCTTGGCGTAGGGGGTGAACACACAGATGCTGAAATCAGATTACCTAGTTTAAATCTTCACACTGCAGCTAGTTAGCTATACAATCCAGGACAAATTATTTAACCTTTCTGTGCCTTTGTGTCCTCATCATTAAAATGGGAAGAAAAATAGTACCAATGTTAGAAGGTGGTTATGAAGATTAAATGAATGAATATTTCTCAAGCACTAAGAACATTGCCTTTGGCACCTAGTATGCTATGTAAGTATATATTAAATTGTCATCTATTTATTTAGTGAAAATCTTTATTCCAGTAGAGCAGAACTGTTCTATTAGGTACACGCTATAGAAGAATAACCATAGCATTATCTCTGAAAATGTGGGACGTTTGTTCTAATTAAATCCACATTTCATTGTTCGGGTTTCTTGTAGCTGCGGATTTATAGACAACTTTTTGAAAAGCCAAAGTTTTGAATCTATGGCAACATGTTCTGCCTTGTTACTATACATAAAGACTCCAATTATACTGCTTGGTTACTACCTTCGAAAGTATTTTTGGTAACAGTTGAACAAAAAGAGTTCCAACAAAAAAACTATTGTTTGCTCCGGGATCTAAGAAAGTTTAATTAAAATGCCAACATGATCAAGCAGGCTAAGAATGTTTCCTAATTATTCCAATTAAGAGTCAGTAAGATTTGATTAATATTATTCTGACTGCTTTAAGCTCTGACAGATCTGTATATTTTCATTTAGTTATTCATCTCTAGTATATCCTGTTAATTATCTCTCTCTTTCTCTCTGCCTTTCTCTTCTTCAATATTATCCTTTTTTTTAAATGGTCTCCAGAGCTTTTTCCTTAAAATAGTAAGAATCATTTTAAGTGCCACAGTTAATTTTAGTCAAAACTTTAAATATCATTTGAGTTAATTCATATCTCAGATTCTTCATATGAGACAAATATGTGAGTTTTTTTTTTAAATGGAGTTTTCCCAGGCTTGATATAATTTACTATGTAATTCAGTGTCTACCAGGGAAATAAAATGATTATTTATATTTCCCAGACTCAGAGAATTAGGGAAACATTGAACTGTGCTGATTTTTTAAAACACACAGTTGGAATTGTTTAGTAATGCTTCATGTGTATGCAGAAAGCCCAACACATATTAAAATAGGTGGAGCCGATTTATCATCAAAGCTCGTATATTCAAAACCCACCCCAAAATCACATAAATGCTGTGCCACATTTGAAGTATTAAATGGACAGAAGTCTAAAATCCAAAGTTACAACTCCCAAAGAAATGATCACTTATTCTTTTGTATATTTGGAATAATAAAT
>NW_012154951.1:1706041-1707101 GCF_000956105.1 Propithecus coquereli | reverse complement strand
GAGCCAAGAAAAGGGACCTAGAGCTTACAGAGATTTGGATCAGGAAATGTTTCCTAGAAGAGCAGATTGCTGAGCTAAGACCACAACCTCTATTCCACCTACTTCCCACCATTGTCCCCACTTGAAGACCTTATAAAGTATAGAATTGCATCCTATAAACAAATTTATCTTCTTTTTGTAGTTCTGACAACAGTTTGATAACAATGGCAATCTCTTCAAAATTTCAATTGAAAGTCATATTTGGCCAGTGGTAATAAAATAGTGTCAGTAAAATAACAAATGTGATCTATTGAGCTTTGTATAGAACGAGAAATTATCACTAATGAAGACAAAAAATAATATTGGCTCCAAGAATTAGATGGGACTATCATTCAGATTATCCATGTTGAAGAAATAGTGAAAATCCTCTTTTTTGCTGACTGCAATCTGCTACTGAATTGCACCTTCGAACTATTGAATCATTAATTTTAAAAAATCGCATTTTGCCAGCCAATTACTCAGCATTCCGTGACATGATCAATGATGTTAAAGGTTTTCAGCTGATTTTATTAATCAATTAAGCATAGAATATAAACAAAAAACAACTGTCAGCTGATCTTGATCCATTGCTGATGAACTGCTGTTTAAAACAGTTAATAATGAAGTAATGCTTGAAAACTGAGGGCAAAGGCCTAATTGATTTTTCAAAAGTAAGAACACTCTAAATGCTCAATTAGTTAATAATTTGCCTACTAATTGATTTCTTCAAGGTGTCTGACTGGCAAAATTGAGAAAGGTTCTATAATCACTATCCTTCTACAAAAAGCTTGTTTCTAGGCATCTAGGAAGGTTAGAAGATCAATTTAGACTCCCATTAATATTGTAGGAAACTTTCTCCAAGGATGAAAAAGGTTCTATCAAGAACAAAGAAATCATCAACTAATAAAACTCTGGGGAGTGCTTTATGAAATAAACTAATTTCATCAAGAATACTAATAAATTAAATAGGAAAACATAATGAAATGATGCAAATATCTATTAGAAATAACAGACATTTACCAAACACAAAAGGAGAAGTTTG
>NW_012154951.1:1704096-1705991 GCF_000956105.1 Propithecus coquereli | reverse complement strand
TAATCCAATGTCCTCTTTCTCCTTATTATAAAATTAGAAATCATCATTCCTACTGCCTAGTGTGAATGTGAAGATCAATGAGATAATTTACCCATGTGCCTGGGCACAGCAGGTGTCAATGCACGTTGAACTTCCTTCCTTTCTGCCTGTCCTCCACAGACCCATCAACCCCCTGCCCATTTACTTCCTCACTGCATTGAAGAGACAATTGCTGTACTCAAGTGTTATAAGCCAGTCATCCCCCTCCAGCCCCAAGTTCCAGTCATACAAGTCAAATCCTCCAAGCTGCACATTTTCTTACCAACTCTGTTCCCCCCTCTGTATGATTATCTGTGGGTCATCCAGGCCTGAGTGAAAACCTAGAGTTCATTGTCCTTTTTCCCTTTAACGCTGCTCCTGTTCAGTTCACCATATGCATTGCCTGAAGGAAAGGATCACACTGAATACAGAGAACAAAGAGTTATCTTGGCTTTGAAGTCCCAAATTTGTTCTTGAACCCCATAGCTTTAAGAGTAAACTCGAAACTAAACTCTTTTAATTTATAAGTACCAGTATTTTTTTTCTCTTTATGTAAAAAGTTGGGTGCCAAGCATCAAAGAAATTGTGTATCTAAATACTAGATTGGGAGATAGATAGCTAAGAACTCAGAATCCAACCGAAATTACTAGATGAAGGTTTTCTCCTGAGAGATGTATGCATTTCTAAGAAGGTGGGGAAGGCAATGTTGGGGAGGTAGAAGGGAGGCACAGTGGGCTTAGGCAGAATCCATGAGCGAAGGGGCCTTAGTGGTTAAAATCCAGTTGGTGGTTGAGTCTTAGGAAGATGTCACCATGACAACCTGCATCAATATCAATGACATGAAAGCAGCGTCAGGAACATTGTCATGGTGTGTTCAGGCAGAGGAGACCTGAGTCAACCCTCTGAGCTTTCTTCAGCTCTAGGGAGCATGAAAAACCCACCCAGAAGAGTCCTGTGATATTGAGACGATCAGAGAAGTGTATGAGAGAAGACATCAAACCAGAAGAGACCTTTCATCAGATAAGGCAGATCCTGAGCAAGTGCATTGATTTGTTACTAGCAATGATGGAGAATGACATGAAGTTTTCTTTGTGTAAAATGGCAGCCCAGGATAGTATTCACAGTATTTTCTTTCTTTAAAAATGTATACTTTTTTTATACCTGGGTTTATGGCCTAAAAACAACTATGCCCTCTACAATATAAAGGGTTTAATTCAAGAGATGTCTAAGCCCCTCCAGATTCACTAAAATGAATTGGAAGTTTTGTTTTAATGAATTAAAAAATGGGTGTGTTAACTTTCTTAGTCCATTCTGGCTGCTATAAAAAAATATCATAAACTGGGTAAAGAGAAATTTATATCTTACAGTTCTGAGGCTGGGAAGTCCCAGATCAAGGTGTTCATGTCTGGTGAGGGCTCACTTTCTGGTTCATAGATGATGCCATTGAGCTGTGTCCTCACATGGTAGAATAGGGGAACAAGTTCCCATGAGCCTTTTTCACAAGGGCACTTATCTCATTTACTAAGGCTCTGTCCTCATGACCTAATCACCTTCCAAGCTCCCACCTCCTAATACTATCACCTTGGGGGTTAGGATTTCCACGTATGAATTCCGAGGAAACATAAACATTCAAACCATAACATTGGCTAAGACTGATGTCAACCTGTATACTTTTAATATGCCACAAACAAAAATATTTTGTGGAGTACATCCAAGTTCATAACAGCATTATTCATAATAGCCAAAAAAGGTGGAAGCAACCCAAGTGTTTGCAATGGATGAATGGATAAGCAAACTGTGATCTATATAAAGGAATATTATTCAGCCTTAAAAATGAAGGAAATTTTGACACATGCTACGACATGGATGAACCTTGA
>NW_012154951.1:1702725-1704046 GCF_000956105.1 Propithecus coquereli | reverse complement strand
TACTGGTATAAAGGTGAAACATAAACCAGTGTAACAGAATAGAGAATCCAGAAATATAACCACATAGCTATAACCAATTGATTTTTGATAAAGCAGACAAAAACATACACTGGGGAAAGGATGTCCTATTCAATAAATGGCACTGGGGAAATTGGATAGACACATGCAGAAGAATCAAACAGGACCCCTATCTCTTACCATATACAAAAATTAACTCAAGATGGATTAAAGACTTAAATATAAGACCTGAAACCAAAAAAATTCCAGAAGAAAACATAGGAAAAATGTTTCTGGACATCAGCCTAGGCAAAGAATATGTGACTAAAACCCCAAAGACAAATCCGGCAACAAAAAAATAAATAAGTGGCACTTAATTAAATTAAAAACTTTCATACAGCAAAGAAAATAACCAACAGAGTATATAGACAACCTACAGAATTGGAGAAAATATTTGCAAAGTATACATACGACAAAAGACTGATATCCAACTAACTCAAACAAATCAACAAGAAAAAAACAAGTCCATCAAAAAGTGGATAAAAATCATGAACAGATTGTTTCAAAAGAAGATAGACAAATAGCCAATAAACATACAAAGAAATGCTCAATATCACTAATCATCAGGGAAATGCAAATTAAAATCACAATAAGATACCACTTTACATCTATCAGAATGGCTGTTATTGTAAAATCAAAAAACAATAGATGTTGGGAATACTTATATGCTGTTGGTGAGAATGTAAGTTACTATAACCATAATGGAAAACATTATGGAGACTCCACAAAGAACTAAAAGTAGATCTACCATTCCATCTAGTAATCCCACTACTGAGTATCTATCCAAAGGAGAATAAGTTGTTATATAAAAAAGACACTTGCATCCAAATGTTTATCACAGCACAATTCACAATTGCAAAGATATGGAATCAACCTAAGTGCCCATCAACTGAACACTGAAAACAGAAAATGTGTGTGGACGGTGCATGGGTGTGTATACACACACACCATAGAGTACTACTCAGCCATAAAAAGGAACAAAATAATGTCTTTTGCAGCAACTTGGCTGGAATTGGAGACCATCATCCTAACTGAAATGTTTCAACAATGGCAAAACAAACACCACATATTCTCACTAATAAGTGGAAGCTAAATGATAGGTATACATAATCATAAAGTTGCATAATAAACAATGGAAACTAAGAAGGGGGAAGGAGGTGAGGGATAAAAACTTACTTACTGGGTACAATGTACACTATTCTGGTGATGAGCACACTAAAACCCCTGACTTCTGCATTATACAATTCATTCATGCAAAAAAAAA
>NW_012154951.1:1701406-1702675 GCF_000956105.1 Propithecus coquereli | reverse complement strand
TGTATACCAATAAAAAATTCTGATTGAGTAATTTTCTCAGGGCTCACTGGGCTAATATATAGTCTCTTAGACATTTACAGGACTGACATCACAGCACATAGTCTTTGGGCACAAGTATGGACAGACAGGCTGAGGTTCTCCCACTACACTACTTCTTCACTCTACTCCTCCCACAATTTTAATACAATCATATGACTTCACTTCTTTTTCAGGGGTGCTGTGAAAAGATTCTTTTTCTAGACAGGGTCTTTCTCTGTTTCTCAGGCTAGAGTGCAGTGGAATTGTGATAGTTCACTGCAACCTCAAACTCCTGGGCTTGAATGATTCTCCTGCCTCAGCTTCCCAAATACCTGGGACTACAGACATGTGCCTCCATGCCCCACTAATTTTTCTATTTTTTGTACAGACAAGGTCTCACTCTTGCTCAGGATGGTCTCGAACTCCTGGCTTCAAGCAATCCTCCCACCTTGGCCTCTCAAAGTGCTGGAATTACAGGTGTAAGCCACCATGCCTGGCCTAAAAGATTTTTAACACATATAAATTGTGCATAAAAATTATTAGGTAGGAAGATATTTGCACTAATATGAATACATGCATATGTTTATTTGTATAAATATTCTAAGTTCAATACTGTAAGTTGCCTTATATCATGACCAAAAGAAAAAAAAAAACAGTGTTAGCTAAAAATATCAAGCATACATTAGTTGCTGAGCTAATTGACCAGGAAATAATTTCCTCCTTAAGAGCCACCTGAATTGATTAAAATGATCATATGGTTTTTGTTTTTAATTCGGCTAAGTGGTGAATCACATTTATTGATTTGTGTATGCCGAACCATCCTTGTATCCCTAGGATGAAACCCACTTGATTGTGATGGATTACCTTTTTGATGTGTTGTTGTATTTGGTTTGCTAGTATTTTTTGAGGATTTTTGTGTCTGTGTTCACAAGGGATATTGGTCTGTAATTTTATTTTTTTGTTGTGTCCTTTCCTGGCTTTAGTATTAGAGTGATACTGGCTTCATAGAATGAGTTAGTGAGTATTTCCTCTTTCTTGATGTTATTCAATAAAATCCAGCATACGTTTATGATAAAAACCCTCAGCAAACAAGGCATAGAAGGAACACACTTCAAAATAATAAAAGTCATATATGTCAAACCCACAGCCAACATTATAGTGAATGAGGGAAAATTTAGAGAATTCCCCCTCAGGACTGGAACAACATAAGGATGCTGACTTTCACCACTTCTAGTCAACATAGCACTGGAA
>NW_012154951.1:1679652-1689691 GCF_000956105.1 Propithecus coquereli | reverse complement strand
TATTTCCCACTCCTTGAATCCAGGCTGGCCTTGATGCATACTTTAGCCAAGGATGCTGTGGGCATAATAATACACCAACTCTGAGCCTAGGCCTCTATGCTTGCTCTTGGAACTCCACTACCACCACAAGAACCAGCCCAGGTTAGCCTGCCAGAGATGAAAGAGCACATTAAACAGAGGGTTGTCCTAGTCACAGCTGCAGACACAGGAGAGAGCCCAGCCAAGATCAGCAAAGCTCCCTAGCTGATCCGCATTGGCCGCAGAGGCATGAGTGAGTCCCATGGAGCCCACGGCAGTTCATCAGAACCACCAGGCTGAAATAATAAACAGTTATTGTTTTAAGCCAACAAGTTTTGATGTGGCATGTAATGCAGTATCCTTGTGTCAACAGACAACTGTTACCCTGCTCTAGACACATCATACGGTTACTCATTTACTCCTCACAACAGCATTATGTGAGCAGTATTACTACCCCACTTTAGAGATAAGGAAACTGAGGCACGGACAAATTAATTAATTTGTCCCAAATCACAAAACTACTTTATCTTACAAATAATGAAACACCATTGATTATAATATGCACCACTGTTTTATGCATCACTAAGAAAGAAAAACAATGAGACTTTTAAAAAGATGTATCTTAATTTTGGTGATGTCAAAGATGAAAAAGAAATACATCTTAGAATTGATGAAATCTGGGAGTAAGCAGTAGGGGCCGGGAGTCTGGGCTGGGTGGTTTCACTTATTTGAAATACATTGAGATACTCATGTATTTAACTGGTAGTTTGGGAATTGTACACACCTTTTTAAAAAGTTTTCTAGAATGGCAGATGATGTGTAAGGGACTTGCTCCTCTTAAAAATCATTTGTTAGTATGCTGGACTTTTAAATTTTTCTCTGCCCAGTTCTGTAAATTGTGCCATATCCTTTACGCTCTAGCTGGAACTCCTCTTCTTTGCTGTATACTTCATTGCCTGCATTATTTCATTAACATTTTCTCTTCCTAAGTCCCTCTCTGGTTGGTTGGTCCTCTAAAAATTCCTCCAATTTATCTATGTCTCTTAAAAGAAATTAGATGCTCACTTACTAAATATAGCATTAATGAGACCTAATCACTAGTGCTGAATTAGATTAATTACCTTGCTTGTTTTGAATGTGACACTCATCAATCAATTAATATTCCACATATGTGTGATTCCCCCCATTGTATATCCTAAGACAGATTAATCTGACCATGCCTTTTGGAGGTAGGTAGACCAGGATCAAATAGTGCTTCTTTCTGCCACTTACTATTTATATAACCTTGGACAAGTTACTTAATATCTTTAAGATCTAATGTTCTCATATAAAAATGGATATAAACACATTCCGGCCTGTATCTTTCAGGATTTGTTCAGAGAAACAGAATTAGTGGAGGCAGGGGAGAGCGTTTTACATGATTATATATGATTGATTCCAGGGATTTGATCTGATGCAGTTGTGAGAGCTGATTAGATCAACAAGGTGCGGCTGCTGTCCTGCTGTAGTTCAAAGTCATCAGGGCCAGCATTCCAGAGAAGAGATGAACATAAAGGACAAACTGAAACCAGCAAGAATCCACGAGAATGTTCTGGAAGCCACGTTGGTTTCTCACTGTCTTCAAACCTCCAGCATGAATGATAGAGGTGTCCAGCTGGTAAGTAGCTTCCTCCATCACAGAGCTAAACACACACCTGGCCCAGGAGTTGGAAAAGCTGGAGCCCTTCTGAAGCTGAAGCATACAGCGGCGGCTGGAGGGCTGTAGACCTAGCAGTTTCCTCATGCTGAAAGGTGAACCAGCGTGTCCACAGTGACATGCACGCACCACAGCAGCACTGGGTGTCGGTCCTGCACTTACTGTTGCCAGATTTAGCAAATAATAACACAGCATGTCCCGCTAAATTTGAACTTCAGATAAGTAACAGTTTTTAGGCATGTGTAAGTGTGTCCCAAATAGCACATACAAATTCTCTTTTGATATAAATATGTGCCATGCAGTATTGGGACACACTTATACTAAAAAAATTATTTTTGTCTATCTGAAATTCAAACTTAATAAGGCATTCTATATTTTATTGGCAACTCTTACCTGCACTGGCTTTCAGAATATAAAAAGATTATTACTTCTGCTTTACTTCTGCCTTTACTTCAATTCACACAGAAAAAAGTGTCTTTTGGGCAAATCAAAACACAATGACATAATACCTCAAACCCATTAGCATGGCCACTATCCAAAGAACAGAAAACAAGTGTTGACAAGGATACGGAGAAATCTGAACCCTAGCGCACTGCTGATGGGGATGTAAAATTGGTCAGCCACTGTGAAAAATAGTATGGAGATTCCTTTAAAACTTAAAAATAGAATTCCCTTATGATCCAGCAATCCCACTCCTCATTATTCCATATGAAGTGGGAAAGGATTTACTATCCTAACAGCTCATTCCAGAACTCATCTTAAGGAATAAAATGTCTTTGGGAAAATATCTCTTAGTAAGTTAAAAATCAAAGGGATAGATGTTAGACCAAGCCTAAGCCTCAGAAGAATTGAATGTTAAACTATTCTGTGTAAAATAAGGGGAGAAATGTGATTGTTTGGGAGAACCAAGGAAATGAGAAATAAAACGGGAGCAGAGAAACAAGGGGAGAGAGAGAGGCGAGCAAGATAAGAGATTCTGAGAGGTGGGAGAGGGCCAGGGCAGGAGAGCTGAAGGACTTGCTTAGAGTCATGCTGCCTGATGTTCCATGTGAATGTTTCTCTTCTCAGCCAAGTAGACCCCTTCTCTGTTTCCTCCCACTATCCAATACCATCCTATCTACACCAGTCACAGGCTTCAGTTTTGCCAACTATAGTCAAGAATGGTGAGAAGAGATCATTATTGTTGTGATCGTTTTAGAAGAAGCTGGGTGTCACCTTTGTGAACAAAACAGAGAAAACAAATTCAAAGGAAGATGTAGCCACAAAAATATAAGCTACTTGAGAATGCAAACAAATCTACAATAAGACATTGAAGTTTGCCGCACAGATTTAAAACAAATTTAAGATAAATTCATCTACTTCTCAAGGAGCTGGAAAAGTGTTATCTAGTTAACACTTTTTTCATTTTTTATTTTTTTGCAGGGGAGGTTAAGATGACCTTTCCTCAATGAAATAGTGGTAATAGCTATTCCTTTTTAAATGTCATTCCAATGCAGTCTCTCAATTTAGAAACAGTTATGATACTACTTTCCAGGAACACAAACACAACACACACACACACACACACACACACACCCCTAGAAAATATATTCTGAAAGAATTATACAACAAATTAGTAACAGTGATTGTATGAAAATACGTGGCCTATTTACTTTCAACTTTGATATATTTCTGTATTTTTATAAGTTTTTTTATAGCTAAGATATATTACTATTTTAGTTGGAAATATAAAGGTTTGTAAAATCTTTTGGTAAAACAGGATTTACAACTGTCTGAGTATCTCATCACAGTGAGAGATTTTAATACACTTCTCTCAATAATTGATAATTAAGCAGGCAAAAGAAATCCGTAGGATAAAGGGCATTTAAACAACACAATTAGGAACCTTGATGTAAGGGATACACATAAAATACTGCACTTAACAACTACAGAAGACATTTGTGTTTATAAAAATTCCACCATGTACTAGACCATAAATCAAATATGTCAACTTAATTTCTTTGCCTACCCATTTAACTACCTTTTACCACTTGCTGCTGCTCATCAGTGGTCTGTGGGTTATTCTCTCTAGTCATCTTCCATCTTTCCAATAACAAACTTGTTAAGTTCCCAATCCCTTCATTACTACTTAGATGAGTCTCTGAACAAATCCTGAAAAACGTAAAGACCTTTAGCCACAGACTCCAGAACTCAGCATCCTCATCTTTATGTTCATCTACCCAGTTCTAATAAATGCTTTGTCCCTAGTATCTGTTATACATCCTTTTCTCTGATCAGAACAAGATCTCAGCCTTTGTCCTTACACTCAAGTCTTCACCTTGGAAAATATCCCAATATTCCAGTACTTCTAGGACTAGAGCTTTGCTGCTCTTCTAACTAGACAGTAGCTGGGACCCTACTCACTGTTGACGGACTTTCTAGTTGCTCACTCTCTGCCCGCCTAATTCCTGAGCTCTACAAGGCCCAAAACTGCGCTGTGTTTACTCTGGTCTCACCAGTGCCTTAGTCCCTGGCATATGGTGGTACTCAAATATCTGTTTATTTAATTATCTTGTGGATTTATCAATATCACCAGTTTTTTATTCCCCTATTAGGACACTCACTTATTATATAGTAAACTTCAGATCAACTGATATGTAAAACCACTACCTGTTATTTGTTGGCATATTTTCTGGGTACCTGTTCTGTTCCCTCTTTTGGATTTCCTACCAACATCTGTAGCAGTCATTCCCTGGGCCTATCCCAGTTGGACAATTCCATTTGCAGAAACTGGGCTATGTTCTACTGCATCTAACATATGACAATAGCCATAGTGTGTCACAGTGTGACCGTAGAAAGTTCTCTTATCTCTCTAGGTTTTGGTTTCTTCATCTTTTGAGGAAAGATGTGGGACTGTATGATCTCTATGTTGCCTCCTCCTCTTATATCTGGGCTCAAGGACTATTTTGACCAATAGAATATGAAAAAAGTAACAATGTGCTGATTTTCAGACCTGGAAATTGGCAGCTTTCACTTTCCGTCTCTTAGAATACTCACTCTAGGAGCCCTAAGAAGTCTAATGCTTCTGCTGGAGATATCATAAAAATAGGCCCTGAGGCTAAACTGGAAGAGAGAACAAATCAACTGAGCCCAGACTTCTAGTTGTCTCCACCAAGGCACCAGACAAGTGAATGAAACCCTCGAGGACCCTCCAAACCAGGCAAGACTCCAGCTGAAAAACACCAAGTGAACCCAGTAGATAACCATATAGAGCAGAAGATTACCCAGCTGAGCCCCTTCCAAATTCTTAACCCACAGATCATAAGCATAGTAAATTGATAGTTTTTATAAACTAAAAAAATTTAGAATATTTGTTACACAGAGATAGATAACCAGAAAAGGTAGATAGAGTTTTAGGTATTTAAAATGGGAACTTTGCTTCTAGCAAGAGTACAGTCTACATATTCTAAAAACCCTCCCATCATTAGACTCTTTAAAATACTAGATAAACTTTTTAAAAAAATTATTTTAAATGCATAGCTAAGCTCACAAGAGAATGAGAAAGTATTCAGAAGTGAAGGATCCCAGAATGAATCTGGACTAGTAAGCGGGTGCTAAAGCTGGCAGCTACCCCAAGGGCATTGGCTGACCTCCAAAAAGCAAGAGCCTTGGGTTTTAATGCCTGAAAGTCTTAGGCCCTTACAAAATAGGGAATTGAAGTGGAGATGCTGAATAAAGCCAAGAGCCTAAAGGATTGCACCCTGAGTGAGAAACTGGATAGAAAAATATCAGCTCTGCGAAAAGATCTAACTAGGAAACTATTTTTGGCCTTGAGTGATGGGAAACACAAAAAGAACATCTCTGATAATCTGTTAACAGAAGCAGTCATCACATAATGTATACACATACCAAAATATCACATTACACCTCATAAAATATACAATTATTATTGTCAATTTAAAAAAATAAAAATATAACAACAAAAAGAAGCAGTCCTCAAATGGATTTGGGGATCCAACTCAAAACTATCTGTATGCTGCAAAAAAGCTAGGAAATTAATTTAAAGTGGCCTGACATTGGGAACTTAACAAAAACAAAGGCAAATCCCCTATAGGGAATGGACTCTTAATCCCAATCCAGTAGGATTCCTACAGATAACGCAGTGGTGGGCTGGAGCTGACTCATGCAGACTTGCTCGAGAAAGAGCCAATCGTGTGCATCTCCTCCCACCTTCGCAATAGGAGATGTTAAACGGGCAGTTCGAAGTTGGCTGTGATGAGAGCATTTACACCACAGAAACTGGCAAACACCACAAACTGGGCTTTCTAAAATAGGAGCCAGTTTATCGGCACAAAACCAGAGAAACTATCAGAAACACCACAAAACACAGTCAGTAGAAACAAAAACAGCACAATTAAATCCCTCAAGGCTTCTTAGGATTGAATTATAAGATCGAGAACATAAAGTGAGAATCTTTTACATGCTCACATATATGCTCCTCCCCATATATTCTCTGCTCTGAGCTCCTGGCTTTGACAGACAAATTTACTCTAATAGCACAGAGATTCTCAACTATTGGTTCAGCTTTAAAATATTTTTTAAATTATTATTAAATTATCTTTATTAGGAAATAATTTGCCTAGAATAAAATACACTTTTTTATTTTAAAATATTATGGAGGTACAAATGTTTTTGGTTACATATATTGATTTTGTTATGCTTAAGTCAGGGTTATAGGTGTGCCCATCACCCAAATAGTGTTCACTGTGCCAATTAGGTAGACTTTCGCCTGTCCCCTCCTCCTCCCTCCCCCTTTCTTCATTTCCACTGTGTTTCACTTCCCTCTGTGCATGTGTGTGCTCAAATGTTTGTTCCAATTTAGTAGCAAGTACATGTGGTGTTTCTTTTTCCATTCTTTAGATACTTCACTTAGGATAATGATCTCCAGTTACATCCAAATTATTGCAAAAGGCATTAAGTCATCCTTCTTCACAGCTGTGTAGTATTCCATAGTATACATACGCCACATTTTGCTAATCCACTCATGTATTGATGGGTTGATTCCATGTCTTTGCAACTGTGAATTGTGTTGCTATAACATTCAAGTGCAAGTGTCTTTTTGATAAAATGACTTCTTTTCCATTGGAAAATACTCAATAGTGAGATTGCTGTATCAAATGTTAGGCCTACTTTTAGTTCTTTGAGGAATCTCCATACTGTTTTCCATAGAGGTTGTATTAAGTTGCAATCCAACCAACAGTGTACAAGCGTTCCTTTCTCTCTACATTCACACCAGCATCTATTGTTTTTGGACTTTTTAATAAAAGCCATTCTAACTGGGGTAAGGTGATATCTCATTGTGGTTTTAATTTGCATTTCCCTGATGATTAGTGACATTGAGCATTTTTTCATATGTTTATAGGCCATTTCTCTATCTTCTTTTTAAAAGCTTCTGTTCATGTCTTTTGCCCATTTTTTAACGGGGTTGTTTGGTTTTTGTCTTGCTGATTTGCTTAAGTTCTTTGTGGATTCTGGTTATTAGCCCTTTATTGGATATATAGCTTGCAAATATTTTCTCCCATTCTGTAGGTTGTCTATTTGCTCTATTGATTATTTCCTTAGCTGTGCAGAAGCTTTTTAATTTAAGTAAGTCCAATTTATTCATTTTTACTTTTGCTGTGATTGCCATTGGGGTCTTCTTCATAAATTCTTTGCCTAGGCCAATATCTAGAAGAGTTTTTCCAACATTTTCTTCTATCATTCTTATGGTTTCATGCTTCACATTTAAGTCTTTGATCCATCTGGAATTAATTTTTGTGAGTGGTGAGAGATATGGATCCTGTTTCAGTCTTCTGCATGTGGCTATCCAATTTTCCCAGAACCAGTTATGAATAGAGCTTCTTTTATCCAGTGTATATTGTTGTCTGCTTTGTCAAAGATCAGTTGGCTGTATGTAGATGATTTTCTATCTGGGTTCTGGGTTCTGTTCCATTGGTCTATGTCTCTATTTTTGTGCCAGTACCATGTTATTTTGTTTACTATATCCTTGTAGTATAGTTAGAAGTCTGCTAATATGATGCCTCCAGATTTGTTCTTTTTGCTTAAGATTGCTTTGGCTATTTGGGCTCTTTTCTCCTTCCAAATGAAGCATAGAATTATTTTTTCTAGATCTGTGAAATATGATTTTGGAATTTTGATGGGAATTGCATTGAATCTGTAAATAACTTTGATTAATATGGACATTTTAATGCATTGATTCTACTGATTTATGATATGTTTTTCCATTTATTTGTGTCATCTTAAAATGCACTTATTTTTAGTGTACATTTAAATAAATTTATGCAATGATATAAATTTATACATTTATGTAACCACCAACACAACCAGGGTACAGAATATTTCTATCACCCCCAAAAGTTCCCTCAAGTACCTTCTCTGTCAATCTCCAATATTGACGCTTGGCTCTAGGCAACTGGAGATCTTTTTGTTTCTGCAGATTAAGTATATCTTTTCTAGAG
Source organism: Propithecus coquereli (assembly GCF_000956105.1). NCBI lineage: Eukaryota > Metazoa > Chordata > Mammalia > Primates > Indriidae > Propithecus > Propithecus coquereli. Next base: position 1,681,480 of record NW_012154951.1, on the reverse strand, counting down.
ATTCATACATTGGAATCATAGTACTCTTATCTGCCATCTTTTGCTCAATATGTTGTTTTACCATGGTTTTCCCTTTTATCACTGAATAGTATTCCATTGTATGGCTCTACCCCCCCAAAATTATTGTCTATTCACATGTTGATGAACATTTAGATTGTTTTTATTTTTCACTTACTATGACTAAAGCAACTATAAACATTCATGAACAAGTCTTTGTGTAGATATATATTTTTTCATTTCTCACGGATCAATACCCTGAGTGAAATTTCTTGGTCATATGGTAAATATATATTTAACTTTTAAGACAGTGGCAGTTTCTCAGAGTATATCATTTCATGTCCCTTTAACTATGTGTAGGAGTTACAGTTGTTCCACATTCTGGCTTATACTTGATATTGTGAGTCTATTTACTAATAATTTTATCCATTCTAGTAGTTTCTCATTGTGGTCTTAATTTGCATTTCCCTTACAACTATGTTGAGGATTTTTTCACGAGCTTATTAAATATGGCCTATCTTCTATTGTAAAGATTCTATTCAGATCATTTGCCCATTCTTTATTGGGCATCTCTTATTATTCATCTTCTTATTGAATTTTAAGAGTTCTTTATATATTCTCGATTAACATGCTACCTCTGTCAGATACAATCATGCATCACTTAATGACAGAGATACTTCCAGAGAAATGTGTCCTTAGGCAGGAGATTATGTTGTTATGTTTCCATAATAGAGTGTACTTACACAATCCAAGATGGTGTAGCCTACTGCACACCTAGGCTTTATGCTATAGCCTGTTGCTCCTAGGCTATAAACCTGTACAACATGTTACTGCATACTGAAGGCTATTGTACCACAAGGGAAAGTAATCTTATGGGACCACTGTCAGTTCGTCCTTGACTGAAACCTCATTATGCAGCACATGACTGTATATGTATTGAGAATTTTTTCTCCCAATCTGTGGCTTGTCTTTTCATTTTCTTAACAGTGTCTTTCAAAGAACAGCAGGTTTAAATCTTTATGAAGCCCAATTTATCAGGTACTTTTTCTTCTATAGTTCATGATTTTTGTGGTCTACCTAAAATATTTTGCATATCCCAAGACCAGGAAGTTTTTCTCCTATGATTTTTGTTTTATAACTTTATATTTAATGCTCATTTTATTTATATTAATAGCTTTATATTTTATGTTGCAGTTCAAGTAAATGTTTGTGCATGAGATAAAGGTAGGGTTTCATTTTTTTTTTCCCTTATGGATATCCAATTATTCTAGCACCATTAGTTATAAGGCTATTCTTCCCCTTGATTACTTAGCACCTTGTTAAAAAATAATTGAACATATTTGTGTGCATATATATTTCTGAACACTCTATTCTATTCTATTAATGTATTTTTACATCCTCATGTCCCAATACCACCGTGTCTTGATTACTGTAGCACCACAGGAAATATTGACATCAGATAATGTTAAGTCTTGTAACATTATTCTTTTTCAAGATTCTCTTTGGCTATTTGAATTCCTTTTCCTTTCCATATACACTTTCATGTCAGCTTGCTCATTTCTATAAAAAAGTCTCCTGAGAATTTTGTTGTGATTCCACTGAAACTAGAGGTCAATTGGGCAGAATTGTCATCTTAACATTACTCTACCTTCCAGCCCATGAATATGATTTCTCTCTACATTTATTTAGGTCTTCCTTAATTTCCCTCAGTAGTGTTTTATGCTTTTTTTTTTTTTTTTTTTTTTTTGAGACAGAGTCTCACTGTGCTGCCCGAGCTAGAGTGCCATGGCATCATCCTAGCTCACAGCAACTTCAAACTCCTGGGCTCAAG
>NW_012154951.1:1678124-1679602 GCF_000956105.1 Propithecus coquereli | reverse complement strand
ATATATTTATGATTGTATATTTAAGAGCTTATTTTATTACATTTTGTATTCTTCTGAGGTTTTATTTTACTGTTTAAAAGGAAATAGAATCTTTGTTTTCTCTCTCACAGTCATACTTGGAAGGAAAGTAGCATTTTATGGTAGCAAGGGCATCGGCGTGGAAATTGGGCATTCAAGCTCTTCTGCTATGCAACTTTGAACAAGTCTTTTCACCTCCCTTGAACTCTTCTTTCTCCCCAATAAGGTAAGTGAGTGAGAGTAGCTGGACTCGAATGTCTTTCCATCTTTTATATTCCAAGATGCAATGCTTATGAGACTTTGATGTGTACATCAGATGCATTGGGTGCATGGGCTGCATCTAGCACACCTCATTCCCACAGTAAACCTATTGCCTTTCCTTCAACCAACTTGGACCAAACCAGCTTGGCTCAATTTACAATTTCTGAGGGCCTTCATTAATGATAATGATGATAATTACAGGTAATATTTATTGAGCACTTACTATGTGCCAGGCACTTTTTGTGGTACATCAGTTATAACAACAGCTCCATACCCGTACCCCATATCCATGCCTTTTGTAGATCCCCTATTATGTGAGGGGAGTGTATTTCCCACTCCTTGAATCCAGGCTGGCCTTGATGCATACTTTAGCCAAGGATGCTGTGGGCATAATAATACACCAACTCTGAGCCTAGGCCTCTATGCTTGCTCTTGGAACTCCACTACCACCACAAGAACCAGCCCAGGTTAGCCTGCCAGAGATGAAAGAGCACATTAAACAGAGGGTTGTCCTAGTCACAGCTGCAGACACAGGAGAGAGCCCAGCCAAGATCAGCAAAGCTCCCTAGCTGATCCGCATTGGCCGCAGAGGCATGAGTGAGTCCCATGGAGCCCACGGCAGTTCATCAGAACCACCAGGCTGAAATAATAAACAGTTATTGTTTTAAGCCAACAAGTTTTGATGTGGCATGTAATGCAGTATCCTTGTGTCAACAGACAACTGTTACCCTGCTCTAGACACATCATACGGTTACTCATTTACTCCTCACAACAGCATTATGTGAGCGGTATTACTACCCCACTTTAGAGATAAGGAAACTGAGGCACGGACAAATTAATTAATTTGTCCCAAATCACAAAACTACTTTATCTTACAAATAATGAAACACCATTGATTATAATATGCACCACTGTTTTATGCATCACTAAGAAAGAAAAACAATGAGACTTTTAAAAAGATGTATCTTAATTTTGGTGATGTCAAAGATGAAAAAGAAATACATCTTAGAATTGATGAAATCTGGGAGTAAGCAGTAGGGGCCGGGAGTCTGGGCTGGGTGGTTTCACTTATTTGAAATACATTGAGATACTCATGTATTTAACTGGTAGTTTGGGAATTGTACACACCTTTTTAAAAAGTTTTCTAGAATGGCAGATGATGTGTAAGGGACTTGCTCCTCTTAAAAATCATTTGTTAG
>NW_012154951.1:1653729-1666927 GCF_000956105.1 Propithecus coquereli | reverse complement strand
AATTATATTGATTGATTTTTAAATGTTAAATGTTAAATTAACCATGCATTCAAATTCCTGGAAGACATTTTACCAAAGCAGATTCAAAAAGATAGACTTAGATGATCCTATATTATTTAAATAAATTGAATTCAATATCTTTCCACAAGGGAATCTCCAGACCCAATTGCTTCACTGATGAATAAATGTTTAAGAAATAAATAAGTTCAATCATACACAAATGTTTTAAGGAAAGGGGAAGAAAAAATACTTCTTAACTGATTTTATGAAATCAGTATTACCATGATACCAAAACCACACAAAGAGATTACAAGAAAGAAAACTATATGCCAATATCCCTCTTGAGCAAAGACAGAAAAATATTCAACAAAATATTAGCAAATTGAATCTAGCAATACATAAAAGTATAGTAGAGTATGACCTAAGAATGCATGGTGAATGCTTAAATTGTTGAATTTAAAACTTTCTGCTTTCCTAATAGCTATACATGTCATTCTAAGTACTACATTTGCTATATCCCACAAACTTCAATACCCCTTTTTTCTTTTCTATTTCATTCAAAATATTTTCTAATTTCCCTTGTGACTTATTCTTTGACCCATGGACTGAATTTCCATATTTGGGGATTTTCCAGATGTCTTGTATTATTGGCCTCTAATTTTGCGTGGTTAAAGAAGATATTATGTATGGACTTTTTCACTCACAATACTTCTGACATCAAATATTTTTTGTGCTACCAACCAATTCTCCAGTTTATTATAAAGGATATAACTCAGGAACAGCCAAATAGAAGACGTGCATGGGGCAAGATATAGAGGGTTTGGGGTGTGGCCCAGAGCCTCCCTCTCTGGGCATGCCACCTTCTTACCACATGGATATGTTCACCTACTGGGACGTACTCTGAACCCAATCGCTGAGGCCTTAGGGGTTTTTTGGAGGTTTCATTATGTAGGCATGTTTGATGTAATCATTGACCATTGGTGATTAACTCAATCTCCAGTCCCTTTCGCCTTCCCAGAAGTCAAGGGGTGGGCTGAAAGTTCCAATGATCTAATCATGCCTTGGGCTTTCTGATGATCAGCCTCAGATCCTGGAGCTATCTAGGGGTCCCCAGCCACCAGTCGTCTCATTAGCATACAGAAAACACTCTTGTCATTCCAGAGAGTCCAACAGTTTTAGGAACTGTGTGCCTGGAACGAGGGACAAAGGCCAAATATATCTTTCCCACAATATTACAATGTATAATTTCAGTTCTTTAAAATATAGTCACACTTGTTTTATGGACCAGCTTATGATCCATTTTAGTGAATGCTTTTTGTGTGTACTCAAAAAGAATTTGTGTTTTTGTTTTGTTGATGAAGTCTTCAACAAATGTCTATTAGGTTAATTTGGTTAATAGTGGTTAATAGTTCAAGTCTTCTATGTCCTTACTGATTTTCTGTCTTCATGCTCTGTGGAAGCAGATCACTGAAACCTCCTGTTATAATTAGGGATTTGTCTATTTCCCCTTTCACTTCTGACAGTTTTTACTACATATACGTTAAAGCTCTATTATTAATATATACTTACTGAGGATTTTTATGGCTTTTTGATGGATAAATCTGTTTATCATTATGAACTGCCTGGTATTCCTTGTTCTGAAGTCTATTTTATGTGATTTAGCATATCTGCTTCTGCTTTCTCATCTTAGAGTTTGTGTAATGTATCTTTTTTCATCCCTTTTCTTTAAATTTATTTATTTTTATATGTGAACTAAGTTTATTGTAGACACCATATTATCAGGTTTTATTTTTTATCTATCTGACAATCACTATCTATTAATTACAGTGTACTGAACATTTACATTAAATGTAAATATTGATGTGGTTTAGTTTATATTTACTACTTTGCTATTTGTATGCTCTTCTATTCATCTATTCTTTATTCAATTTATGCTTTTCTCCTGCCTTCATTTTGGATTGAGTATATTTTAGTATTCCATTTTATCTCCACTATAGACTTATTAATTAATAATTATCTCTTGTTTTGATTTTGTAATTGTAGCTATAGGATTTAAATAAGCATCCTTATCTAAACTTAACTTCCAATAATATATTACTCTCATGTACAATGAAAGATTCTTACAACAATATATGTCTAGTTCCCCAGTTCTGCCTTTTGTGCTATTGTTGCCATGCATTAGTCATATATTTATTTTACATATGTCCTATACCCCACAATATATTGTTATTATTCTTGAAATAGTAGATCATATTTTAAAGAAATTTAAAAATGAGAAAAAAGTATTTGTTACCCCCATATTTACCATTTACAGTGCTTTTTATTTGTGTAGATCTTAATTTCCACCAGATACAATTTTTCTTCCAGCTAAATAAAGCCATTGATGTTTCCTCTATGCAGGTCTGTCTGTAATGGGTTCTTTTAGTTTTAATTTATCCAAAAAGAATTTTATTATGCCTTTATTTTGAAGGATATTTCTTTAGATGTAGATTTCTATGTTGAAATTTTCTGTCAGTGCATTATCTTTTGCCTTGCTTAGTTTTTGATGAGAAATCTTTGATAACTTTTATATTTGTTCTACTGAATGGACTGTATCTTTTTTGTTTGGACTGCTTTTAGGATTTTCTCTTTACCACTAATATTCAGCAATTTGATTGTGATGTATCTTGTTATAAGTAAGTGAGTTGATGGGATGTTTTTATATTTGTTGGAGTTCATTGATTTTTTGTTGCTGTGTGTTGATACTATTCACCATATTTGGAATAGTTCATCTATTGTTTCTTCAAATATGTTTTCTGTAACCCCCCCTCCTTATAATATTCCTCCAATTAATATAGATTAGACTCCTTGACATTTCTCCACTGGCCACTGAGACTCTCTCCATTTTTTTCAGGTTATTTATTCTGTATATATACACATATACATGTACACACATGCATATTTATAATATATATACACATAAATATCTTCTATTGTTATAAGTTCACTGACATTCCTATATACAATTTTTTCTGTTAATTCCATTCAGTGAAATTTTTATTTCAGAGATTTTATTATTCATCAATTTTCCCTTTTTAAATCTTCCATTTCTTTTCTCATTATGTTCACACTTTCCTTTAAATACTTGACCATGGTTATATTAGTTTTTTTAATGTAGTTATCTGCTAGTTCCAACAACCTTGTCATATCGCTTTTGTTGCTATGGACCGATTTTTTAAATTTTTTATAGATCACACTTTCGTGCTTCTTGGAATGTCTAGGAATTTTAATAGTATACTGAATCTTTAAATGTTACATTTTGGAGTGTCTAAAGTTTGTTGTCTTCTTTAATAAAAACTGGGATTTGTTTTGACCTTTCAATGCCTGTTTTTAAGCTCTGCTAAAAGAATTCTAGGTAAATTTGTATCCTTAAAAAAACCCACAGGAGATAGGTTTTCACTTTCTAGAATATGCAAGAGAAGCACAGACAGGTTAAATAATTTTCTCAAGTTCACACAGCTAGTAAGGAGTGAAGCTGGAATTTGAACCCAGGCAATAAGACACCTAGAATTCATGTTTCTAACCACAACATTATACACTTTCTGCAAATGTCACTATATTAATTTTCCAGGGCTGCCATAACAAAATAGCATAGATTGGATGGTTTAAACAACAGAGATTTATTTTCTCACAGTTCTGGAGGCTGGAGATCCATATCAAGGTGTTGGCAAGTTTGGTTTCTCCTGAGACCTCTCTCCTTGGCTTGCAGATGGCCACCTTCTTATTGTGTCCTCACATGGCTTTATCTCTGTGTACACACATACCTCGTGTCTCTTTTTTTTTTTTTTTTTTATTTCAGCAAATTATGGGTGTACATATGTTTAGGTTACGTGTGTTGCCCTTGGTTCCCCCCCCCACCGAAGTCCGTGTTTCAAATATGTCCATCCTTTGGGTAGTGCGCATTGCACTCCTTGTGTATACAAATACCCGTCCCCTCCTCCCTACCTAGTGTCTCTTTAAGGACGCCAGTAATATTGCATTAGGGCTACAGCCTTATGACTTTATTTATCTTAGTTTTCTATTTCAAGAAAGGGTGACATCATCAATATGGCTGAATAGAGACACCTGGCTCTCATCTAACCCACAAGAAAGGTCCAAGGCAACAAATAAACTACTAAGATTTGATTGCATTGTCAAAGGAAGAGTGCTGGAGTGCAGTGGGAAAGTGGAGACACACCTGTGGTGATTAGAAGTCCAGGAAGGTAGTGTGGAAGCACCCAGCCTGTGCAGCCCCATCTCCCTGACCAGATCAGATGAGCCCAGAGGCAGGAGGGACATTCCATTGCAGGGAAAAGATAAATAGAAGATTCATTACCAGCCCCCAACATGACTACAAACACCCACATTCCTTACTACAGGAAAAGCCACAGTCCTCACAAGCCCTGAGCCCTATTTAGAGAGTTGCTGGAAATTCACACTGCTGCATTTCCCTGTATTAGGGGCAAATGTGGGCACTTCCCATCCCCTATGCACCTGCATGAGCCAAGCTGCTACAACATAGCATTAGCTTGAGACCAGAGACTGAGAAATATCCCCCAAAACCACTCTTGACAGTTATGCCCCCAGGCTGGTTGAGCAACTGCATGACTAAGCTCCTGACCAGAGTAACAGCCCCATGGTCCCAACCCCAGCAAACAAGGCCCTAAGTTGCCTGACCAACCTTGAGCATACACATACCCATGACCTGAGAAACAGCCCAGCAAGCCCACATCTGACAAAGCTACACCACTGTCACTACAAATATTCTCAGTCTGGGCCACTAAGAAACTCACAAATGTCACGTATGTGGAAGAAACTACATGAAGATAACACTACTGTGTCCACCTAGAACCGAGGCCAAAGCACACCACCAAGACCCATTTATATGAATAAGTCTTTCCCTATGAAATCTACTACATAACATTGGAAAAGGTAACTTTTCCACCAGATTTATAGAAATCACTGTAGGGATTCATCTGTCGTAAACAAGCAAGGAAGTATGTTACCTCCAAAGGAAAACAATAATTCTCAAGGAACAGACCCAAATCATAAGGAAATGTATGAAATTTCAGAAAAAGAATTCAAAATAATGCCCTTAAGGCAACTAAGAGAGATACAAGAGAATAAAGGTAGACAATTTAACAAAATCAGAAAACAATTCATGATTTGAATGATAAATTCAACAAAGACATAGATATCATTAAAAAAAAAAAACCTGGAAATCCTAGGGATGAAAAATTCAATGAAGAAATAAAAAATACAATCAAGAGCTTCAATAACAGACTAGACAAAGTGGAAGAAAGAATTTCTTAACATGAAGACAAGTCTTTAGAAATAGCACAGGCAGATAAAAATGAAATAAGAATTTCAAAAGATTGAAGAGAGCCTACAGGATTTATGTGACACCATTAAGCAAACAAATACTTGTATTATGGACATTCTAGAAGGAAAATAGAAGGGAAAGGCGAGGAAAACATACTTAAAAAAAACCCAAATAGATTCAACCCAAACATGTCCTCAATAAGGCATATTATGATCAAATTGTCAAAAGTCAAAGACAAAGAAAGAATTTTTAAAGCAGCAAAAGCAAAGCATCAAGTCACACATAAGAGAACCTCTATTAGACTAACAGTTAATTTCTCAGCAGAAATCTTATAGGCCAGAAGAGAATGGGATGACATATTCAAAGCACTAAAAGGAAAAAAGCTATGAATCAAGAATATTATACCCAGCAAAGGTATCCTTCAGAAATAAAGGATAAATAAAATCTTTTACAGACAAGCAAAAACTAAGAGAATTCATCATCACTAGACCATTATTAAAAGAAATGATCAAGCAATTCATACATCTGCAAGTGAAAAGATAATAATCATCATCATGAAAACATTCAAAATGAAACTCACCAGTACAGACAATATACAAAGGAGAAAAAAGAATCAAAACCTATCACTACAGAAAACCACCCAACCACAAAAAGAAGTAATTAAGAGAGGAAATGAAAAACAAAGAATATATAAAACAAACAGAAAACAACCAATAAAATGACAAGAATAAGTCCTCACCTATCAGATATAACCTTGTATGTAAATTGATTAAATTCCACATTCAAAAGAAATAAACTGGCTGAATGGATTTAAAAAAATGATCCAACTATACGTTGCCTACAAGAAAGTAGGCACCTGTAAAGACATGCACAGAATGAAAGAGAAGGGATGAAAAAGGTATTTTATGCAAAAAGGAACCAGAAGTGAGCAGGAGTAGCTATACTTATATCAGAGAAAACATACTTCAAGTTAAACGTTGTAAAAAGAGACAAAGAAGGACATTATATAATAATAAAGGGATTAATTCAGCAAGAGAATACAACAATTATAAATATATGTGCACCCAACTTTGGAGCATCAAGATATATAAAATAAATATCATTAGTTCTAAAGGGAGAGATATATTCCACTACGACAATACTTGGGAAATTCAACACTGCACTCTCAGAATTGGGCAGATCATCTAGACAGAAAATCAACAAAGGCATTGAATTTAAACTGTACCATAGACCCAATGGACCTAACAGACATTTATAGAACATTTCACCCCAAAGCTGCAGAATACACATTCTTTTCATCAGCACAGGGAACATTCTCAAGGACTGACCATATGTTAGTGCACAAAACAAGGCTCAAAAAATTGCTAAAAATCAAGAACTCATATTATATATCTTATGTGAACACAATGGAATAAAGCAAGGCATCGATAAGAAGAACATTTGAAAATATACACAAATAAGCAGAAATTAAGCAACATGCTCCTAAATGATGAATGGGTGAAAGACGATACTAAGAATAAAATTTAAAAATTATTTGAAACAAATGAAAATAGAAACACAACATATCAAAACAAATGGAACATGGCAAAAGCAATATTAAGAGGCAAGTTTATAGCAATAAATACAAACATCAAAAAGTAGAAAGATTTCAAATAAACAACCAAACAATACACCTCAGAGAACTAGAAAAGCAAGAAAAAAACAAAGAAAAGAAATAATAAAGATCAGAGCAGATATTAATGAAATTGAGACAAAAAATACAAAAGATCAACAAAAAAAGCTGATTTTTTAAAAGATAAACAAAACTGACAGTTAGCTAGACTAACTAGAAAAAAAGAGAGAAGACCCTATAAAAAAATCATCAATCAAAAAGGAGATGTCAGAACAGATACCACAGAAATACAAAGGATCATTACAGACTACTATGGACAACTATTAATATATGCCAATAAATTTGAAAACCTAAAAGAAATGGATAAATTCCTAGACACATACAACCTACCAAAATTAAGTTAAGAAGAAATAGAAAAACTGACCAATAACAAGTAATAAGATTGAGTCAGTAATAAAAAGTCTTCCAACAAAAAACAGTCCAGGAAAGAATGGCTTCAATGCTGGAGTTTACCAAATCTTTAAATAAAAATCAATACCAAATATTTTCAAACTATTGAAAAAAGACTGAAGTGGAGGGAATTCTTCCTGAATCATTCCATGAGGCCAGCATAACCCTAATGACAAAATCAGATAAGTACAAGACAAAAAAAGAAAACTAAAATCCAATACCCCTGATGAATACAGATGTGAAAATCCTCAATGAAATTAATGCTAGCAAACTGAGTCTAAAAACACATCAAAAACATACACTATGATCAAGTGGAATTTATCCCAGGAATGAAAGAATGCAATATATACAAATCAATAAACGTCATACATCACATCTATAGAATGAAGGACAAAAAAATTTTGATTATTGATTATACCAATAGATACAGAAAAATCCTTTGAAAAAATTCAACTGAAGACTTTGAGTTCCAAAATGGCAGCACAAGAGGCAAGCTGGCTTCTCTCCTGCCCTATATATATACAGCCAAAGATCTTCACTAATAATAATAATAACTAGCAACAATGTAGAGCTCAAATAAGAGGATGAGACAGTTCCTGGGGCCCGTCTCATTCCTCATTCTATTTCTCCTCAATTTCTCCATTTCTCCTGAGCAGATGGTAAGAGAACAAAACTTCCACATTCACAACACTGCCCTCCTATTCTACAAGCACCAACAGCATGGAAAATCTCCCCTCAAATCATGTTTCCCACACTGGAGAAAAAGTAAAATTAACATGGTCAGTCAGCTACCTTCTTGAATTCCCTGGAAGGAGGCCTATATTTGCTTTAACCCACAGGTAACATTGTGACTGCATGCAGGGAGAAATATACTGGAGAACAGAGGTAAACATGGGAGGAAGTACTACTATCCCCAACCTGGAAACTGCTTTGTATCTCAGCCAAAGGAACCACTGAATAAGAGTGGCTATGAGAGGTTCATTCCCCAGGTCCTGGGCATGATGTCCTAATCAGTGATGGTTACAAAAAACAGTCCTAAAATATGTACGAACCCAAAAAAAGAGCCCAAATAGCCAGAACAATCCAAGCAAAAAGAACAAGGCTGAAAGTATCACATGATATGACCTGAATATACATTACAAGACTACAGTAACCAAAACAATATGCTATTGGTATAAAAATAAACACATAGACCAGTGAAAGAGAGAGAATCCAGAAATAAATCAATGTATTAACAGCCAACTGATTTTTGACAAAAGTGCCAAGAACATATATTGAGGAAAGAATAGTCTCCTCAATAAATGATGCTGGGAAAATGGATATCCATATGCAGAAGAATGAAACTCGACCCCCACATCTCACTCTATACAAAAATCAGCTCAAAGTGGATCAAGAACCTAATGTAAGACCTGAAATGAAAGGAAACAAATATATCAGAGAGACATCTGCACCTCCATGTTTATTGCAGCACTATTCATAACAGCCAAGATATGGTGTCCAACAATAGATGAATGGATAAAGAAAATATGTTATATGCACACGATGGAATACCATTCAGCTATTTTTTAAAAAATGAAATCCTGTCATTTGAGGCAACATGGAATGGAACTGAAGGATATTATGTTAGGTGAAACAAGCCAGGAACAGAAGGGTAAACAGTGCATGTTCTCACTCGTATGTGGTAGTTAAAAAATGTTCATCTCATAGAAGTAAGAAATAAAACAGGATACTGGAGGCTGGGAAAGATAATGAAAAGGAAAGGATGTGGGAGTTTTTAAAGGGTACAAAATTACAGCTAGAAAGGAGGAATAAGTTCCAGTGTTCTACACCACTGTAGAATGACTATAGTTAACCATAACATACTATACAGTTTTAAAAAGCTAGAAGGAGGCCGGGCGCGGTGGCTCACGCCTGTAATCCTAGCTCTCTGGGAGGCAGAGGCGGGCGGATTGTTTGAGCTCAGGAGTTCGAAACCAGCCTGAGCAAGAGCGAGACCCCGTCTCTACTAAAAATAGAAAGAAATTAATTGGACAACTAAAAATATATAGAAAAAATTAGCCGGGCATGGTGGCGCATGCCTGTAGTCCCAGCTACTCGGAAGGCTGAGGCAGGAGGATCGCTTGAGCCCAGGAGTTTGAGGTTGCTGTGAGCGAGGATGACGCCACGGCACTCTAGCCGGGGCAACAGAGTGAGACTCTGTCTCAAAAAAAAAAAAAAAAAAAAGCTAGAAGGATATTGAATATTATTCACAAAAGAAATGAGAAATGTTTGAGATGATAGGTATACCAATTACCCTGATCTGATCACTACACATTATATGTATTGAAACATCACTATGCACCCCATGGATATGTACAATTATTTTTTGTCAAGAGAAAAAATAAAATAAAATGTCTTCCTTCATCTTTCATCCTCCAAAAAGAAGCACTAATTTCTACCTAGATATTCTTCCATGCTTACAAGCAGGAAATAAGGAAAAGAAAGAAAAATTAATTTCATGGTCTACAAGATTTTACACTGAAAATTCAAGACAAATGGCAAGCTTAAAAAATTATAATAAGGTTTATAAACCTATTATTACCCTGAATTATTGCCCTGAAGGCTCAAATTTTATTATCTAAAAATCTGCGCATAATGAGGGATATTTTCAAGAACATTACTTTGTCTATTATTTATTAAATGTATGTATGATACATATTATAGATTTACCCATTGTTTTGCAAATTCGTCATTTATACATTCCCAATATATGCATGCCCTACAGGCTTATCTTAGCTCTCTGATCTTTGTGAACCTCTGAAACTGTCATTTTCAATACAGATTTTCTTTTAAATAAATGTATAATTTCCTGTTATGACCAGGTAATATCATTACCCAAGAATGACGAGGGAAAAAAAAAACTCTTAATGCATCTATTAAAGGCAAAGCTTGGGAATACATTATTTCAAAGTCATTTCAAGTAGCTAGTAACTATACTTTTAAAATTAAGTATATTTACATAGTCTAACCTATATTTTCACTTCTTAAAAGAGTTATGTAAAGAAATTGACTCTTTAGAGAATGTCAGGCTTTGGACAACCATTTAAATTAATGTTCCATAAATCGTAATTAATCTTGTTTAGCAGATTAGTTCATATGATTAGTTTACATACACATGATTGGAACGATAAAATGTCCTCAGTTATGTAATTGTTCATAATTAGAACAGTGAGTCACTAGTTTTTTAAAATTTCCAAATTATCTAATAATTATTTGGTATTTACTTAGCTTATGTTTGTATTGCTAAACTTGGATTCCTTCTTGCAAAGCTCAAATATGATTTGTTTAATGGAAAGAAGAAGATAAAACATTTTGGTAAATGTCGGTATAGTTGAATATGTAAATTTTGGAAATAGATGCAAAAGCTGTGAATCCTTTCTGACAGTACCCTCAAACCTAAAATAGAAAAAAAATCTTATCATCTTAAAAGTGTTATCCATGCAGAACACAGACTTATTAGAGTTTTGTTTGAATCTGACTTTAAAATCTATGGTAATTCTATATCATTTGTCTCTGACAGTCATATCACCAGTGAAGAATTAATCTATCAGAGTTGCTGTCTCTTCCTCTTCTTTCTCTACTTTGTCTGTTGCTCTTATTCTTTATCCATCTCTCCTACTTTTTCACTTTCTTTTCCTCCTTTTTCTTCTCTTCTTTTTTCCTCTCCCAGTGCAACAAAAGTTTGCTTACTCAAACCACAGATACTACATCTGACATGCTAGGATTCCATTATTATAGGCATTTCCTTCATAGAACTATCTGTCCTAGTCATGGCAGGAAATAATGGGTTTTAGAATATATGGCAATTAGTTGTAATCTTGAGTGGTTCTAGTATCAAACAAAAAACCTAAAAAAAGTAATTAGTCACTATGTTACTTTAGTACATGAATAAGAATTAAATACTATGAATATGAAATAGTCATTTTTAAGTTTGTTATTTTAAGGTATCTTTGAAAGTTTTACTTGGAGACTATAGAAAACAATTTTTTTTTTTTGAGACAGGGTCTCACTCTGTTCCCTGGGTACAGTGCAGTAGCATCATCATAGCTCACTGCCAGAAAACAATTTGATTCACTTCTAAAGAGATAGCTGTTATGGGTTGAATTCATATGTTGGAGTCCTAACCTTGAGGATTGCAGAATGTGGCCTTGTTTGGAGATAGAATCTTTATGGAAATAATGAAGTTAAATGAAGTTATTAGGGTAGGTTCTAATCCAATATGGCTGATATCTTTACAAAAGAAGAAAATTTGGACACAATGACACACACACAGGAAGAACACCACATGAAGATGAAGTCAGATATTGAGGTGATGCTTCTATAAGCCAAGGAATGCCAAAGATGGCCAGCAAACCACTAGAAGCTAGGGGAGAGACAGGGAACAAATTCTTCCTCACAGCTTTCAGAAGAAACCCGACCTGTCAACAACTTGATCTTGAACTTCTGGCCTCCAGAACTGTGGACAATAAATTTCTTTTGTTTAAGCCACTTAGTTCATGGTACTTTGCTACAGCAGTTCTAGCAAACTACTGTAGTAGATAACTTTTGTATGATTTTAATTTTTAAATTTTGGGCTTCCAGTTCGGATCCTGTTTTTATTTGGGCTGAAAATTTATTGCTACAGGGATGAGAAAATTAGAATGTCATAGAAGTAGGAAAATGAAACTTAATTCACAGTTGGATTACTCAGGTATATCCTGCCTTCAAATTGTAATACCTCAAAAACTCAAGCACCATAGAATTGGTTCTACCACATTATAATAACCTATATGGCATTCTTGATATATTATATTTCACGATTATTGTGCCAAAGGCCACTGTCACAGGATCTTAAAACAGGACTTGCCCCAGAATGCAAGGTTGATATGATATCCAAAAATCAGTTAATGCTACACATCCGATAAAGGGCTGATAACTAGACTCTATAGAGAACTCAGGAAAACCAGCAAGAAAAAAAATCAAACAACCCTATCAAAAAGTGGGCAAAGGACATGAACAGAAACTTTTCAAAAGAAGATAGACTAATGGCCAATACACATATGAAAAAATGCTCAACATCTTTAATCATCAGGGAAATGCAAATCAAAACCACAATGAGATGTCACTTAACCCCAGTGAGAATGGTCTCTCTATCAAAAAGTCCCAAAACGATAAATGTTGGTGTGGAAGCAGAGAGATAGGAACACTCATACACTGCTGGTGGGACTGCAAATGAGTACAACCTCTGTGGAAAGTAATATGGAGATACCTCAAAGAGTAACAAGTAGAACTACCGTTTGATCCAGCAATCCCTTTATTGGGCATCTACGAAAAGGAAAAAAGACATTTTATGAAAAATACATCTACACTAGAATGTTTAGAGCAGCACAATTCACAATTGCAAAGATGTAGAAACAACCCAAGTGCCCATCAATACATGAGTGGATTAATAAAATGTGATATATGTATACCATGGAGTTCTACTCAGCCACAAAAAACAACAGTGATCTAGCACCTCTTGTATTAACCTGGATAGAGCTGGAGCCCTTTCTACTACGTGAAGTATCACAAGAATGGAAAAACAAGCACCACATGTACTCACCATCAAATTGGTATTAACTGATCAACACTTATGTGCACATACGGTAATATCATTCATCGGGTGTAGGCAGGTGGGAGGGGGGAGAAGAGGATGGGTATATTCACACCTAATGCGTACGGTGTGCACCATCTTGGAGATGGACACTCTTGAAGCTGTGACTCAGGTGGGGCAAAGG
>NW_012154951.1:1653007-1653679 GCF_000956105.1 Propithecus coquereli | reverse complement strand
TGTAAGGATATCCATATGCAGAAGAATGAAACTCGACCCCCACATCTCACTCTATACAAAAATCAGCTCAAAGTGGATCAAGAACCTAATGTAAGACCTGAAATGAAAGGAAACAAATATATCAGAGAGACATCTGCACCTCCATGTTTATTGCAGCACTATTCATAACAGCCAAGATATGGTGTCCAACAATAGATGAATGGATAAAGAAAATATGTTATATGCACACGATGGAATACCATTCAGCTATTTTTTAAAAAATGAAATCCTGTCATTTGAGGCAACATGGAATGGAACTGAAGGATATTATGTTAGGTGAAACAAGCCAGGAACAGAAGGGTAAACAGTGCATGTTCTCACTCGTATGTGGTAGTTAAAAAATGTTCATCTCATAGAAGTAAGAAATAAAACAGGATACTGGAGGCTGGGAAAGATAATGAAAAGGAAAGGATGTGGGAGTTTTTAAAGGGTACAAAATTACAGCTAGAAAGGAGGAATAAGTTCCAGTGTTCTACACCACTGTAGAATGACTATAGTTAACCATAACATACTATACAGTTTTAAAAAGCTAGAAGGAGGCCGGGCGCGGTGGCTCACGCCTGTAATCCTAGCTCTCTGGGAGGCAGAGGCGGGCGGATTGTTTGAGCTCAGGAGTTCGAAACCAGCCTGAGC
>NW_012154951.1:1636225-1649162 GCF_000956105.1 Propithecus coquereli | reverse complement strand
ATAAATAAAATAAAATAACAAAGCAAAACTTATTATGAAGCTACAATGATCAAGACAGGGTGGTAGTGTAACAATAGATTATAAATTCTTGGAATGGAAATAAACCCTTATATTTATGGTCAATTGATTTTTGACAAGGATGCCATGACAACTCAATGAGCACTGAGTAGTTTTATAAACAAATGATGCTGATATAGCTAGATATCCACATATAAAGAATCAATGGAACCATTCCTCACACTGTACACAAAAATTAACTCAAAGTGGATCATAATCCTAATGTAAGAGCTAAAACTACAAAGAAAATATAAAAGAACTTAGAAGAAAACTTAGAAAAAAAGCACAGGAATAAATCTTCATGACCTTGGGTTAGGCAAAGGCTTCTTATGACACTAAAATTATAAATAATAAAAGAAAAAATAAAGTATACTGTATTATTCAGGGTTTTTCAGAGGTCCAGAATCAACAGTATATATATATATATATATATTTATATATGGAGGCTGAGAAATCCTAAAATCTGCAGTCAGCAAATTGAAGACCCAAGAAAATCATTGGAGTAACAGGCCTCAAGTAAGTCCAAAACCCAGTAGGGAAAATAACATTCAATTTTAAAGCTCCAGAATCATCTTCCTTGACTCCATGTCCTGCCTTCTGGGCCCCTGGGGCAGGGTTTGGGCCTCTAAGTCCTCAGGCAGCCCTGCCCCTGTGGCTTTGCTGAGGTCAGTCCACCCAGTAGCCCTCATAGGTTGGTGTCTCATACCTCCAGCTCTCTCAGGCTAGTGTTACACACTGATAGCTCTACAGTTCTATGATCTTAGTGGCAGCTCTGCTCCCACAGCTCCACTAGGCATTGCCCTAGTGGGGGCTCTCTGTATTGGCTCCACCCCTGTAATTATCTTCCTGGGCACCCAGACTGTCCACAACATCCTCTGAAATCTAGGTGGATGCCACCATGGCTCCACAGCTAGTAAACTCTGTGCATCTTCAGAGTCAGCAACCACATGGACACTGCCAAGGCTATGCCTTGTGCCTATTGGAACTGCAGCATGAGCACACCTGGGCATGCTTGAGCCATCCCCAAGGCAGCCCTGGGCAATGAATACTAAGGTCCCTAATGTCCTTTCTGGAAACCTTGCCCTCAAGGTTCTATCTTGCCTCAAATATCTCTTAAATGCCTTCAGGATCATTTTCCATTGTCTTGATGAATAACATCTGGATCCCTTCCATCTATACTAATCCCTTTAGCAAATAGTCATTTGGCCACACCCTTGGTGTGCTTTCCTAAACAAGCCTTTTGACTCATCACATGGCCAGGCTGTCAATTTTCCAAATCTTTCTGTTCTGCTTCCCTTTTATTTATAAATTCTATGTTTAAATAATTTTTATCTGCTCACATCTTACTATATACAGTTAAAGGTACCCAAACAACTCCTTCAATATTTTGTGTAGAAATTTCTTCTGCCAGTTCATCACTCTTAAATTCTACCTTCCATAAAGGCCTCAGGCATGGACACAATTCAGCCATGTTCTTTGAGTCTTCATAGTAAGTATGGTCTTTGCTCCGGTTTCCAATACCCTGTTCCTCATTTCTGTCTGACAGCTCATCAGAATGGCCTTTACTGTCCATATTTCTACCAATATTCTGATTGTAACCACTTCAGTAATCTCTAAGATATTTCAAAGTTTTCCTACAGCTATTTTCTTCTCCTGAACCCTCACCAGAATTGCCCTTAATGCTCCATTCATGGCATTCTGGACTTTTCTATCTTGCTTCTCTAAATTCTTTCAGCCTGTACCCATTACCCAGTTCCAAAGCCACTTTCACATTTTTGAGTATTTTTCATAGCAACAGCCCCATTTCTTGGTACCAATTTTCTGTCTTAGTCCATTTTGTGTTGCTGTAACAGAATACCATAAACTGGGTGATTTATGAAAAAAGAAAGAAATTTAGTTTCCACATTTCTACCAGAAGTCCAATATCAAGGTGCTGGCAACCAGTGAGAGCCTTCTTGCTGCATCATCCCATGGCAGAAGCTGAAAGGGCAAAAGAGCATGTGAAAGAAAGAGAGAGCTGAACTCGCTTTCATAATAACCCACACCCAGAACTCTGAAAACATAGAATTGAAAAACTATGATATTAAGAAAGGATTGTGTACACTTTATTGGCGAAAAATATTTCCCCAAATCATCAGATCCTAATCTTTGAAATTTATAAATACCTGATATGGCACAGTCTTTGGCAATGTAACTATGCTAAGAATCTTAAGATGGGGAGATAATCCTATATTATCCAGGTGGACTTGAAATGCAATCACACGTATTCTTATAATTGGGAGGCACAGGAGATTCTCCTACACACAGAGGAGAAGTCTAAGTAAAGATAGAGCAGAAATCAATCTGAAGATGCTGGTTTCCACAATAGGACTGATGTGGCCACGAGCCCAGGTACACTGGCAGCTATCAAAAACTGAAAGAGCCAAGGAATGAATTCTTCCTACAGGCTTCAGAGTGAGCATTACCAACACCTTGGTTTCAGCCCAGAAAAGCTGGTTTCTGACTTCTGACATCTATTATAGAACTGGGAATGAACCAGTTTCTGTTGTTTGAAACCACTGTCTG
The DNA here is from genome assembly GCF_000956105.1 of Propithecus coquereli. Taxonomy (NCBI): domain Eukaryota; kingdom Metazoa; phylum Chordata; class Mammalia; order Primates; family Indriidae; genus Propithecus; species Propithecus coquereli. The sequence goes on along the minus strand of NW_012154951.1, from coordinate 1,646,540 downwards.
TGCTTATTTGTTACAGCAACCATAGGAAAGTAATGCAAAAAAACAGACTGTAAGAGGACTGAAGTACTTCTGATTAACATGGTGAACATGGGCGCTATAATGCCAAGGACTATGGGGCTGAGAACATACGAGATCATCACCAGATGGGCCATGATGATTTCAGCTCATATTCACAGTTTCCTTCCAACAACTGGCAGACATGTTGTTGTTATCGTCAAAGATGCACTGCTATTCCAACTTCGTTTTCAGCGTAAGTGTAGGGTGGCCAGCACTGGAGTTCATATCAACACATATCTGCAGCCAAGGCCTATGTAAAGGAATTCCAGAGAAATACATACCCTTTTACCCAGCTGGCTGGGCCATGAATCCCCATGGCTGAACGCGCAGCAGCCTGTAACCTTAGGTACACATCTCCATGAATGTCTGTTCTGCCTAATGAGACAGAGACCGTGGACAATAGGGCAAGTTATGTTACAACCACCATCAAAACAAGGTACTAATCAAATATGACCTTTAAGATCTCCAAATTAGAAAAAAATTAGGCTTTCCCCTAACATTTGTGGGCTCTAGAACAAATGTCCTAGTGAAGGCCTATTTACCATAAGTCTAACTATTTAAAGGTTATATATCAAGCTAACAAACAGTTATTTGAAAGATATCCTAATTGCCTACTTTGAAAGTAGGACATTTCTTCCAGAGCCCATCTCCACCACCAAGGACATAAGTAAGGGAAGAGATGTGGCAAAGCATTTCCCTGGGACCTAGTTTATGGTATTTTGTTATAGCAGCCCAAACAGACTAAAACATCCTCCAAGTTACTATTCTCTTAATCCAATAACAATGTGGTAGTTTTAAAATATGTCCACAAAGTCTTTGACTATCCTTCCTCTAAAAGTTGGGGCTTAATTTCCTTCCCGTTAAACAAGCCTGGACTTAGTGACTCACTTCCAGCAAATAGAATATGGTGGAAATGATGCTGTGTGACTTCCAAGACCAGACTAGACTTCCAAGGCATTGTGGCTTTCTGCCTGCTCTGTCTTAGATCACTTGCTGTAGAGGATGTTAACTGACATGTTGAGATGACACTCAAGCAACTCTATGGAGAGGTTTACGTGGCCAGGAACTGAGACCTCCTGCTACCAGCCAGTGAAGAACAAGGCATCCAGCCAACAGCTTCTTGAGTGAGCTGTTTGGAAGTGGATCCTCCAGCCTCTGTCAAACCTGCAGATGACTGTATATCTGGCTGACATCTTGACTGCAGTTTAATGAGTGATTCTGTGCCAAAACCACGCAGCTAAGCGTGGTTTCTAGACTAGATTTCTGACTTTCAGAAACTGTGTGAGATAACAAATGTTTGTTGTCTTACGCTCTAAGATCTGGGATAATTAGCTATGCAACAATAACTAATGTAACCAGTTAAAATCTTCAAATTTTCCTGATGGGAGATCAACGATGTACTTTGCATCTTATAATTGCATATGATTAGCAGAAAACAATTCATGTAAATAAATATGGGCTGCTGAAACCTTGCCTGAAATATTGCTTAACTTAGAATGTAAGACTTAATTTATATAATCGTGTTCTTTTTTTAATCATAAATAAACCAAATATAGACTTGAGAAGCCACTGAATATATATAAATATCTATTATTTTAATGTTATACAAATTCATGCCTTCCATGAAAAGATTATTAAATATTAACCATAGTATATCAAAATAAAATACAGCAAGTCTGGAAATAACATCCTTTCATTCAATGTCATTTCCTTGTTACGTTGATAAGAAAAAAAACTTATTCCTAGCCAGGGCTACAATCTGCGTATAGTTTGCCTGTTTTCCCCATGTCTGTGTGGATTTTTTCCCAGGCATTCAGATTTTCCTTCACATCCCAAAGCTATGAACATTAGGTAAATCGGTGTGTCTCAATGATCGCAATCTCAGTGAGTGTGGGTATACGTGAGTACGTCCTGTGATGAGATGGTGCTCTCTGTCCAAGGCTGGCTCCTGCCTTGCACCCTGAGCTGCTGGGACAGTTTTCAGCCACCAGCAACTCTGAACTGGAACAAAAGTTGGGTAAATAATTAGCTTACTTGTTTTTACTTATATTTCTTAAGTGTATAAATGGCTCACATTTATTTCAATGTTTACTATTAGAAGTGTTTTGGTGTTTATTTAGAAGTTTGGTGATGTTTTGTGAACAGAAATATGCCATAGAAACTCTTGTTTGTAATCAGTTAGCCTATGGCAAAATTGGTTTCATTATATGTCATTTCACCTGAAGTTGCAGTTTCCAAGAACCTATTGGTGATGTTGAGGACTTACTGTACAATTAAACTTTTTTTATGTATTACAGATGAGGTCTCACTATGCTGCCCAGGCTAATCTTAAACTCTTGGATTCAAGTGATCCTCCTACCTCAGTCCTCCCAACTGGGACTATAGGCCAATTAAACTTCTAAAAACTGGAAATTATGTAAGATATTACATGTGAGATATTACCATTTATACCATACAGTCATGGGCTAAATTGTGCCCCAATTCTCCTGCAAAATTCATATGTTGAAGCACTAACTCCCCTAACCTAGGAACGTAACTATATTTGGAGATATGGCCTTTAAAAAGGTAACGAAGGTTAAATGAGGTCATAAGGGTGGGACCTAATCCAAACTGTCTGGTATTCTTATAAGAAGAGAAGATTTGGACACACAAAAGGGGTGCCAGGGATGCAGGTGCACAGAGGAAAGGCCATGTGAGGACATAGAGACAAGACAGCTGTCTCCAAGCCGAGACGCCTCCGAAGAAACTAAATCTGCTAACACCTTCATCTAGAACTTCCAGCCTCCGGAATTGTGAGAAAATAAATTTCTGTTGTTTAAATCACCCAGATTACGGTATTTCAGTACGGCATTCCTAACCAACTAGTATACAAAACCAAAAATGGTCAATAGAATACTTCTGTATACATTCTTCATTTTTCTAGATTACCTAGGTGCTGCTCAAAATATTTTACATAAAGTATTAATTTTAGGGAAAATTTTTAGATATTTCATGGAATCAAATATTTAATGACCCAAATGCTCTACTTGCCACTATAGAACTGATGAATTTCCCAACTTTTAAAATCAAATTTTAAAATATAAAACATTTATTTTTAAAATCTCCAATTTGGAATAATTATAGGAAATAAATGAGATTTGAAAACGAGTCTTTTAACCAAGATTGGGAGGTTGTTAGTTTGATCCAACTCTTCCTTTCCCACCACCCCCTGTTATCATCACTCTAAAATAAAATCAGGAATTTTACAATTAGGCAAGATTTTAATGTGTAACTTTTCCTTTCCTTTTATGGCCCTCACTTCAGCCCAAATCTTTTATCAATTGATTGGCCTATGGTTTGTTATTAGCAGCCCAGAGTTAATTATGTGAGTTTAAAACTCAGTGAAAAACATAGTTGTTTTAAAAACAGTTTAATTCTTGTACTCCTGTTAGTGTCACACAGAGACGCTCAGTATCATATCGCGTGAGCACTTGTTCTATATCCAATAGTTAACGGGTGCTATTCACAGGTCTGAGTTGCTCTGTATTTCATCAAAAGTACGCCAGATTGCTGTAGAAAGAAACCATAGGCTCACTATGTAATGTCAAAAGGCAGAATTACAACAAATTTAGTTTAAAGATCTTAACTGGCTTTTATTTGTGATTCCAGAATTGGGCAACACCTCCTTCTATAAAATAGAATGAGTGTTCGGTGAGTTGAGCAGAGGAGGTTGGTTTTATAGGCAGAAAATGGCTGATGTAAGCAGAAACAGAGAACAAAAAGCAGATTGCTCATTTCAAAGTTACTTTCTCTATAAAGGTTAAAGCAGAGCAGACTTCTCGATTATGCTGGCTAAAAGTGGCCTGTTTGGGGATTTGGCTATTGTCTCTCTCCTGATTTCATGGAAGGTCAGATGAACAATTTAATTTTGGCTTCGTAACATGGAACTTTAGCATGAGTGACTCCATTTTGGTTGATTTGTTGGGTCTGGTGTAGGAGCTTAGTCTAAACCAATGGACTTCTATAAATTTCATTTAACAGTAGCATGTAAGAACTATATTCCAGGAAAAAAAATTTTCACCAGACAAGGGTTGGAAATCCCCAAATGACTATCACACCACAATTTAAATCATCAAAGTTAAAAGCTATAGGATACAAAATTTCGGTTAGATAGGAGGAATAAGCTTGTTAGGTAGTTAGCATGGAATTCCAGGTCTCCTAGGGATGAAAGTTTGTGCCTTGCCTTGGTGCAATTGCCCCACCTGGGAAGAAGGACAAGGGGTGGGCCCCAGGCCCCCATCTTGGTCCTGTCCCACCTTAATTCTGCCCTGAGCTACTACCATACCTGGGGGAGGAGAGAATACTCTATGAATCTGCCCATCGTAACTTAGCGCCATAGCCTCAAAAGAATGCAGAGGACTCCCTAGCCCACCGGCCAAGCAGCATAGGTTCCACAGAGTCTGGAAATTGACCTAGAATAACCCACATGCGTAATGAGACTCAGGTCACACAACTCCCAACTGTCCAATCAAAGCAATTCCATGGTGATGTCCGAGCCACAGGGAGGTCCCAATTTACAGGCACTGTAAAACAAGACTGAGCATAATCAACCCTTTTTTTTACCTTTCCTTTTGCTCTCGCTTTGCTGCAACAATGGGTCCTGTCGTCATCTGTGGCATATGTGTCATGCTCTGTAAACGTATATCTTGCTCTTGCTCTATAATCCTATCTTTTTCTCCTCAATAAACCTCGTTTTCGTGCTTGCCTTACTTTGGTGCATCTGGTCACTCTTCGGCCATGAATGCGTTAAGAACCAACATTTCAGACTGAAACCTGACAAGCTCAATAGATTTATTATACAACATACCATAGTTAATAACAATATATTGTATTGTTGAAAAATGCTAAGAGGGTGGATGTTAAGTGTTCTTACCACAAAATGATAACTATGTGATGTGATGCGTATGTTAATTATCTAAATTTAGTCATTCCACAATACATACATACTTCAAAACATTGTGTTGTACAAAATAAATATATAAAATATTATCTGTTGCCTTAAAAAATTAAAAAAGAAGTTAACATGTGAACCACATAGTTTTTCTACAGTAATTTCAAAAATATCTCAGTTTTTGCCATTCCTAAAAATAAATTGGTAACAAGAGATGACTTAAAACCTTCAATACATAACGGTGTCATTCAGATGCAGGTTATTCTTTCACGGATTTGAACAAACAGGTAGTAAGGATAGGAGATCAGAATACACCACCCCACAATAGGACTGTGGGAGACCAGAATATGCCACTCCAAATATGCCTTTTGCCCTGAGGATTATTTTGCACTGATTATTTTGAGAAACAGCATACATAGGGGAAGCTCTGAAAATAGAATGTTACACTTTTGTAAAAGAAATTTACTTTTATAAAGGAAATTTCTATTTGTAAGCATGTCTTTCTCCCTATATCAGGAAGAGAGGATGACTGTAAATCACTAGAGAGTCTTATCAGTAGAAAAGACACTGATTTAAATCTGCACAACAAACCTTACTCTTGTTTACCATACATTTCCTGGTCACCTTCCCATAACCTGCTTCCCCCATTCCCTCCTTGCTTTGTTTTACCTGAAGATGGTGTTTAAGCCCAAGTTTTAGCCACTTCTTTGAGTTTACTCATCCTTGAATTTCTCCCATGTGTATATGAGACATACATGCTTATAGTATGTTAAAGGCAAGAAAAATGAAGAAATAGCCTCAAGACCTTCATAATGTATGTATTATCCTGCCCTGTACAATGAGTACTTTCTGTAGATCTGGTTTCTAACAAATGAATTTACTAGCTACCTCTTCCAGTTAGTTAAGACTGATAGCATGATATTTAAGCAATTTTAGATTGTCATTTGTATAAAATATGCAACTTAATTGAATTACTCTTATACAGTCTACCTAATCCATTCCTACTGAGAAGGGCAAAAAGGATTTACAGTATACCTTATAAAAATTTCAAAATATGCCTAAGGTCTGCATAAACGTGGATAACCAATACTATACATACTGGAATCTATGAAACGCAGTCAAGAGGTAGCCCTCCCTTTCATATACCAACAATTAATCTGTAAATTTTTAAAAATCTGAATTATATGGATTGTGGATATGGATAGTATATGGATAGTTTTATCATTTCTAAACACAGATATTTATAGAATATCTCAACGTGGCACTGAGAATACAAAGATAAATAAGACAGTCTCTGTATTTAAGGATCTCACAGTCTACTGTTAAAGGGAGAGATATATGCAGAAATTAGTTCTAAGAGCCCAGGAGATGGAAGGATTAACTTTACCTAAATTTATAAAAGCTGCACTGAGGAGGTAACATTCGAACTAGATCTAAAGCATGGGTAAAGCTTTTATAGTCAGAGGGGAGAGGGCAGACATTCTAGGAAAATGTTCAAACAGGCAAAGAAAAAGGGAAGTTTAAAATTTCTGGAGCAAAGTGTACACAGGGATTTCCAAACCCAGAGGTGGGGTACATAAATATCAATAACTTTAACAGTATACAAGTATCATTCTAAATGATCTCCTGTGTCTATTCTTCCTTCCTAGGGTAAGCTATTTCTGACATGGCTAACAGTGATCCCGCCTCTAGGTAGCCATGCCTTTATGTAATCCCCTCCCCTGGAATGTAGGCTGGACCTAATGACTTACTTTTTTTTATTGTATGATATTTAAGGTATACAACATGATGTTTTGATATACATATAGATAGTAAAATGATTCCTATAGTCAAGCAAAATGTATTAAGATATTTATCATCTCACATAGTAATCTTTTGTGTGTGTGTGTGTGTGGCATGAGCACCTAAAATATACTCTTTCATCAAAAATCCTGAATACAGTACAATATTAACTATAGTCCTCATGTTGTACATTAGATCTTTAGACTTCTTCAGTCTACATATATGTAACTTTGTATCCTTTGACCTACATCTCCCCATTTTCTTTTCCCCCTTAACACCACCACCCCTGGTAACCACTGTTTCATTCTCTGTCCCTGTGTATTTGACTTCTTTTTTTTTAGATTCCACATGTAAGTGAGATCATGCAGTATATTTCTTTCTCTGTCTGGCTTATTTCACTTAGCATAATGTCTTCCAGTTTCATCCATGCTGTAGCAAATGGCAGGATCTCCTTCATTTTTAAGGTTGAATAATATTTCATTGTATATCTATACCATAGTTTCTTTATTCATTGATTCATCAATGGACACTTTAGTTCTTTCCATAGCTTGACTTTTAATGAATCAAATACAGAAAAAGGATGGGGTGTTACTTCTATGATTAGGTTACAGAAGACTCGGACTTCCGTCTTGCTGAGATTTCCTCTCTGGCTCTTCACGCTTGCTTGTTCTGATGGAGAGGAACTGAGGGTGGCCTCTGTCCCACAGCCCTTGAGAAACTGAACCCTGCTGACAACCACTGAGTGAGGTTGGAGGCAGATTCTGCTGCCTTTGGACCTTGAGATCACTGAGGCCCCAGGCAATACCTCCATTAGAGTTTTGTGAGGACCTTTAAACAGAGGACCCAGGTAAGTCATGTTCCATTTATGACTCATAGAAACTATGTGATAACAAATGGGTGTTGTTTTAAGTCACTAAATTTTGATGCAATTTGTTACCCAGAAATAGATAACCAATGTATTTTGCTAAAGTTTAATTTTAAATAACAGCTGAAAAGACTGCTGTAAAAGTCACATCCAGCTGTTTCTCCACCTAAAATCAACCAACGGCTTCCAATCAGACTTGGAGTAAATGCCAAAACCCTGTGATGGCCAATGTGCTCGTATCTGATCAGGACCCCTATTAGTTCTCTGACTTTATCTCCTGTGAATCTTTCTCTCATGTCTTTGCTTCACACTGGCCTCTTGGCTGTTATTAAACATAATCTCTTATTCAGAGTCTTTGTACTTGCTCTTTCATCTACTTGAAAGATTTTTCTCCAGATGTCCACATGGTTTGTTCCTTTGTTCCTTTGGTATCTGCTCAAATGTCTCCTTATCAGTGAGGCCTTCCCTGATCAACTTATAAAGTATCAACAATTTCCCTCCCTGGTACTTTCTATCTTCCTTCCCTGCTTTATTTTTCTTCCTATTTATCACATTTGCCCTATGCCTTTACTTGTATACTTGTGTATTGTCCTTCTCTCTCCACTAAAATAAAAGCTCTAGGAAGGAAAGGACTGATGTCCCCAGCACTAGAACAGAGCTTAATACATAGTAAACACTCAATAAACATTTGTTGAGTAAACAAATCAACTACTGGTTTTTTCACAGTAAAATTGGTACATTTGATAGTTGTAAACATTTAATGGGAGAAAAATGAGGATGGAGCAGGGCTCCATGCAGGAACTGTGTAGCAAACAGCACATAAATAGCCATAGAAATATAAATTGCTTTTAAAAAACCTACCATTGGTTAGGATATTGAGCAAAATTATAATTTAATGCTATTACGAACTAGTAATTTTTCCCATACAGAAAAAAATCTGTTTCATAATCACAGTCTGTACCCCTAACCTTGGCTAATCATCTTGCAAATGCCTGTGATTAGTCACAATGGATAATGCGAAAGGGAGCGCCAGTGGCTCAGGCAGCACAATCCATCACCAACGAGGGGGAAATAACTCAAATTTCGTATCCTATAATGACGAGTCAGTAGCATCAATTTTGAGTTTGAAGGGCAATCCAAACCAAATTCCCGAAAGCATACCAAAATTTTGATAACTACTCTCTGTCAAAACTAGTATTATCTAGCAAAATAACAGATTTAACATTAAAATATTTTGTAGCAATTGGAAAACAACATAATTAAAATCAGAAAAACAAATCATGCAAGGCAATCTTGTTGGTTGTTTTACTGGAACTTCTAAATGTATGGCTATTTAAGGGAACAGTCAGACAATTTTACTCATTTTTTATGGAATCTAATAATTTGATTCAAATTGTCCTTCAAAACAAATAGCATATATTGAAAACAGGTTAAAGATAAGCTATATGGCCCTACGGTGGAATTACTGTTGCATCAACCTTATGATGTAATGTTTTAAGACTGGAAGGTGAACATAAGAGAGTAACAAGAACCTCTCAGAAAAGCTAAGGGAATTAGGGCATCTAAACACATTAAAGATAACAGAAAGGAATTTTTCAACCAGTTGGAGCAAGAAAAAAATGATGGGATAACTCTAGTGTTTAAGGATTATAATGTTAACAGGTGATAGAAAACTCAAATATTTCTATTTGGTCTCCTTCAAGTTGCAAGCTCCAATTTAAAAAAAGGAATTCTAGCCCAAGATAGTTGAGAAGATTGTAAAAAGGGCACATAGTCACTTTAAGTGAATTTAAGTCTCTAAGACCAAGCAAATTACATCCTCAGAAGCTGAAGGAATTTGTAGATGGAATCTCAGTACTGTTATTTGGTATGAAGAATGGTGTAGAGGTCAGAAAATTAAAGGTAGCTTTATGTTGTCTTGTTTTTTAAAAAATAAAAGACATACCATTGTTTAAGTGACAGCCCTATGTCCAAGAAAGGATTTCTTAAGCAAATACATTTTATACATCTAGAAAATAATGTAGTGATGGCTGTGTATCAATAAGAGCTTACAAACACAAGATCTAAACAGAACTAATTTATACTGTTGTTGGTTTGCATCTGGTTTGTTGGTGTTTTATTTTCAAAAGGATCAGGTTTGGTAGCAAGAGCTTCCTGAGCTTTGGAGGCAGAGAACTGAACATGGAATTGAATACTGGCTCTAGCACTTTCTTCCTGAGTGACCTTGGAGAAGCCACACTCTCTCTCTGAGTCTGTTTACTCAAAGGGCTGTTGTAAAAATCTTGTTGGCTAATCGAACTAAAATACCTTGCACTATTCCCAGTGCATAGTTGACTTAGTATTATGGGTTGTTGGAAATCCTCTGTTTCTCTATGTCTATATTCCCTTGAAGAGAGACTTCAGCAATACTAACACTCCTGACTTCTCTTCCTACTTTTCAAATTTACCTTATTTATGAACTTGGGAGAAGGAAGTAGCCCAGTCCAGCTCAGATCCTTTTCTCTTTTCTTTTGGTGCCAGCTTATTGGAAGGACACATGCATTCTTGTCACATTTGTTGCCAAGGAGAAAACTTACTAGGGCAGGTTAGGTTCATGCAAAGGGCAGACCCATGGTTGTCCAACAGTTCTGCCTATGACTGGGTAGGTAAAACTACCTAATGTAGGAGGATATCTGAAACCT
>NW_012154951.1:1633585-1635020 GCF_000956105.1 Propithecus coquereli | reverse complement strand
GAATGAGTGGAGGTTTTTCACTTTATATTATGAAAAATTTCAAATATATACAAAAGTATAGTGAACAATATACTAAAACCCCCTGTATCCATTGCCCAGCTTCAAAATTATCTACTTCAAGGCTAATCTTATTTCATCTATAAACCCTTGTCCCCAATCTTCACCAGGCTATTTGAAACAAAACACAGACAACATATCATTTCAGTCATAAATACTAAAGGTGTTTTTAACACAGAGACAGGGAACATATACCAATAGGATATGAACACATAGGAGCTATATACTCTTTAGTATTGGCAAACCTGTAATCCTGCTCAAACTTGGATATCTATACTAATTGTCTTCTTGTAGGTATTACATTGTATACTGCACTTTCTGTCAAAAGAAAGGTCACTTTAAGAGACCATGAGGTCTCTCAAAACGATTAGGAAGAGTTCAGGAACTGTCATATCAGTTCATGTCATGTGGTATCAGGTGATCTCAATTATTTATTTAGCAGTGAATCCCCAGAGGGTCAGATATAAGAGAGTCCATGTAATAAATGAACATGGGTGGGGGGAAAAAGACAGCCTTGGTCATGATGTGCCAACAAAAATAATAAATATCCTACCTAGTATATGTTATTGAAAGATCCTATACCAAAGTTACTGAGACAATTATATACTTCTCAAGATTATGATGATAATATAGCCGTTGCTGTTGGAAGCTGTCTTATAAGTGTGCAAGGAGAAGTTACAATTCATCTTTTAAAGAGGCCAGTACAAATTGGTCATTTATAAATGTTCTTGAAAGCTAGAAGTGTAATTTTTCTCTATGTACAACTAAAAAGATCTTGCAAAAATCCAGCTATTTGAATATCACTAAACACAATGTGTTGATAATTTGAAACTAAGAATATTGTTCACCATATTAAGGGAGAATACCATTTTTGTATAGCTTTCCTAATGTCTCAGTAGGAGAACAAAGTCAAAATTTATTGAGAATCAGAAATTTACTTCAAGAAAGGTCTTTCAGTGCAAGGTGGCTTGATTAGAATTGTGTAAGAATTAAGATACAACAGCCCAGGTTGCTAAAAATGGCGAGACAACACATTCAAAGTGTCATAGGGTGCAAACCATCTGTTGATGATTTCCATTGCAGAATTGATGGGTATTTTGGGAAGTCACACAAAGGAAGAAAATGGAACAGTAAAGTCATGTTAAGGTGAACCGCTGTGGGGAAGTGAGGAGAGTAGTAGGCGTTTTAATTCCTCAATGTCCAAACTGTGAGTAAAGGTTGGTGGTTTCAGTTCTCAACCTTCATATTCAAATCAGAAAAGTTGTCTTCAAATAAGTTAGATAGTTAGATAAGCTATATGATATAGATAAGATATACACATATATTTATAGATAATCTCTATATATCCATATATGTTTTTAATATAATGTAGTCTATA
>NW_012154951.1:1626561-1632391 GCF_000956105.1 Propithecus coquereli | reverse complement strand
TAATGCCCATTCTGATAGGGGTAAAGTGGTATCTCATTGTGGTTTTAACCTACATTTCCCTGATAATTAGTGATGTCGAACCTTTTTTGTATGTTTCTTGGCTAGTTGTCTATCTTCTTTTGAAAAAAATCTGTTCATGTCTTTTGCCCACTTTTTGAATGGGGTTATTAGTTTTTTTCTTGCTGATTTGTTTGAGTTCTTTGTAGTTTCTGATATTAGACTTTTGTTGCATATACAGTTTGCAAATATTTTCTCCCATTCTGTAGGTTGTCTATTCAGTTTGTTGATTATTTCCTTTGCTATGCAGAAAGCTTTTAATTAAGTCCCATTTATTTAGTTTTGTTGTTGCTGTATTTGTTTTTGAGGTCTTAGTCATAAATTCTTCGCCTATGCTGATGTCTACAAGATTTTTTCCTACATTTTCTTCCAGAATTTTTATGCTTTGATGCCTTACATTTTAGTCTTTTATTCATCCTGAATTAATTTTTTGTATATGCTGAAAGATAAGTGTCCTTTTTCATTCTTCTGCATGTGGCTATCCAATTTTCCCAGCACCGTTTATTGAATAGGGTATCCTCTCCCCAGTGTATGATGTTGTCTACTTTGTCAAAGATCAGTTGGTCATAGCTATATGGTTTTATTTCTGGGTTCTCTATTCTCTGTTCCATTAGTTTATGTCTCTACTTTTATACCAGTGCCATGTTGTTTTGGTTACTGTAGCCTTGTCGTATAATTTGAAGTCAGATATGTGATGCTTTCAGATTTGTTCTTTGTGATTAAAATCGCTTTGGCTATTGAGCTCCTTTTTTTGGTTCCAAATAAAGCTTAGGATTATTTTTTTTCTAGATCTGTGAAATATGATGTTTGTGTTTTGATGGGGATTGTGTTGAATCTGTAAATCACTTTGGCCTGTATGGACATTTTAATGATGTTGATTCTAACAATCCATGAGCAAAGGGTGTTTTTCCATTTGTTTATGTCATTTATAACTTCTTTCATCAGTGTTTTGTAGTTCTCCTTGTAGAGATCTTTCACCTCCTTGGTTAACTATATTCCTAGGTATTTTGTTTTCATTGTAGCTATTGTGAATGGTATTTGTTCTCCTATTTGACTCTCCACTTGACTGTTACTATATAGAAATGCTACTGATTTGTGCACATTAATTTTGTAACCTGAGACTTTGTTAAATTTATTCATTCCAGGAGTCTTTTGGTGGAGTCTTTAGTGTTTTCTAAATACAAGATCATATTGTCATTAAACAGGGATAGTTTGACATCCTCTTTCCCAATTTGAATGCCCCTTATTTCCTTCTCTTGCCTGATTTCCTTCTCTGGCTAGGATGCCCAATACCAAATCGAATGGAAGTGGTGCCAGTAGGCACCCATGTCTTGTTCCATAATGTATAATCTTACAGAGCCTGTGGGCTAAATTTTCAGTGAGGGACGAGGAGAGAACAAGTGGCCATTGGGGTGTCACCAAAGCCCATTTGAGTAGATAAAAATCCACATTGCTTCCAATTAGCTTTTCCAGTCTCCAGTGCTAGCAGTTGTTATGCCTTAAATACCTTCAGCATAATTTCTGTCTTTAAAGGAGGTTGAGCAAGGGGGAAGTATTCAGTGGTTGATGAAGAGATTTCTTGGGAAGCTGCAATCTTAGCATATTTGTCAGCCAAAGAATTTGCTTTAACTTCAGGGGTCTGGCTACTAGTCTGAGTTTCGATTTTGATAATAGCTAATACTGTGGGCAGCAGTAAGGCTTTCAATACATTGGCAACTTGGGTTTAACTTTTGATAGGTGTCCTTGTAGTTTTCATGAGCCCACTTTGTTTCCATATCTCATAAAACCATGTGCAACTCCAAAGTATATCTGCCATTAGTGTAAACTTCAGCTCTCTTATCTTGTGCTAGTTTACAGGTTCATGTGGGGGTTATCAGTTTAGCCACTTTGGCTGATTTAACCTCAGATAGTATAATTTGAAGGGAAAGTATGGATTGCTATTAGAGGACAGGACCTAATGTATAAGAATACATTTTTCTACTTAATTATATCACCATATATTCAACACTGGAATCTTTTCCTCAGTTCTTATGTTTCTAAAGAAGATTGAGCAAGGAAAGTATGCAGTGGTTGAGGAAGAGTTTTCTTGGGAAGCAGTTATCTTAGCATATTAGTCAGCCAAAGAGTTTTCTTTAGCTTCAGGAGTCTGGTTACTAATCTGAGGCTCAATTTTGAGAATTTTTCTTGGAAAGCTTAGAAATTACAGATTTTTTTACGGTACCTGCAGTGAACTGATTTATGTCTTCCCCAAATTCATATGTTGAAGCCCTAATTCCCAACATGACTGTATTTGGAGATAAGGCCTTTAAGGAGTTAATTAAGGTTAAATGAGGTCATAAGGGTAAAGCCCTGATTCGATAGGTTGAATGTCTTTATAAGAAGAGACACAGGAGAACTTTCTCTTTCTCTCCCGGCCATGTGAGGACACAGTGAGAAGGCAGCCATCTGCAAGCCAGGAAGTGACTCCTTATCAAAAACTGAATTGGCTGACACCTTGATCTTGAACTTCCAGAACAGTGAAAACATACATTTCTGTTGTTTAAGCCATCCAGTCTATGGCATTTTGTTACGGCAGCCTGAACTGACTAATACAGTGCCTTGTCATCAAAATCTGAGGATGTATAATGCTTATGTCTTTTGGTTAATCATATTACAGAATTACCTTTGGGGAAGATCTCATTTTAGCCTATATGTCAAATAGGTAAAGAGTGGGAACATGAAGTAACAAAAGATTTGATTTCTAGTCATCAGAATGAGTTGGTTTTATACAAAGGATACATTTTAAGGAGAAATAATGTTACTTTTCTAAAAGGGGTCATCAGATCACCTTGAGTGTAAAACAGTCAGAAGGAATTTGCATGACCTCATTGTTTAAATTTATGTTGGGTATCCTGGAACGAATACAGAGAATGAAATGATGGTAAAAGAGCTGTACCCCATTCCAGCCTATTAGACATCATTGGCCCAAGGTCATTTCAGGCTAAGGGTTCCTGAGCATTAAAAATGTATTTCAAGAATTTATATTGATTTTGCAGGCTGATACCAAAAGAAGAACTTCTTGGGTTAGACTCCCTCTCAAAATGGCTCTAAGTGTTTTTAATTACATTTCAAACATCTGCAGCAACAATCACAGCTCTGTGCTAGTTTTTGCAATGCATAGATTGACAGACACCATCTTTACTGACACCAGTTCTGATTCAACTTTAGTTTGAGTTGTGAAAATTTGTAGTTGGGAGCCTTATCTGAGCTGTCACCATTACGTCTTATCGAACTCCAAGCAAATGGCTATCCCTGGATGGTGCGGACTACTGAGATTGCCCTTAAGTAAGAATGCTGAAGGAACTGGACTCCAATATCACCAGATTTTTTTTTTCTATAAGCTTTAACATTTTCATTTTCAACAACTGGAATTGAATTTTCTGAATTACTTATTAGGGGAGGGAAGCAGGTGGTGACAACTCAAGGGAGGACCTGCCATGATGGTCCTCATCTAGAGCTGGGGTCAGCCCACCATCTGTTTTTATGAAATGCACAAGTTCCTCAGGTTTTTGCATTTTTAAATGGATGGGGGATAAATCAAAAGAAGAATAATATGAAAATTATATAAAATTATAATTTCACATAAAAATTATATGAAACTCCAATTTCAGTGTCTATAAATAAAGCGTAACTGGAACACACTTACATTCATTTATTTATGTGTTGTCTTTTGCTGCTTTTGCCACAGTAGTTGCAACTGAGACTGTATAGCTGGCAAAAGCTAATATATTTACCATCTGGCCCTTTATAGAAAAAGTTTACTGACCCCTGTTCTGTGCTGGAGACAAAGAAAAATTCCTTCTGAAAGTCTGCTCTGATACTTTTATCTATTTTTACCCAAAGAGTAAAATTTTGCTAAAGACTTTGTAAAGACTAGACTAGAAATTTATCTTAAGGAATACAAATGGAGAAAAGTTGGCCCTGATTTGATGATTGATTTACAAGGTATTCTTCCACGATAACTTGATGACAATAAAAACCTGAGAAGCACCTCCTCAGGTGCCATCTGGCAAGGAGTTTTTAGCTCTGTGTCCTAAGAGATGAGCAGAGGCACAAAGAAAAAATCATTCTCCCTTGACTCCTGCAACAGCGGAAGAGGACTCAGCTGGAATTCCCATATTTATTGTAAAACTCAGGGGCAATCTCACAAAAGCTGTGCCACCAATGGTAAAAGGGTATGTTAGCTCAGGGATGGGGATGGAAGGGGGGAGGATAGTGTGAGCTGGATGTGGCACGGAGGACAGGTGGTTTGGTGCTTTTGCTGTTAGTGTTCTTTATTCCTTTGGTGTTTAAGTTGGTGTTCAGCTACTTTGGTGTTTGTGAAGGCAATTTAAGAAGGGTTTAACTTAAAATAGATACTGTTCTTGATAAACAAAGGTTTCTTCAAATCTTGCTTGTCACTAAGTAACTTAGTAAAACAAGAGGAAATTAAATGATCATAGAGATTTATCAACAGTCTCTTATTATTTACATTATTCATCTGGAAATGTCACACTCAGGCTTTATTCTACATTCTCTTGTCATTTTTTTCTTTGCTGCCAACTCCTTCTCTGATGACTCTTTCTCCACTCCCAACATTTAAAAGTCAGCTTTCGTTAGGATAGATATCAGCTTATCCCCTCTCCTTTCTTACTCTAATTTTTCTACTTAGGGAATCTCATCTACACCTATGGCTTCAAATAAAATTTATATGCTTTAAATAAAAAAAAAAAAATCTCCAGCCCTTGCTGAAAACTTCAGACTATTTATAATCCTGTCTATGCAACACTCCCCCTTGAGTATTTAAAATGAACTTCAGACTCAGCATCTCCTAACAGCATCATGATCCTCCCATGCAACTGGTCTTTCTCCAGGATTTTCTATCTTGGTGAATGAATTGAATCCTCATCCACTCAGGCAAACACAAAAAAAATTATAGTCATTTTCGACATCTCCCTCCCCCTCAGGTCCTCTATCCAAACGACCATGAAAATGAGTCTTGTGGCTTCTTAAATACTGTCTGATCAAATATACTCACTTCTTTTCATGCCCATTCCCACCATTCTCTCTGATCCATGGCTGTAGAATCCCAGGTGTTTCCCAGAATCCATTCTTGGGCAATCCCCTCTTTCCCTCCAACCTCAATGCAGGAGCCAAAAAAAAAGCATATAAAAATGCAACTTTTATTGTGTCTTCCTTCTGTTTTAAACCCTTCAATTACTTCTGTTATTAAGGTGAAAAACAACATTCTTAATTAACAAAGCCACAAGCCGTGCTGGCTCTTACCTTTGCCAGTATTACCAGTCTCATTGGATGCCACTCTTCCCCTCTGTTTTAGTGCTCTGGTCTTTCTCATTTTCCCAAATGTTCCATTTTCTTTCCAGGTACGGGACCCTTCCACAAGCTGTTCCTTCTCCCAGAGTTCAGCTAAAATGTTACTCACAAATGAACTACCTCAAGACCACTTAAGTCTATGAGAGATATAAAGCTATTGAGGATGGGCGTGGTGGCTCACGCCTGTAATCCTAGCACTTTGGGAGGCTGAGGCAGGAGGATCACTTGAGGCCAGGAGTTCATGACCAGCCTGAACAAGAGTGAGACCTTGCTTCTACAAAAAATAAAAAAGTTAGCTGGGTGTGCTGGCGCACATTTGTAGTCCCAGCTACTCAGAGGCTGACAGGAGGATCACTTGGGCCCAGGTGTTTGAGCTTGCAGTGAGCTATGATGATGCCACCACACTCTAGCCCAGGTGACA
>NW_012154951.1:1597183-1624629 GCF_000956105.1 Propithecus coquereli | reverse complement strand
TTAGAGATAAGGATAGCATAATGAACAGTTTTTTAATTTGTTTTGGTTTTTGCCATCCAGTATTTATTGGTGGAACTCACACTATCTTACCCTTGCTCCAGGAGGTATATTTTCAACCCAGGCCAGTCAGAGGAATTCATTCTCCCAACCTGCCCTCTTCAAAGATGTGTGACCCGAGACGGGCCAATGATATTCTTCACTGGGAATGCTTGGGGATGGGGGACTGTTGCTTTTGTTTTTAATTTTTTTTTTTTTTTTTGCTGGAATTTTACAATCTGAGGATGCCATAAAATTAGAGCTGACAGCGGCTCTTCGATTACAGGGTGAGTAGCTCTGGCCTGAGAACAAAGCCAACAGAGAGCTAAGAGATGGAGACAGAGACCCGGAGACATTGTTTCTGTCTCTGGATTCAGCTATGCCTAAAGCAACTTTTTATTTACATGAACCAATATATTCTTGTTTGTGTTTAAAACTAGTTAAAGTTGTGTTTCTGTCACTTCTACCTGAAATAATTTTGACTAATACTGGAGTAGTTTTGATGGTATTTCATGGTGTTTTGACAAAGGACCTATGAATGTCTGACTGTTGGCTTTTCCTCCTTTCAGAGTTCTATTGTGGGAGGAGGGAACGGGTATGGATACACAAAGAAAAGAAGAATAAAAGCTTAGCTGACTAAGTAACCAATAACCCCCGAAAGGCTCAGGCAAACGTCAGTCAGAGTGTTGGACAGGATTCTAGGCAGAATCTCCTACTTTAAGACTCTTTATATATTGCCATGTCGGTTGCCAGAGAGGTTGTTTTTATTACACATTTCCACCAGAAGGGACTGTACTTTATTTAAGGAAAATTAGAGAAGCTAATTAAGTGGATTTAGAATTTAATATACTGGGGCTTTTACAGTCCAACGGATTCAAATAGATGAGTAATTTCCTGATTGGGACTGGCTATGGAGTCAGACTGCTGGGGTTTTAGCATTTATAACCTAGTAGTGATAGCATCAAACCTTCAAAATGTTCTGTGGAGTAAGTGCCAGTATGAGAAATTTCAGTGCAGTCAACTGAGCTGAGAGTTGAGTATATAAACAAAATTTTGGCTTAAATTACCATTAGGAATTAAGTTGCGGTTATTTGGTAGTCACCAAAAGACAAATTAATGAATGCAGAAATACTGTCTATTCCTTTGTTTATTCATTTGTCTATTCATTCATTCCATAAACATTTATGGAGTGCCTACCACATGCCAGGCACTGTTTAAAGAGCTGAGGCTACAGTAATAAACAAGACAAAAGCTTTCCTTCCTCATGCAATGTACATTCAGAAGCATCTGTGAACTGAACTTAGAATGTACGCATATTAATCTTCATGGTGATGGGTAGTCACTTGCAAAGGGATGAGGACAATTGAGGTATTTAACTGGACAAACAGAACTGTAAGTCAGGTTTGCCTTCTCCTAAATTTTCTATATGATTGCTTCAATTTTCCATTTTGCCTTTCTCATGGAATTAATGTCTAAGAATGTTCACAGCACTTATTTTGGAGGAATGTAGAGATCCAGAGATGAAAGGAGCTGATATATGTAATTGCAATGTAGTATTATTAAAGAAGAAATGATTTGTAATTTATGTTTATAATGATATGTTATGGTTACATGGAATGTTTTTCCCAGTGATTTCTTCCATACATTACTTTTCCACCTTTCTATTATTACTAGAATGTAAGTGACAATTATTATCCCTCAGTTTTGTAGGTAGGAAAACAGATATTTAGTGAGTGACTTATCTGAATCATAATGCTTGACCAGGTTTATAAGAAAATCTGATTACAGGTTAATAACAGAAAGAAATTACACCTGTAAAGTTTCCCCAGAGCTCTGGTTCAGGCTTTCACATGAACCAAGGATATGACCTTAGACACATTCATTTCACCTCTCTAGGTTTCAGCTTCTTCATCTGAAATACAAAGCAATGTGCTAGATTCAGACTCAACTAATCTTTATTAGGCACTTACTATGTGCAAGCCATGTGCTAGATACTTTCAACGTTATATTACATTACATTTTAAATTAAATTTGAATTAACCCTCACAACAAATGAAGAAAACTAGGCACCAAAAATTTATATAATTTGCCCAATGTATGCCAGCTAAGGATAGAGTCAATATGTTAATCCGGGTCTCCTGACTTCAAAGTCAATGGCTTTTCCTCTATACTTTTGTATTTTCCTTTACATTTTAGCATTCTTGAAGTTATTCAAAAATATACATGTGTTTGGATTTATTGCTAGATAAAATAAAATAATCCTATTACCAAACACTAAAAATGTTTGTGTAATGAGTGAAATAATTAACATATAAATTAAAAATTTTGAAGTTTGACTAATTTATACAATGAAATTGTTTATGACATAATAGTTTGAGATCTCTAAGTGATGTAAGAGGCTACTAAAAAAAATATATTATAGAAGTCCAAATACCAGGAGGTTCAATGTATTATCAACATATTGGTTTAGAGGTTGATGTATACCTTTATTGAGAAAGGTATAATTTCAAATATACTTTCTCATTCTGCCCAGCTCAACAAATGGATTTTGATATGTTAACTGACACTAAGGAAGAAGGAAGCTACTGTTCAGAAAAAAACAAAAAGATTTTGATGGAATTTCATGATTGGCAAATCTGCTACTAAGCCTATTGTTAATAGCTATTAGTTGGCTGACAGATGTTAATCATTATAGTTGGTACACAGGACTAAAACTGATAATAACAAAGATGGTTGATATAACAAGATGGATTATAATACATTTGGGTTATACTTAGGAAATGCCGCTGTTTGGGGAAACTATATCTCTGGTGTGGATTATATTTCCAAATTTCCTCCAAAGTCTCCTGTTTCTTCTATCATGTAATATGTTTTCAGTATTGTTTAAGAATATTTAATCCTGCTATAGAAAATAAAAGGGAAAAACAAAAAGAATAGATGATAGAAAGTATATAAGAAAATAGCTTGTGGGACAAAAAGTAAGCACAGTACATGTGTGGTGAACAGATAAAAATGATGGAACAATGAGAAAATTACTTATGCATAGAAAAGAATGGAAGGACTGAGCACGTACCAAATATTCATGACTCAGTAAATACAAGTGAGGCATATGAGGCACTCAATATTTATTGCATTGAAAATCAGCTACCCGTTGGTGACATCCAACCTGGCCCCACATGTCCTGTCTCCAAGAAGCATAAATAGAGTCTATAGCTGCTTATTGGGCTATTTGGCAAGTTATAATTTTGGCCAAGCACCATAGTCCCTATATGTCTCTAATAGAGCAGGTGGCCCCGGGTACCTTACATCTGTCGGACCACCTTGCTCTCAGACCTCAGATCTCAATTCTGGTCCTTGTAACCACACTGTCAGTGGGGAAAGCTGATGTCACTCAGTTGGATGAGAGGGACAAATACGTGAACTAATCCAGACAGTTCATATGAACATTGTGTAATCCAATAATCAGGTGGTGAGAGCTTTCATCTGTTAGTACCCTGTACTTTGTGGGTTAACCTTTCCTCTGCTTCTCACTGTATGTTTTAAACTGATTTAATAATCATATGATTTGACTGTGAGCCTTAATTTGGACAGTGAGCCTTCTAGTTCTACAATGTCTGTGCTAACCTGCCTGGTTATGTACTTGGAGGATACAGTTGCATAAAAATAATTCTCTATATGGAACTGCTGGTCAATTTTGCCTCGTATGTTTTTCTTATATTTACAACTGATGGTAATTACACTGGAGGGGATAAAGGATATACCATTTCAGAAAGGTATTTGGTCATCTAAAGAAAGCATTTAACTGTCACAAGGATACATTCCAATAATAGTCTGGCTGCAGCAAACAAGAGAAGGATTCATGGTTCAGCAGAATAAAATCACAGCACTTTAAAATTGGTTCCAGTTCAAACTCTTGTTTCAAAAGATAAGATATAGTAAGTTGCCAAAGCTCACTATTTCTGGTAACTAGCAAGCCAGAGCAGGAGCCAATGCTGTCTAAAGATGCTAGGGGCTTATTTGAGATACTATTGCTGTTCCTCTCTGGATTCTATGATCGAGCACGTTCTAGCACATGCTTTGTAATGACTAAAAGTATAAACTACAGCTGTCACAATTAATATATTAACATTAAATGATATAAAAATAAACAATTTCTGTTTATTAACAGGGCTCCTAGAGGTGTCACTGAGACATCTCAAGTGCTAAACACTGATGTTCTTTCCTACTGTTAATTTTATCATGACATTACATATTTCCATTTGACTGTAGGAGACCGAACTTTAGTCAATCATCTCAAGTTAGTTGACTTTAGCTGGGAGTTCATGCCCAGTTATTTAAAATATTTAATTCAACAAAACTTCTACCCACTAGATAATATAGAGGAGGAATTGTATTAGACAGTTGGAACATACAAATGAATAAGATTTAAACTGTGTGAATCAACAAATGCTTTCCAGTTCCTTTTATGTGCCAGACATTGTTCTAGGCCCTAGAAAACCACAATAACAAGGGCTTAAACCATAGAATATTAATTACTGATAAAAAGAAGTCAGAGGCTTGATTGGCAGTTCAACTATGACTTCAGTGACCCAAATGGTTTCTGTCCTTCCAACTTAATTTTGGAATTTTCCTTTAGGCTTTTCGTCTTGTGGTCACAAAATACCTGCTTCAGCTACAGGTAGGTGTCATGTCTTCACACTATCATGTCCAAGGCAGGAGGGGTGATGAAAGCAAGATCTTCTCTTATAAGCCTCTTTCAATCTCTCTCTTTCTCTCTCTCTCACACACACACAAACACATAAACACTCCATACTGAGGCTTCTCAGTACACTTCCCCTCAGATTGATGTTGACAAGTAGAATATTCTGTGATGTTGGAACTATTCTATAGTCTGTGCTGTCCAAAATGGTATCCACCAGTCATGTGTAACTTGTAAACACTTGAATTACGGCTATAGTGACTAAGGAACTGAATTTTTAGTTTTATTTAATTTTAATTAATTTAAATTTACATGTATATACCTACAAGTGTCTAGTGGCTACCCTATTGGACAGCACAGCAGTTAATCCTAGATCTAGGGCATATGGGCACAAATAGTTGCAAGGGAGGCTGGGAAAGTGACTGTCTAGCTCTAAGGGAGGAAAAGTTTGGGAACGGCTCTCTGGCAGCAACCAATAGTGTGTGCCATAAAAAGTAAATAAGACAGAGCATCATAGAGCTGATCCTGTAGTGGGAGAGGTTAACAACATAAAAGTAAACAAATAAATAAGAAAGGAAGCTATGTTCAGGTTCAGACAAGACATGAAGATTATTTAGACTCAGTCTAGATAATTAGTCCAGATTCTAGAATAATGTCATAGGAAGTGATGGAAAGTGGGAGGGAAAAATTTAAGAAAAGAGTCAAGAAAAGCTTCCAGAAGTTCACAATCTGGTAGAAAAGGAAGACAAGCATGCAAAAGAAATTGTTGAAAATAAATATGGATACACACATGTTTATTATTAGGTCACTAAATATGGAAATATCTGATTTCGGGTAGTTTGTTATATCTCAAACAAGAAGCAGTACAATTAATCAAAGTATGCGTCTAAACTATCAACACAGTTTTGCCATCTTATTTATGCCAGCAGCGAAGAAATCTGGAGAGTGAGTAGTGATGAAATCACGAAGGCCGTTTTCCACAGCTTGTTGAGAATTGAATATTTTTCCTTGCAAGAAGGGGTCTAAAGCCTGGAAGAAGTGGGAGTCAGTTGGTGCAAGGTCTGGTGAATATGGTGGATGACAAAGAGTTTCGAAGTCCAGCCTCTGTAGTTGAGCATTGTTGTTTTTTGTGACATGTGGTCTTGCAAGAGGACTGCCTGTCTCTGTTGACCAATCTTGGCTGCTTAATCACAAGCATCCTCATCATTTTGTCCAGTTGGTTGCAGTAGACATCCACTATAATTGATCGACCGGGTTTCATAAAGCCATAGTGGATAATACCAGCGCTGGACCACCAAACAGATACCATTAGCTTTTTTGGATGAATATTCAGTTTTGGACTGTTTCGGCATTTAATCTTTATCCAACCATTGTACTGAATGCTTGCAATTGTCAAAAAGAATCCATTTTTCATCATACATAACAATATGGTGTAGAAATGGTTTGCCTTTATGATGCGATAGCAAGGAAAAGTAAGCTTTGAGATGATTTCTCTTTTGACACTCGTTTAATTCATGCGGTACCCATCTATCCAATTTCTTTACCTTGTTGATTTGTTTCAAATGGTCCAATATTGTTGGAATAGTAACTTCAAACCTTGCTGCTAATTCACTTGTAGGTTGAGATGGATTTGCTTCACTACAGCTTTCAGCTCATCATTATCCACCTCGGTCTCAGGTTACCTACATGGCTCATTTTCAAGATTAAAATCACCAGAATGGAACTCCTCAAACCATCCATGTACTGTGCATTCATTAGCCACATTCTTCCCAAACACTTTGTTGATACTTCGAGTTGTCTGCACAGCTTTGGTTCCATGACGAAACTCATCTTTGAAAATAACATGGATTTTTGATTAATTTCCCAAATATTGCTCTTAAAAACAATTTGAAAGATAATCACAATCCAAACCATGTGTTTGCAAGAATGAGGATGTACCTTCACAATAAAAATAAACAAGTGTCAAAGTGAAATGTCAGAGATATCAACTGTTAAACTTACTACTTAAGGAAATCAGACATTTCATAGTTAATAACCTATATATAAAAATACTTACACATATACATACATATATTTACTACATATACCAATAGATATATTTACACACATACATACACACACAGAGTTAATACAGTATTAAGAAAAACAAAGCGTCTTTGAGTGTTTCTCTGGTATCTCCTACAAAGCTTACATAACATAGCAAGACAGGATTCGCAGCATAGAAGCATTGGAATGTGGTCCATCTATCATCCTTAAAGCAACAGTTGATGCAATACAGTTTTATTGGAGTATACAGGAGTAGGGTTAACAAGCAATTTCTTCAGTATGTTCTAAACTGGGACAATCACAAACACAGTGAGAACTTTGAAAGGACCTATGAAGTTCTACAACTTCAAATGGTGTGATGTTCTTGAAGCCTGCGAGAGGATCAGCAGTGGATAGAGCTGTCTGGCCACAGGCTGTCAAAGCTGGGGCGGGTTAATTTAAGCTTAGATTTTGGTGTGATTGAGGGGTAAGAGACAGTACATTTCAGAAAGTCTCATCCTCTGAGATTTTTATAAGTGTAGGAAAGATTGCTTGTCATGTCCTCATAAATACATGCTGGTACAGAATGATAACTGAGGGTTCTGTGCATTCAAAGGACTACAGTGTTGAAAAATATACTTTCTAAAGCCCTTTTCAGCTTTAGTACACTAATATTTTTGATCTATAATTATCTTTTTTCCCCAAAGATAGTATGAATGTTTTATGTGCAAGAATAGCTGAAATTATCTGTATAATAAAAACATTTCTTCCATATTTTTCCTTAGATTCATGGTACCACTTGTGATATCTCTTTCTGTGATAATTCTGTACTTTTTATAACTTTTACAACTATCGTGAAGTAAAAAGAAAATATGTACCAAATTGATGTTAGTACTTGTGGTAAACATTTCAAAATAGACACACACATTTGCTTCAACTATAGACTTCAAAATAGTCCCATACTGTAAGTTCACATGACAATTTATGTCATCAATATATACGGTTTCTATGGCTATCGAAAACGTCTATATTGCTCTACAGATTGAGTATCCCTTATCTGAAGTGCTTGGGACCAAAAGTGTTTACAATTTTGGAATTTTTTTGGATTTTGGAATATTTGCACATATATAGTGAGATATCTCGGGGATGGGACCCAAATCTAAACATAAAATTCATTTGTTTCATTTATATCTTGTTTACATAGGCTAAAGGTAATTTTATACACTATCTTTAATAGTTTTGTGTTTGAAATGAAGTTTCTATAGACTGAACCATCAGAAACAAAGGTGTCACTATCTCAGCCTCCATGTGAACAATCTGTGGTTGTTTGGCATCATCATCATGCCTGACTCTGAATTTATATGCTATCCATAAAGAATCATTTTCTTACACTTACTTACACATAAGTGCTTAGTAAAAAATATGACATACCATTAATACGGTGAAGAAAAAATGTGTTCAGGGTTAACTACGCAGGACAGTAGCATCACCAGCACACCTGTGTCAGCTGTTAACAGCAACAACAAACAACAGGCTTTCAATCTCCACCTACAATGTTGTGATTTGATTAAAAGGTTACTGTACAGTGTATTTTATTTTTCTAGGTGAGAAGAAACATCAGAAGCAGTTGAGGGACCAGGAAGTGGGTCCTCTAGGCATGAGCAGGTGTGCTGCTGGATGGCTTTTCTGAATGTTTTCTCCAGAGTCATCTGCCCCATTAACAACAGTTTTTGTCTTAGAAGTCTCTCTTTGATTTTTTTAAATTGACATGATTTCATGTTCTGTTATCAATGCACACTGCTCTAGTCCTTCAACAAACCCATCACACAATTTTCACCATGTCATCTATAGGCACTTTTTCTGCAGTGTTAACATCATCTTCATCATCATTGATTATCATGAACACGTTGATTCAGAACCGTTTCAGCTACTTCACCAAGTCAGTGAATGAACAACTGGAGCCCCCTTATCACTGTTAAACACTTTGATATTCACTTCTTCCAGCTTACTGATGGAGTCTGAAGTTATATGTTTTTGCATGTAAGGAGGTCAGACATCATTTTTTTCCTCACTTGACAAATGAAATGCTTCAAAGTCGCCACCTTGTTCATCATCATCACTGAACACAGTAATAGACCAGAGGTTGTGTCAGGCATGCACAACTGTGTCTTTAGTCATTGTGCTTCAAGCATTGGCAATAGCACATATGGCATCCTTTGAGCTAAACTTTTGAAAACCTGCCACATACCCTGGTCACATGGCCGAATTAATGAAGTAACATTTAGGGGGAAGTACATGGAGTAAACATTATTTTTGATGACAATTTCAGCTGGAGGATGGGCAGAACAGTTTGTCAAGGAATAACAAAAATCACTCAGTCATCTTCCAGTCTAGCTTCCCTGCAGTGAGCACGAGCCACTGGTGCAAAATATTTGTGAAACCAATCAAAAAAGATGTCACTGGGGATCCATGCCTTTTTGTTAGCCTAATAATGGACTCAGAAGAAATTCACTACTTGAAAACAGAGAGAATGCAAGGTTTTGCCTATCACAGCAAGTTCACACTCATGCGTGCCTGCTGCATTAGCATATGCCAGCATAGTTATTCTGTCCTTGGCATCTTTAATTCCTGCAGCAGCTGTCTCATCAGCTGTAGTCAGTGTCTTTCTGGGGCAATAACACCAAAACAGTGATGTTTCATTAGCATTATAGACTTGTTCTGGCATCAGATTTTCATCAGTGATGACCTTGGCAAACTCATCAATGAATTTCTCTGCTGCTTTGTGATCAGCAGATGTTTTATCACCATAAATCTTTAAAAATTTAATGCTGTGACTTTTCTTAAATTTCTGTGACCAGCCTGTTAAATATTCACAGTTCCCTTTAATTTTCAGTTAATCGTGATAGATCTGTGCTTGTTTCATGATCAGTGTACCATTAAGTGGCATTCGTTCTCTGCGATACTGACAGATGCAATCTTTCAATACACAACTGAGATCTTCATTTTTAGCCTTATGCAAAATATTTTCCTATCTTTCCTTAATCTCTGTTCATCACTTTCAGCACAGAACTTCAACAGTTTATCCTTCTATTTCTTCAGGTCATACATGGTGGTCATTCCTACGTCATACCCTTTTCTGAAATGTTTTACACTTAAACTGCTGTCCAGTCTCTCCAACAACTTCAGTTTCTGTGCTATAGATAAACATATGTGCTTCTTCTCTTTTTCCTATCATTGTTACCCATAGGAGTATATTCAGGCCTTTTTGACATTTTCAACAGTATCTTTATACCACAGAGGAGAGACTAAGCAAAAAACAACAACAAGAACAACAAACCCTAAAAAAACAAA
Organism: Propithecus coquereli; assembly: GCF_000956105.1. NCBI lineage: Eukaryota > Metazoa > Chordata > Mammalia > Primates > Indriidae > Propithecus > Propithecus coquereli. The sequence goes on along the minus strand of NW_012154951.1, from coordinate 1,614,518 downwards.
AACCACAGTGAGTTATGCACGCAGGTCTTGGCCCCATGTGGGGCATCTCAGAGAATCCACTATTGGCACGTCCGTCCAGCAAACAGACCATTTTATTACCCTTTATGAGTGCACCTGCGTGTTGGAATCTGGGCATGTGCAGAAAAGATACATTGCAGCTTCCGCGGGCTGGGAGGGTCTTTCTTCCCTTGGGGATGCTGAATAAACTGTGTGTTGTGTGCCTGTGTTTTGACTGTGACCCATCACCTGAGGTTCGGTGTGGAATTTTCAACTCGTGGGAGTCACTTGGTGCTCAAAACATTTTGAATTTTGGAGCATTTTGGATTTCAATTTTTTGGATTAGGGATGCTCAATCTGTAGTGAGAAGTTTTTTACCTTTATTAAAAAACATGATGATGGTGATGATTTTGTTAGGGAATAATAATTCTTCAGATAAATGCAAGAGAAATATGAACAATTTTACCCACCTTAACATAGAGGCAACAGTTTGCCTTCTAATGTTATTTAAAGATTTAAAATTACTTAATGGTGGTAATCATCTCCCACTTTTTCTGTCTAGTATAGCATCCAGACTTGTGCTGTTCAACACCATCGGGGTAGCCATGAGGCATTTAAATCCAAATTTAAATTAATTAACGTGAAATAAAATGAAATATTCACTTATTATGCACACTAGCCACATTCCAAGTGCTATAGCCACATGTGGCCACCATATTGGACAGCACAGATCTAGAACAATTCTATCACCACAGAATGTATTATTAGTCAGCACTGGACACTGTTGGGTTTATATAGTTGAATCCCAAAAAGTGTTGATCAAATGAACTGCTATTCAAATATAATGTAATAGTGTATGGTAGATGTAGGCCATTTACTTACCATTTCAAAAGTTCTAACCAGATAGATTCCTGGAAATTGGTCCCTAAGACAAACTTTGTAGGGGCCTTAGGCAGTACCATCCTTAGAGCCAGGCAAAAATAACCCCTGTTCTGGGCCTTCCATTTTAGAGGACACCAACTTGACTCTCCTCCTCATGGGGTAAAAAATCTACAGAGCCAACACCAGGAGCCCCTGAGGCCTTTCTACTTTGCTGTGTCTCTACAGGACCCAGGACCCTGGAACTCCCTGACTGAAATTCCCAAGGCCACTTTCAGGCCCTGAGATGGGGGTCTTCCCAGAATCGTCCTCCCAATGGAGAACCAAACAACCAGAATGCACAGTCCTGGGCCTGAGGGGCAGCTAAAGGGCTGCTGTTTGAAGGTGTGGCCAGAGCGTGGTTGGGTCGGCTGGGGTGTCCACACACAGGTCCAGAAAGCCCCTTATGTTCTTCAATGGAGCTGGGCACAGAAAGCAAATGGGGTGAGGGTATACATGGGAAGGGCTGGGATCTGACTCTCTCCTACCTGCCATATTTCAGGGTGAAACTCCAAGGTATCTGAGAATTCTGTTTATGAACTTGACCTTCCAGGTTGTTATGAAGGTACATTTTTCAAGGTAGAAGAACAGAATATATCTTATTCGTTAGCTTAACATATCCCTCGGAAATTTTTAAGCATAGGGTAAATAGGCCCTGGACTTGCAAACGTTAGGGCAGGTCTGGCAATCTTAGATAAAGTAATGGATTCAGGCGAGGTATCTTGACCCATTTGCTAACTATTGCTCGAACTGGTGAACATCTGAGGTACCTATGGACGTCAGAGAGAAATTTCCTTCAAAGGGCTGCTGTTGCAGGGAGGCCCTGATACATCTTGTGCAGGAACCATAACTGTTGTTGCTGAAGGCCAGAAAAAACTTCAGAGAGTTCACGTTATTGGAGTGGAACCCGTTTCCTGGTTCTGGTGTGTTTGGAACAAATGAGTGCGCAGTGAGGCGAGAAGGAGATTCTTTTCAAGGCACTTGGTCTTGGGCACTTTCCCCCTGGGGTTGTTGGCCCAGGGTTACCAGGACTGCTCTTCTTCCCACTCTGTCCTCGGGGCCTGGGCTCCTCAGGCGGAATGGGCGGTCCCCAGGGGCGCACAGGGCGGCTTTGTCTGGAGAGCGGTGGCGGCGAAGGGAAACGTGCGGCAGAGTAGGCACCGCGGCTGGAGTGTGGACTAGAACTTTTCTGCGCCCTCTCCAAGAGTTACCGTCCTCCTCCGGGCTCCCCCATAACTCCTGCCCCGAGGCGGTGGCCGGGCGTGCGCGGGGCCCAGAGTCGGTTTGGCAGGTCCCGGGAGCGCGCGCCTCCTCCCCGTAGCGGCGGGAGGCGAGGGGAGCGGGAGAGGAGTCGGAGGAGGAGGGGAAGGGGCGTGGGCGGCCGGCGGCGGCGGCGGCGGCGGGCGGGGAGGAGCCGCCGCGGGCCCTGGCCGGGGGAGGAGGCGGCGGCGGCGGCGGAAGAGGAGGCGGTGCTCCCGCCGGGCCATAGAGCGGCGCTGGGACCCGTGCGGCCGTGACCCCGCGGCTCCCCAGAGGCCGAGCTCAGCCGCAGCGGACAAAGGAGCATGTCGGCGCCGAGGAGGGCCAGTCCCCCGGCCGCCATGAGGCTCCAGGCGCCTCCGGGCCCGTGCAGTGCCCCTGCCCGCGCGGGCGCCGGGGCGGCCCGCTAGGCCAGTGCGCCGCCGCTCGGCTCGCAGGCCCCGGCCCGCAGCCGGGCCCGCAGCATGGAGCCGCTCCGGTACCCGCGGGGCCGCGCGCCGCCGCCGCTGCTGCTGCCGCTCGCGCTGCTCGCACTGCTGGGAGGCGGCGGCGGCGGCGCTGCGCTGCCCCCCGGCTGCAAGCAGGATGGGCGACCCCGAGGGGTCGGGAGGGCGGCTGGCGCCGCTGAGGGCAAGGTGGTGTGCAGCAGCCTGGAGCTCGCGCAGGTCCTGCCCCCGGACACGCTGCCCAACCGCACGGTCACCCTGTGAGTAGCCAGTGGGACACCCGGTCCTCCCCCGTCCCCTGCTCTTTCTCATTCCCTCGCTTCTCTCTGCTGAACTTTGGAGAGGGTCCTCGGGTACCCACGCGCCTTTGTGTGAATGAAGCTGCAGGCAGGGGGTGGTGCTGAGGAAGCCCTTGTGTGCTTGGCATGGGTGCAGTTCGGGGGAAGGCAAGCGAATCTCCCTCTGAGCTGCTTCCTAGCTCCGCTGGTTTGCAAAGTAAAGTTTTCGGGTTCCCCGGGCTCGCCCCGCGCAGTCCAGGGCGCAGCGCTTCTGTGGCTGTGCGGTGCCACGTGAGGATGCGAGTAAACATGCAGTCGGCGGAGTTAAAGCTCATTCATCCTGGGCTGGGGCTTCCAGAAAACACAGTGCTCGATTTGACGTGCCAGTCCTTCTGCTTTTGTGCAAATTAAGTTACACTTAGATGGTAGTTTGCAGACCCAAGGACTTGGAACGCCCCTGCTTGTGACCCCCAAACCCCGGGACTATTCCTTTGCCTTTCGCTAACCTAGTTTTATTACAGTTGAAGAGCACTCCCTAAGGGTTATTAAGGGCTAGAAACATTAGAGGTTAAGTTGCACACCTAATTCCAGTCCCCTTTTCACGTGTATGAGAGCTCATATTTAAAAGCCAAGAACTCCGGAATTGAAAACTGGGTTTGTGGTGCCTTCCAACTCGAGGGACTTTTGATTTTCGGATTGAGTATCTACGTAGAAGGAAAACTTTGGGTAACTCACTTTGTGTTAGGATTCAGGGTCCAGTTTTGCAGGCGTCGTTCTGCCAATTCTAGCAGAACAGTTGGCCCCATTGACTGTTGGTTTTGTTTTCTGAACGATGAATTGGAATTGGAAAAGTTTTAAGTCTAAGTGTTTCTAATGGATATTTTGTTAAACTGAAATATGAGTCCCTGGCTCCGTGTTCCTCTGTGTTGTTTTGGTTGGTTTCCTAAAAAAGAATCAAGGCTGCCACTATAAAAACATGAAGGCCAGGGCCGCAGCATGATCTATGAAAACACTTAAAATACGGTTTTTAAAGTAACCCAATTTCAGCAGGAGGATGTACAGGCTGGATAGGTGTAAATATCATTACTAACACCTTTGTTTACTCTTCATTTCCATTTTTTTTTTTTTTTTGAATTAGGAAACATTTAACACATGAAAACTCTGTGAGTTTTTCTGTTTATGGAGGCATGAAGATGGATGAAATAGTTTTTGTTTTCCTTCACTCCTTTATCAACACTTTACCATTTGGTGGTGGCAGCAGTTGTATTTATTTATTTCTTAGCCAGATTCTTTGAAGTGGAAATTTTGGGCTTGGGACCTTAATTACAGTCTGAGTTAAGTGGAGAAAAACCCCAGTGTTGGAGATGTCCCTTGTGCAGAAATGAGTCATCATGCAGTGACTTTACAAACACTTAGGTCCTCTCCCTCCTGGCTGGGTCAGTGAGTGGTGCTTAGGTTGATTCATGTTTAGGTCCGGTTTTTCTGACGTCAAAATGTCAACAATTCCAGCTGGATTAGATCAACTACTTGTAAATTGTTGATTTTGCTTTGCAGAAAAAAATAGGTGATGTGGTAGAAAATTGCTTTTTTGCATATTGTAAGTTAAACTATTTTACTGAATTTTTCATGACTAATTAAAATATAAATGCCTTTGAAATATTATTTTAATCCAGTTTTATTTTTGTATCTGAATACTCTTTAGATGAAAATAAAATTAATAAAATTTATTTAGTGAATGGGAGGAAAGTGTAATTTATTTAAGGACCAATTAAAGCTGTGGTTCTGGACGAAGTGGGTTGAAAGTATATCAGACTTGGTAGAGGGTCTTATGGGCCAGTTTCCTCATTTTAGGCAGGTAATCAGAGAGTCACTGTAGATGAGTGACTTGTCTAAGTTCTCATAGTGAATTAGCTGCTAGGTCCATGTCCCAGCTTCTTGCCCTGCAGTTCAGATGCTTTCTCATCTTTCCCTTTTGCCTTCATCATCCTAGTTCAACAGGGTCTTTGTTGAGCGGTCCCTAGGTAGTAGGTAGTATGTTAAGGATTGGACTATGTGTTAGTTCCTGGGGCTCCTGCAAATTACCACGAACTTGGTGGCTTGAAACTGCAAAATTATTCTCTCGCGGTTCCGGAGGCCACAAATCCAAAATCAGGGTGTCAGCAGAGCCATGCTCCCTGCGAGGACTGTAGGGGAGAATTCGTCCTTGCTTTTTTCAGCTTCTGGTGTTCTTTGGCTTGTGGCAGCATAACTCCAGTGTCTGCCTCTGTCTTCGCATGGCCTTTGTCCCTGGGTATCTCTAATCCTCTCCTTTCTCTTCTGAGGACACCAGCCGTTGAATTTAGGGTTCACCCAAGTCCATGATGATCACATCTCAAGATCATTTGCTTAATTATATCTGCAAAGACCCTGTTTCCAAATAACATCACATTCAAAGGTTAGGACTTGGACGTATCTTTTTGGGCGACACTATGTAGCTCACTACAGAATATAAAAAAAATGGTCTTTTTTTCTCCAAGAACTTATGGGTATTTGGAGAGAAAAATTCATGAATAAGTCTCAAAACAGAATGGTAAATATTCTATTACCCAGGTACACATGAGAGCCACCAAGACCCTCATGGGCACAGTTGGTGGCATTGAGGATCTCAGGATCCTGAGGTGATTTTGGAAAGAAGAGAAAGATAACTGTGAAGAAAACTGTGAGGGGACAAGGGGAGGACATGAGGGCCTGGAAGTGGGGCCCCTCTGCATGCCCATGGGTTTGGAGAGGGCAGTGTCCGGTTATGACGCTTTGCAGTTGGTGTTGCGGGAATGTCAAGGGCAAGTGTCCGGTGCCCAGAGTGGTCAGAGGGGAGGCCATAGGGGCCAAGTCAAGGACAGACAGGCTCCCTTGGTTCAGCCTTTAGCCCTTAGATGTGGCCACGTGTTTTCAGCTGAGTTGTGATGTGGCTGCAAGGAGGAAAATTGATTGATGAGCATTGGGAGAATGACGAGGATAGGATAGAATTTGTTTTTTAAATAATGAAGAATTTCTATTTAGTGGATGAACTAGATTTCACCGCAGCCTAAAGCTCTGACCTTTCGACTGTCTTACATCATTTCCACAGCTGTGCTTACCAAGAGAGGTCTGGCTTGACTCCATTTGTTCCCAGTATTTCTTGTAGACTTTTGATTTGAAATATTAAATTGCATCTATAATTTTAACACATAAATTGAATAAAAATTTACCTGCGTTTAATATTTTTGTTGGAAATATAAATTATGTTCCTATGCTTTATATGAAATGTTGCTCAATATTTTAAGTTTTAAAAGTTCTGAGGACTTCATTGATAGGAACATTTACACATTTAGCTCTGCTTTTCCAAATGTGTTTTGCTCATAATGCTACATGGTGATTCTAGACAAAGAAAGAATAAAAAAAAATTTGCGATTTGCCAAATAACTTCTAGGTTTTTCTCAGATGAACACACTAAAATAGTGCATGAGTTTTGGTTCTTACTTTACAAAACATTATGTTTGTTTGCAACCAAAGAACTGGTAATTATTTGGACGTCACCATTGTGGTTCAGAACCAGGTACAAGAAAAAGAATGCTTGAATTGTTCAGAAACTTAAACCTAGTTGGGGGGAAAGGATTTGCACAATAGGAAGCAGGCATTTAGGGAACAATTAAAGAATGTCTGTAATTAAGTAATAAATCCTGAGCTGCAGACTGTTTCCGTGATTTAGGAAGCCTGAAAAGGGGAGAGATCAGTGTGGCTGCGAAGTCATTGGAAGGTTTTTATTTTCCTGGAGAAGTTAGGACTTGAGCATGGCCTGAAGGAAGGGAAAGATTGGATTGAGTGGGGGAAGAGGGCATTCCGGAGGAAGGGTAGGGAATGGTGACTGGACCACCGGATGTGGAGAGAGCTATCGGAGCCATTGGCTTGCCCATTGTATTTCAAACATGGGCCTGGTTGGGGTCAGTTAGGGGAGAGTGTGCACATGGGAAGAGGTGGCCCAGGCAGAGCTGCACTGGAGCATGGTGGAGCCTGCAGGGGAGGGTGAGAAGGAGCTGCTGAGAGGCTGGAATAGCAACGGGCGAAGAGGTGGTGGTAGAATCTGGTCCTAGAAGCCAAGAGAAGTTTACTTGTCCAGACAGGAATGGTTGTGCCAGTTGAGAAGTGCTGAGAGATCCCATGCAGAAAGACCAATGAATGGACAGACTACTGGATTTGACAGCCTGGAGTTCAGTGCCCTCCCTGAGCAGTATCTAAGCACCATGGGTGAAAGAAGTCAGGCTTGGGTGGCTTGAAGGGAGAATGGCGGATGAAAGCGTAGGTGGAGAGTTTGGCTTTCGATGCCACCAGGGAAGGTCCAGCCCCACCTCGACATGGGCATCAAGGCAGGTAGGAGGGCAGCGGGGTGCGGTGGGTAAAGAAGAGGGAGTTCTGGCCCCATTGCTTCTATTTTCCAAAAGACATCAGGCAGGGCAAGGGAGGAAGGTGAAAGAGAAGTGAATGGTCCTTTTGGAAAGTGAACCTGGGGAGTGCACAGAAGTCACTAGGGTTGAGCTGTGTCCATTTTTGCCTTGTGGTCAGATTTAAAGGGAAACGCTAAGCGCAGTTGTTTTTCTCTAGCTGGATTCAGCCTGGAGATGCTCGGATGTAGCCAGGTTGCTTCTTTGCCAGGTGAGTGCAGCCGAAGGAGAGAGGAGCAGAGTGATTTTAATGAGTAGACCAGCAAGGTGTTGTGGCCTGAATTCCTACAAGCGTAGCTGCTGGGTAAGGTTGTTATTGAATTCAAGGTCTTAACATACCTCTGTAGCCTGATTAGCCAATACCCAACACAGATTATTTTTCTTTCTGTGGAGGTTTGTTGAGGCAGCGTTATGTTGTAGGCACAGTGCTGAGTGCCAGGGGCTCAGGGATAAAATAAAACATGATGCGTTCATCTAAGGATTCGTCTTATGTACAAATTCTCTGCTTATCTAAACTGTGCCTGCCATTATCCCCAGAGCAGAGTTTGTACTTTACTTTCTGTGTGCCTTGGCTAAGACAGTCATCCTTGCCTTGAAATCCCTGCCCTGGTAAATTCTGGGTCCTTCACAATTCAGCTCTACTGCTACAAGCTCTTCACTGTTTGAGTGTTTTGATTCCTCTCTTCTCTGAACCCAGGTAGCTCTTATTATCTGCTCTGGTGTCATTTTCTGTGCTTCTGGTGTATCACAGAAGGGTGTGATGCACATACTCTTGCAGAGAAGGACTCAGACCTGTCTTAGCACAGCGCCTGAGTATGGGTGGGTATGTAATTGTTCTTTATTGGCAATAGTAAAGCTAACAAAGATGTGGTTGGATGATGGAAAATCAGGAAAAGTGGTGGATGTGAATTCAAAATTTTTACCTTATTATAGCAAATGAGAACATTTGTTTATTTGGTTTCATAGCTGTAGGATCCCCAATTCAAAAAGAGGTATATTTAAATATATCTAATGTTACATTTGACCTACTTGGTCTCAAGTGTGTGGCAAACACATACGTAAACTGTGTTGGAAAGTGCCCTGCATTCTTTCCAGGAATATTGCTCAGAACTATTGCAGAATTTGACTTAGGCATTTTGTCCGTGAATGCAAGTCTTCAGTTTTTCTGATATGGTGACAAGGTTTTTGCATGAAACAGCCTCTAAATCCTGTTGCTTTTTGCCTGCTTGGAGTCCCCCAGCATCAAGAGAACATGAGAGAAGTTGGTGGGTTTGGCAGTATACCAAGTCTAGAAACAAACAAATACGTCTGGAGAGGTTTGCCCAAGTGTAATTCTAGCTTTTATTCCCAGGAGCCTGTAAAGATGGTGTTTAAAAACAGACAAAACCAGAAGTAAAAACTCTTGAAAGAAACTCAGAAAATAACACAGGATGTTGTTTCTTATAAGAATATTGAATGACTTTTTTATTTCATTCAGCTTCTTTTCAGAATGTGATTGTTTTCTGTATTGGCTCAACCCTATGGAGGAATCTTAAGTCCAAAGAACATAGCTAATTTATTATTGTGTTAACATTTTTCTCATAAACAGACAAAAATTAGGATACAGAATTCTTTAAGTTTTAGTGGCTTATTAATTTAGTTTTCATAAAGATTAGGAAGCTATAGATGCACACTTGCTCAATAAGTTTATTGGTGCCTGAGTAATTTATTTTAAAATTTAGTATAATTTTAATGCTTTATGTATGGTTTAACTTGCATTTATGTTCAAATGCAGACAAATTTAGTCTGAAGAGGGAGCTTTAAAAAAGTATGCAATTCCTCCCAAGGTTGTTTTTCTTCCTTCTCGACTAAACTTTTCAGAAATGTTGCATATTTGGTAAGGGAATCCCCTACATGTTGTGGGTGGAGTGGGACAGAGAAGTAGTAGGTGCCTCACAGAAGGCACATGTCTTGACCACTTTAAGTACCATGCTGGGCACAGTGCAGATACTAGACTTTGCTTTTGCTTTTTATCCAGTAAAGCATTTCTCGTCCTCTGATCCTTCCTGTTCAGCAGGAAGGGAACAAACAGAAGGTTTAAGGGGTTGGCATAAAAATAATACAGAACCTTCACCTCTTCTCCCCGACCCCAGCACCCGGGTCTTCTTTTTCCTATTTGTCTGCAAGGTGCAAGCCCAGGTTTGAATCTGTGCCTTCCTATAGCAGGGACTGTGGAAGACCAGAATTCACTTTTGGTCTTTACTCTTCTCTAGTGGCATTATTGATAATTCCTATCCTAAACTGCCTGCTTTTGCATTCATTTAGCAAATAGTTTTTCAATGTCTCTCCTGCTTGAGGATTTATGTGACTTCTTATCTTTGGGCTTGACTTTTCTTTTGGTCTATTAGACCAGTTTTATGCTAGTCTTGTGTGTCTTTCTGGAGCTCGGCCTCTTGCCCCTGGTTAGATATGACCATCTAGCTCTTTATGAAGTGATTTAACCTGTATCTTCCTCTGTTGTCACATTCTGCTAAGATAGCAGTAGATAGCAGGAGGATAACTTGTTGATTTCTAGATATTTTAATGGGCACTGGGAGGTTCTAAAAGGGAATTTGCAAGACTGGTTTAGGAACAACCTTGCTAAAGGGACTGATGGATGTTTTTGTTCTCTGACCACCATTTGCTTTTCTTCTCATGACGATCTACTAGCACAAAACCTTTCCTCTACCTGGAATGGTTGGTGAGTTTGGTATTGAAGTTTTCAACCTTGTATTTGAAATCAACAGGCAGCATTTAAAGTTCAGATGCCTGGACTCCAGACCTCACGTTCTGATTTAATTGTTCAGGGATGGGGCCTGGACATTGGTGCTTTTCAGAACCTCCTTGGGTGGTTCTGATGTCACCTGGTTGAGAACCTGTTGTTTAGTAGCCCAGCGACCTGAAGGGTTAACCATAGTCACCAGCTGTCACCTGCTGCAACAAAAGAAGGTAGAAGAAAGAGCAGAGGAACAAATTGAGAGCAGCTGGCTCACATGGGAGGGAGGGGCCGTTCCAAGTGGAGCAAAGACGATGAAATCAAGAGACATTTCTAGGACAGATAGCTTAGAGAGTCCAGTTAGGGCCTTATTCATAGGAGCCAAGAAAAATGACTATTCATAGAGCAGAGAGTGACCTGCTGAAGTCGAATTTAATATCAAATCATGGGGTTAAGGGCAAGAAGGTTTTATAGATGGGTTGTCGAGTTAAATGAATAAAATGAAAGGTTCTAACAGCAGCAAGCATTTGTCCAGCAGTATTTGAGGGCCTACCGTTGATAAGCATGTTAGAGACACTCTGATAAGAGATTGACTTTGTCAAGACACAGAACTTTGTTGCCAGGCTGTGAGCCCCAATCAGTTCAGGTGTCAGACATTTGCTAGTTGCTTTAAGCTTCTGTCAGTTCAGATTAGTGACATTCTTGGTTCTCGGTTTAAATAAAATTTTTAAAAAGTTACATTTTTTTGTCTTTTTTTTCTTTCCTGTATTTACTTTCTTAAGTTTAAATTACATAATGTTTGAATTGTCATGCATATTGCAGTCTTTTCTTTTGTTCCTAAGTAATCACCATTGAGAGGGGCAGGTATATAGAATTATATGTTACACACAAGAAGGCTGCATTGTCTGTCACCCTCACCGTCTATTGTTTAGAGTTTTCATCAAACCTATATGATTCTGCTTGATGGCAGTGCTATCATAAGCATGAGAAAATCTTTTGGCAGGATTGCTAGCTCTCTATGTAACAGTGCTGTCTCTCACCTGTTCAAGAATTGTACTTGCAGCCAAGGTGTCTCCCCTCAAGAAGAATACATGTGCCCCCTACCAAGGCTGAGGAGACCTAGAGGATCCCTGAAGTTATGTGAGCTCCCCAATCCCATTCCAGCCCCTACAGCCCCCCCAAGCACAGGGCGAAATGCACAGCATGTGATTGGTAAGTTTTGATGAATTAAATTCACTCCTGTTACAAAGACATTTCTCAATTGGAGTACATGGTTCCAACTGTGTGACCTGGCCTCATCTATAATGTCAGTTCTGGTGAAGTATCAGACTTATTTCCTCCTGCATCTGTAGCACCTAGTACAGTGACAGGCATTTACTAGCCACTCCTGTGATGGCCTGATATTGTGGGTGGGACAGAAAGCAGGTGAAAGTTGTGCTAGGGATGACACTTCAAACCCTGCTTAGACTTAATTGAGGGAAACTTAGAGCAGCCTTGGAAGTGTAACTATAATGAAGGTTGTTTAATGCAGTTGTTAAAAGTTTTCTTTCTTTAAGCGTGCTTGAATCTAAGTCTAATTAAATTGATTCATTTCCCATCAAGATAAGACTTAAAAGCATTCTTTGTTTTGTTGTGCAATTCTTCCTGACTCTTCTCATGAAAAAGGCAAAGAGAAATTGACTGTAGTGCATTCATCTCCAGGGCAGTGTTGAAGAGGGATGTCCTTTTTTATTAGGTTTATCTTTTTTTTTTTTTTAACTTGCCTTTTGTTTGTTTGTTTGTTTTAAACAAGACCAAGTGTAAACTCTCTTTATGACTGAGACTTGAAATTCTAAAGTCTTTCCAGTGACATGGAATTGCAGTCTACCTTAGTGGACAGTGCTGGGCTGGCTCTTCCATTCCTGGTGACCACTCGTGTTTGTTTGCATTGTGGCAACTGTCATACTGTTTTGAATTATTTGTTTACAGTCCTAGCTCTCTTACCAGATTGTGGACTCTTCACAGCCATATTTATCTCTGTATCCCAGTGTCTAGCACAGAAGCACTCAGTAAATCTTGGTACAAAGAGGTCCCATTTTTTCCTACTGTTCTTTTTCACAAGTAGGACTAGGGAAATAATCTTGCATTATTCTTAGGTGGGATGAATCTATCATAGATGAACTTGAGACTCTTCAAAGCAAGATATTCAACATACAACGCCAAGGCTTAAACTCCCACGTTTCATCTGATAGTAAAATGTGTCTCCCCTCTACTGGGATTAATTTTGTTTTTTCATTTCTTGATCCAGTTCCCTCCTATTTCTCACCTATCTTCCCTGTGTTTTAAACTTCTCCCCTAGTTTGTGATGTTTCTCCTCAGCATGTAGGAACACATCCTTTTCTCCTCTGTTAAAAAAGACTCCCCTACTCAAAAAACTCCCTTTAGCACCGTGTGGGGTGATCACTGTCTTTCTGTCACTAGTAAGCTTCTTGAAAAGTAGCTTGATTCCACCGTCTTTCTCTCCTTACCTCTTATTTCAGTTTCGGCCTCTTGCTGTCTAGTTTCTGCCCCGTGTTCCTGCTGAAGTCTGTCTAGATTAAACCTTTTTTTATTTATTACCACGTTTCTTCTTATTCTGGTCCTTTAGCATGATGGGCACATTGAATTATTGTTAGTGCTAGTTATTGAATTTCTGCAACTGTGTTTACTAATTAAACCGTTCTTTCATCCTCACATGGTTTGGGCGGGGGAGGTGTCAGGAGGAACTGGCTGCTTGGCTGCATGGTTTCCCTGCCAAGATAGACCCAGGAAGGGCAGTACCTCTAGGAGGTGGCATGCTTTTTGAGATAAGGCTCCTGGGAGTGGGTACCATCCAGTCTGAAACTATGAGAAATAGGGATTGTCCGCTTGAGATTATTGCCTACTTAAAGAACCCTAGTGAACCGTTCTATGAGGATTGGAATTGGAATTTTTCAGTGCTTGTCCTTGAAAAGGAAAAAGAAAGGTATTTGAGTTCTTCCTTCAGGGATAAAGTTGAAAAACTTGTCCATCGGCTTAGCTAAGAAGTTAGCAACAACCACAGACTGGTAACTTTGTAAGACCTTTTTTTTCTTTCTTTCTTTTTTTTAAGCTTTATAATCTTCTCAGTTCCTTGTGCTAGTTTTTCCGCCTTTTTCCATTTTAGTGATTATAAAACTTTTTCCATTGGAAGTGTTCTGTTTCTGCTGTGTGCAGTACACATGAGAGGGGAACATTAGGGAGACATTCTGTATTAAGTCTTAGTACATCCAGAGCGAGAGTAAGTGATGACAGCTTTAGAATGGAAAGGAAAACGTGAGGATTCCTCAGGATCTGCGGTCAATGAGTAACAGGCTCCCTCTTTGGCTGCAAAAAGAGTTTTGGGGGTGAGCATAACATGGCTCACCCAAGTTCTTTCTTGCTCTTTAACTTCTATGCTATCTTACTGGTCTATGGGATTATGTAAACCTTAATGGTTATTTTATGCTGACCCAGAGTTTATTTTCCAGTGATGCATTTATTTTTCTGTTGGGATGTTGCCAGATAGTAAAGTCAAGCTAATGATCCTGGGCTTCTCCTTCTCAGTGTTCTCATGCAAGAAAATAGGATTTCAGCAAACGTTTCTCTTTACCCTTCTGATGAAATTACTTTGATAGACCTGCTGTTTCTGGTTTTGATGTAACCTCACTTGTGTTACCTAATGTACAGACATATTGAGGTTCTCTAGAAAAACAGAACCAATAGAATGAATAGATAGATTTATTATGGGAATTGGCTCATGCAGTTGTAGAGATGAAGAATTCCCATGATCTGCAACCTGGAGAACTAGGAAAGCCGGCGGTGTAATTCAGTCCATGTTCCAAGGCCTGAGAATGAGAATCGGCTTGGGGAGATGTAAATCTCGGTTTGGGTCTGAAAGCCTGAGAAGCAGGAGCACAGATGTCGGAGAGCAGGAGAAGATGGATGTGTCAGCTCTAGCAAGAAGCGAATTTGCCCTTCCACCGTTTTGCTCTATTCAGGTCCTCAGTGGATTGGGTGGGATTGGATGTTGCCCAACCGCACTGGGGAGGCCCTTCTATTCTACTCAGTCCACCAATGTGAATGCTAATCTCTTCTAGAAACACTCTCACAGACCCACCCAGAAATAATGTTTTACCAGCTATCTGGGCATCTCTTAGCCCAGTCACATTGACAAATAAAATTAACCATCACGACAGGATTAAGAACCTGTTTTTTTTGTTTTGTTTTTTATTTTAGAAGAGGTTTCTTTCTAGTGCTAGTTTGACTTTCTTCTAAAACTGGTTTGGTAATTATCTTGAGCTACCAGACTAGAGAAATTTCAGGTGTTTATAGAGCTTATTGACCTTCAGAACTTTATATATAAGTGTCCTTAACTGATTTCAAAGTTCTAAAACAACCAACGTTTGGATATTTATCATGCGCTAGGTACTGTGCCAAGTGCTTCATGTATAATATCTCACTTAATGATTAAAATAGCTTTATGAACTTGGTATTGTCCACATTTGACAGGTGTGCCAGCTGAAGCAGGGACAGGTAAATTGATCTTCTCAGGTTACACGTTTTGTAGGTTGCTGGGCCTGGCTGGCTTCTGGCCTAGGACTCTAGGCCTGTAATTCTAACTATTGTCATGCCTATAAAAGTCACAGACAACTTAAATGCTCTCTTTGGTGGTAGGGTTGGGGGTAAACCTTTGTAGAACAGTTGATACAGAAGACTTGTTTTTTGTGTTGAACCATTTCTTTAGAAGTGGCTGACCGATGGGAAAACAAAGTACAGGTTAAACATCTCAAATCTGAAAATCTGAAATGCTCTAAAATCTAAAGCTTTTTGATCACTGGCATGATGCTCACAGGAATTGCTCATTGGAGCATTTGCGATTTCAGATTTCTGGATTAGGAGTGCTCAACCAGTAAGTTTAATGCAAAACCTGAAACCCGAAACACTTCTGGCCCCAAGCATTTCGGATAAGGGCTATTCAACCTGTAACAGAATTTTCACCTAGTACGTATTATGCCCAAGTGACTAACTGGGGAAGGAAAGAATTTTGACATCCCATTTTGCTATCATCAGGTGTTTGTGTAAATGACCAGGGGCAGTTATACTTAGATCTGTAATTCAATATTTATTGTTTATTAAACAATCCATCCTTTGTGTATCTACATTCTTGAGATTGAAAATTTTGTCCTGGAATAATAAATCACCTTATCTCAAACATAGCTGCTGTGTAAAGATGAAAGGAAAAAGAACATCATAGAGAAGGGAATTGCATTTTGGGTAGGTTTCCATCTAAAGCGAGAGGAATTCATAACACTCTAGTTCTCTTTTAGGCAAGGTTCAATCTGCATGAATTACTGTTCTGGGTGAGCAGGGAGCTGTCATTCCTACCCCTTATTTAATAAAGACGACCAGAAAGGAGAATACAGAGGAAATAGCAGGAGACTGAATGGATGTGGGGACTGCCATTGGCTTTGCTACCAAGTGGAATTGTGACCCTTGGCAAATCACATTTCTGGGCTTTGCTTTCCTAGCTGGTAAAATGAGGTTTTGAACTAGATTTTCTTTAAGAGCTCTTTATAGCTACTAAAATTCTGTGATTTTAGAGATCTTACAAAACCAAAACAAATCTGACAAGAGTGCTAAAGTGTTTTTAAAAAGTCACAAAAGTTACATGCACATTTAACGAAGCTCCAGTTGTTTTATTAGAACGGATTCATTGCATCATTCATTGCATTATAATAGTAAGTGCAGGGGCTGCTTCCTTGGGGTGGGGGTGGGTGGTTGGGGCTGCTTGTAATTAGCGTCTGGGCTGCCTGGTTCCTGAGCTTTGCTTGCCTTTTCTCACCACTAATTGCCCCTCACTTGCAGGCTGAGACCTGCCCTCTTTTAGGGCTAATCCCAACCTTGGGACCTTGTGCTCTCCTTGTGTTAACTGGATTTATATTTAAGATCTGAATACTTGAGGAGCATTTTTAGCATGTGCACTCTGGTTATCCCTTTGCATATCACTATTCTGTCCTCTGCTATTCCATGTATAGGAATATCGATTTTTAAACCCCAACTCCGTGAGTCAGCCATCCTGCTTGTCTGAATTTCTAAGTACCAGATGAATCTGCAGGGTGTCCAGAAATTTCAGAAACAGACTTTTTTTTTTTTACATAGTGAAAATGTCCTTGATGACTATACATATGCACACATATTTTTTTTTTCTTTGATTTCCAGACTTTATGGACATCCTGCAGATTCTGTACCACTGTTGTATTTTTCTTGCCTGTATTCTGCCCCACCTTTTATGGCTTTGTATTACCACATATTTATTATGGAATCCTTTAATGCCAGTGTTCTGGCTGATTCTGTTTCACAGCAGTTTCCTGTTGACCCTCTGTTGTCTCCTGCTTCACCTAACTCTAAGTGGCCAGGCCTCTTCCTGGTCACAGTCCCCCCAGCAGTTATCAAAGTACATTTGGGTCTTAGTTTCCTTTGTGGTGGTTTCTGCAGTAGAACCAGTGGGGCGACTAGATTTCTTGAACGTCTGCCCCAGTGAGCTGGGAGTAGTTGTTGGAAGTGCTGTGTGAGCTTTTAAGGGAAGTGTCAAGACTGAATAATGATCTGTCACGGGCATGGCATGGGGAGGTGGACATGGCATGGGGAGGCAGTGGTCCATGAGCCATTATTTGCCAATGGCCCTGGAAGCCTGAAGCTATGTTAATAACTGTATTAATTGTTTCTTTGGTTTACAGTCTTATGCTCAGACAGGCCTTTTGTGCATATCAGGCTTCTCCACTGTTTGAGATAGTTTCAATACCTACTTTAAAAGTGGCTCAGCCACCTGAATTTACAAAAGGTCTGGAGAGATTTCTTACCAGTAGAATTATTTAGATTCTATGCTTAATAGTAAGCTCTATCCTTGTCAAAAATGCTGATCTCACTCCTCAGTCATAATTTCCAACGTGTTCTCTCCAGGTATATTCTAATAGGGTGTGGGTCCCAGTGTTTGGACCAGCTCCCTAAGGGTCTTTGGGGAACTATATTGGGGAAAAAGGCTGGTTCCTATATATTTAGATATAGGATTAAGATATAAATTAGTAAGAAAAGACATATGATCCATTGGAAATAATGGCATAATAATAATAGGTAATGATTGCTGAGTATGCTGGATCCTGTAGTTAAGTGTTTAAGTTGTATTAGTTACTTTCCACAGTTCCCTAATGAGGTCTTTATTATTGTGAT
>NW_012154951.1:1570822-1595793 GCF_000956105.1 Propithecus coquereli | reverse complement strand
ATCTTTTATATTGAAAATGAAACACCTACACAGAGAAGATTTATTTAGAATTTAGTATTTTGACTGTATAACTTTAGTGTTCCAACAAAAGGATCTAAAAAAATATTGAACTTCACTCAGTAGTTTATAGTAACTTGTAGTATTTATTTAGCGGAGTTGGTGTAGTAGTTTTCTTTATTGTAGGATATAGCGTATGTTATTCAGGAGGTTCTCACACTTGAGTGTCTATCAGAATCCTCTGGGTGGGCCTGTTAGAACAGATTGGTAGGCCCCACCTCTCAGAAGAGGTCCTCATTTCTCAGGAGGCTGCCAAAGTAGTCCTGGACACAAAAAGGTTGGGAACCCTGCTTTGGATCTAATACCAGTCTGCAGGGACTGGGGGGATACAGAGGAACTAGCAAAACGGCACCACAAAGAACCATGCAGATGGGTCATTATTTTTTTGTCCAGCAAAAAAGGGAGCTTGGACTTTGCCATTCTCTTATAAAGGACATAATCAGGATGCATGTGTGATCTCAGATACTGGTGTGGACAAACTGTCAAGGATCTTTTTGAGATAATGAGAAACTTGATTATAGCTTGGGTATTAGGTGAAATGAAAATATACTGAAATGGAAAGGTGGAGATCCATAGCTGAAAAAGGCTGGTAAAGATATCTACTGCATTATCTTGTTCCTACGTACAAAATACACACTTGTAAATATGTGTGGGGGGCAAGCTTTATGAAGGTGTTAAAATGGTCATCTCTAGATGATGGGAATATATTAACACTTTTATTTTCTCACTTTTGCTTGTCTTTGTTTTCTAATTCTTTACAGCGCACACCTACTGCTACTGTAATGAAACTCATTTAGCGAAGCCATCTTTTCTGTGAGAATGTCACTTACCACAGCTCTTTAAAAGGGTGATCCACCCATATGCTATTTCTTATTTATTTTTCTCAATAGAACTTTCCACCAGTTAGCACATTCCATATTTTGCTTACTTATTTTGTTTGTCCCTTGCCACATACTAGTATATAAACTCCCAGAGGGCCTGGATTTTTGTTTTGTTCTGTTTCCCCCAGCACCTGGAAAGCTATCAGGCACATATAGGCACTCAGTAAATCTTTGTGATTGAATACATGAATGAATGATATCCAATTTGTGTGTGTGTGTGTGTATGTGTGTGTGTGTGTGTGTGTGTGTGTGTGTAGTTATTTGAGGAAAACTGTGGGTTGCAGTCAAGTTTAGAAACCACTGCGATAAGTACACACACACACACACACACACACACACACACACACCTGCCTCCAGGTTTCTGTTGGTTGAGATCTGCCTAGATGGAACTAGTCTCAAGGAAGTAAGAGGGGACAAAAGGGCTGAATGGGGTAATCATTCTTCCTTAACATGCTAAGGAATGTGAGGCTAATTCTGCATTCCTGCTTTCCCTCCCCAGACACCAAATGCATTTTCCTGTGGTCCTACAAAGCTGTAACATGGAAAGTGTGTTGGAAGAAACATGCATGTTAGGGATTCTTAGCAATTTTATTTCCTCCAAGGTGTACGTTCTCAAGAGCAAAGGTCAATAAACTACAGCCCCGCCTTTTTTTTTTTTTCACAGCCTGTGAGGTAGGAATGGCTTTTTACATTTGTAATTGATTTGATGACTGGGAACCCTAGTTAAGTAAAATGTTATCTCCTCCAACAAAAAGAAGTCCATTCTTCTCATAAGTGTGTTGACCACCTGTGTGTTAAGGACAAAATTGTCCTGATGCTGTTAAAACTGTAAGGAAGACTTTGTTCAAGACCATTGCTATGGGTGTCAGGACTGTCACAGTAGGGGGGAGAGATCGGGGTTCAACTCCAAGTACAAGAACAAGTGGAGGTTAATAGCCAAGAAGTTGGAGGGTCACTGGGTGGAAAATTACTAAGAGGAGACATTAAAAGTAAGGAGATTGTTGCTAAATTGACTTGGAGGGATTCTTGCTAAAGGCAGGCCAGGGCGATCAGATATCACCTGGCGGGTATTGGGGGATGAGGGTTTGATAAGAAATTCAGGGTGGGAGGGTTCTCTCTAAACTGACTTAGCAGGATTCTTGCTAAAACACCAAAACCCAAGGTTGAGGCCTCCTTCTCTCGAGATCTCAAAGAAGCCTGACTGAAGCTTGGTTGAGGAGAGCATCGTTGCCAAGTATTAGAAAAAATTATACTCAATTATTACTGTATTTTGAGTTTTGTCAATAAAAAGTTGTGAGTATTTGTTTCCTCTCTTGTTATATAAGTACCTGTATAATATCCTGGATCTTACCTCTTTGCCTGCAAAGCCTAAAATATTTACCGTCAGGCACATAACAGAAAAAGTTTCTTGACCTTTGCTTTAGAGTTTTAGTGCTCCTCTCGTGAATTTTAACAGCCTCGCATTTAAACAAAGTTTACGATTCATATGTGGACCTTGTGCTCATTGCTCTCTTGCTCTCGGAGCACTGGCTGTAGGCAGAAAGGGCTTCTCTAATGGAGCCTACATAGTTTTCCAGGTTTTTTCCTGGATGTTTTCAGCTATACGCCCATTGTCTGCTTACCTGTGTGTCTCTGACTGCCTGTTCAACTTCTCCTCCCAGCCCACCCCACCCCGCCCCATTCATGAACTCAGGAGCACACCCATTTTTAAATGGCCGTGTTCTCTGCTGCCATTTACACCTGATCACTCCGTAGCTAGACTTCTTGACCTATGGAACTGTGAGCTAATAAATGGGTATGATTTATGCAGCTAAATTTGTGGTAATTTGTTACATAGCCAGTAGAAAATGAATCTAGATCTTTTCAAGGTTACCTCTGTTTAAAAGGATTTTTCCTTTCTTTGCCCTTTAAATTTCTACTCATTTTTTTTAATAACAAAGTTCAGAAATGTTTCCCCTAGTCTTCTTACTTAAGCAACTCTCAAACTGTGTCTTCCCATGGGATTAGTTATGCATCACTCTTGCAGCACTTAAGGCTTGGGGTACACCTGTGTAACGTTAGTCTTGAAGGTCTATTTTTGTGTCCTTGGTGTCACTCCCAGCACTGAATAGTTGTTCAAATATATTCTGAAATAATGAGTAATAAGTCTGTCATGAAGAATTTCAGCTGAAAAAAATAAAAAGCTCAAAGTCCTAGAAGAACCTCAGTGTGGTCCCAGTAGAGACTCTCCATTTGATTAAAATGTCAGATAAATTGGCTTTTACTATATTCATAAATATTAAGTGTCCAGTGTTCGTTATGTTGTACTGACATCTTAAAAAATGGACTCCCTTTTCTTATGAAGCTAATATGTTCTTAAGATAAGATGAAGTGCTACTTAATAAACAGTTTTTCATTTTCAGGCATTTTTGAAAGATATGTAGTATGACATTAAAAACCCTCTAGTTTTTCGCAGTCAACCAAATGCTATGTAATTTCATGTAAACTTACAGTTTAATGCCAAAGCAGAAAAATAGGTTATTTTCTTTTTAGTTATGAAACTGCGAAATAAAGAATCCCAAATAATAAGAAAAAAACAGACCTTTATTTTAAAATGTTAAGTCTTTGATAAAAATGCCTGGAAACTTGAAAGTTATTTAATGAACCATTTCAGGAGTTAAGGGTGACCATGTACCTGAGTTGAACTCTGTTGTCTTAGTGTTATTATTATTTATTTATTTATTTTTTGAGACAGAGTCTCACTCTCTTGCCCAGGCTAGAGTGCCGTGGCGTCAGCCTAGCTCACAGCAACCTCAGACTCCTGGGCTCAAGGAATCCTCCTGCCTCAGCCTCCCAGGTAGCTGGGACTACAGGCACGCGCCACCATGCCCGGCTAATTTTTTCTATTTTTAGTTGTTTGGCCAGTTTCTTTCTATTTTTAGTAGAGACGGGGTCTCGCTCTTGCTCAGGCTGGCTTAGTGTTATTATTAATGGCAGTTCTTTTTATTCTCAAGTGTCTGATGATAAATCATATTGTGACTCTATAATAGTATGTTACCTGTTGATGTCTTTGACTTGCTGTCTCATTGTAAATAATTGTTAACCTTGCAGAGGTTGAAGTTAGAAGAACTATTGTGTATGGTTTCGAGAAGGCAGACTAGGTATAGTGAACACTCTCCCAATTCACCAGATCCATAGAAAAAATATTAAAACGAAGTAATAAAAACACCCACAGGTGTTCATGTCTGTTTGGAAACTTAGAGGATCATTTTGTTTATTATGGAATTCAGATATTTTATTAGAGTATGTCCAGGTGCACATCTTTTTCATCAGTTTCCCTGACACGTAATTAGTCTTTACAAGTTTTTCTTCAAACTAGAGACGTTTCTTTTTGGCTTGTGTACATATTTTTATTATGCGTTACTTTTTTCTTGTGGTGAACTGTACATATTTATCATTTTAATTACTTCTAAGTGTACAGTTTAGAGGCATTAAAGACATGCGCAGTTGTGTAACCATCATCACTATCTTTACCCAAAATCTTACCAACATAACTCTGTACCTATTAAATAATAATCTCCCCATTTCTGCCTGCTCCCAACCCCTGGTAACCTCTGTTTTACTTTCTGTGGGGACATTTCCTTTTATTTCTTTAATTATTGTCACTCTTGTAAAAGAGTTCCTTTTTTACCCCCAGAGATTCCTATGCTTTGTTTATACTTCATAACAACGTAGAAAAGTAAAAATTTGGGGAGTACATAATTTGACTTTATAGATTCATGTTTCTTCATGATTTGCTTCTTAGTAGTCTTTTCTTCATTTTTTTCTACTGAATTTAAAAAGTGAAATTATTCCCCAGATTTTTAATTTTCTACGTTGCCATGGATCTTCTTATGTTGGCTCCCTTCTCTCCCTACCCTCCACCCCTTCTTTGTATTTCTGTAGTATAATCTTATGTCCCCTCTGACTGTTCCATGTCATTAGAAGCAGATTTCTGGATCATGCCCGTGTTTCTCTGGCTTCTGGGACTCTGCAGTGGTTAGTTTTGTCTGTCTCCTGGACCCGCTTCACACTTGGGTCGGGTTAACCCCTTCCTGCTCTTGCAGCACTGCTAAAGCTGTGAGTGGGTGGCTCAGTGTGGCTCCAGCCCCCGAAAGCTGGTGCTGCAGGTGCCAGCAAAGCTCATGTGGGTAGTTAAATGATACCAGCTCTCAACACTCTAAGATTTTTGGTTAATCGAGGCAGGAAGTGCCCAGCAAACTGCTTCTGTGAAGGCCCAGATAGTAACTATTTAAGGTGTGCAGGCCATACAATCAGCTATTCAACTCTGTACATGTGAACATAGCCATAAAACAATTCATAAACGAGTGAATTTGGCTGTGTCCCAGTAAAACATTGTTTATAAAAACAGTTTATGGGCTGGAGTTTGCTGACCCCTGCTCTGAACAAATCCGCACAATTGTGATCCCTGTTTGTGGATTCTGACACTGAAGGTCAGAGAAAGGATCACTGGACAGGGTATATACTAGTGTCACGTGGCAGCACTGGATTCAAATCCAGGCATCCCAACATCCTGGCACCCAAACCTCTGGTTCCACCCAGCACACTTTTGCTGCCCAAGCACCTGACAGCTGTAGTTGAGCTTTCTGCAGAGTGGGTTTGGCAGGTCATTGCAACGTTGTCACTCAGAGAGTTTCTTGGTGAAATGAATCCAAGAAATGTTGAACTGAACAAATTTGAGTAAGTATTCAGTTTACGATGGTTTGATTTAGCAGGTAGTGCTTTCTCAGTGCATTTGGTCAGAGAGCTCTCTCAGAGGCTATTTCTTTGAACTCTTGTTCTGCTGTGGCTCTCTTATTTTTGAAAATGGTATATAGTGTTTCCGACATTAGGCATGTGTGTGCCATCATCCTACTTTGCCATTAGATGCCACTTGTACTGTTATTTATAAAATATTGTCTCAATTTTGTTTTTACTCATTTTTAAATATTTATTTTAAATAATATCTGTGTAGTTATGGGCTTGAATTAGTTTCATTTATTTTAACATATTAGTAAAAGAAAAAAATTACAGAGATGTTCACGAACCCCAGTGGTGTAACAGTTCGGAGAGACTGGTGTGGCGGAGTGCATGCTGTTGACTTGGTCAGAAGAGAACAGAGGAGCCCAGCCTGGTTGGTAATCAACCGGTATAGACTGCCGAATGAAAAGGTCTCATGCCAGCTTTACCATTTTCTTGTTGTGACGTCGTCCAGGTGCTTGAATCTTAGGCAGTAGTCATGGGGGTTGTGCTCTAAGTGCTTTGGCACACATTGACATATATATTCACAAAATCCTTGTATTTTCTCTTAGAAAGGCCTGGGATGATTTATAGATGAGGCGTGAGGTGACTCAGAGGTTAAGGAACATGTCCAAAGTCATGAAGCCAGATCCTGATGTTACAGTTCAAATTCAGGTATTTTGTGTCTCAGAGTCTGCCTTCTGTCATGATATTAAATGCTCGGTAATGATTGGAGGAAGGCAGAGACTGGAAAAGTGACCCCAGACAAAAAATTGGTTAAAGTCTCCAGTCAGGGCACCAAACTACATCTTCTTTTCCTGGCATCTGACTGCCTGTCTTTGCCTTTGGCGGTGGGTTGTTGGACCAAGATGGCTACGGCACTTACACAGTGGTTGTGCTCAGGGTCATACAGAGTAGCTGGGACTTTAGCTTTGGTGAACGTGTGTGGTATACACACGTCGACCAAAGCTACAAGTAATAATTCTGTTAAGCGAAACATGGTTGAGCTTTTTAATAGGTTTTTGCAGATTCATAAGGGGAAATGTTAGCCTCCCTGCATGAAGGGGAAGAAATGGGCTAAAAACCAAGCTTTCCAGAGAGGATATATAAAAGAAGACATAGACCTCTACTTTTAGGAAATGACCCCTTTACGACCCTGATGGTTGTACATTGAACCACGTTTCTTTACTTTTTCACCTTTCCTTTCAAAGTTCTGTTGAAAACAATTGATGAAACATAAAAATATGAATGGACCCATAAGGCAGCTGAAAAATGAGAAAGATGTTACAGTGGCCCAGAAGCATTGAGGACCTTGTGAAATAAATAAAGCAGATGGGATCAGATTGATGGTGAAACTCCATAGCAAAGGAACTTACAACCCAGTAGAGACAAACGTGGGAATAAGTAGAAAAATGAATTTTCTTAACAGCATCCTGGAAGATTCCCAAGAATTGAAACTATAAGGAGCGGCAACAAAAGTGGGTTATGAGAGTCCTCGTCCAGGAATTAATAACCCTGAAACAGCTGTTCCCATTCTGCTCTCAGAGAGTTTGGCTCAGAGGGGTTGGTGGTAGAGTTTGCCTCTGCAACAAAGCCGTTCAGCTTAGTTTTAAGTAAACTGGGAGATTTGCCACGGCAAAATACGGTGGGTGACTGTAGCAGGAAGGAGAAGTTGTAGCAGGTGCCAAGTGTCTCTTGTGTCTCTACCTCCCAGGATAGGAGACTTCTGAATCTTGAAATAAAGGCAGTTTTGCTCTATCCATTCACCATTGTTTTCATATGTGCTAAAGAAACCCTCTGCAGCAACTGATGTTGATCTGTCCAGCCCTACATTTGTAAATAGGAGCAGACAACCAAGAAGGATCATCAGACATTTGAAAAGAAATCAACAGAATGAGAGGTCACCGAATCCATCCCACGGAAGCACTGGGGAAAAGTTATTACAGGAAAATTCTCATTCATAGTCTCAGATACAAGAGAATAGCAGTCGATAAAGCAAAAAACAGTTCATGGGCAAGGTAGAGAAAAGAAGGAGTTCTTAGAAATCAAGAATGGGATTGTAATGTTAAAAAGCTCTGGCTTGGGAGATGGGCTGGAAGAGATGGGCTGAAGTGCAAAATGGAAACAACTCAGGACTTAAGAGAATTAGTGGTCTGGAAAATTGAGCAGAGGATTTATTCCAAAATTCAAAGTGAAGGATTAGGATGAGAATTATGAATCAGAATTAAGAAGTATGGACGTTTGATCTAACACATGGAGTATCCAGCTAAGGAGCCGTTGGAGAAGGAAAAGGCAGCCTAAAAAATTCTTTGATTCTGAGATGCCATCAACATTCAGATGCCTGTTTCCAACAAATTTTCAGCAAGGAAGCCAGGGAGACTTAATTGCTCTTAAGAGCTAGTTTCTCTAAAAATGTCTGTTTCTTTTTCCCACCCCCTGAAATACTATTTCCTTAGAGCCTTCCTATTTCAAGTTCTTCTGAATCACTTAACCATTCATGTTCTGAATGGTATCATTTTAATACTAAGCTTCTTATACTTTTTATTTGAAAACTTCAAATTTACATGAATGTTAAAAGGGTAAGAATAATGGGTAGAACCCCCGTATGTGTTTTACTCAAATTTGCCTGATTTTCTTGTTACCAGCATCTTACCCCCTATCAATTTTTTTTTGGATAAACATGATAAATATGTTTAAAATCACTTCAGAGTGTATTGCATATAACATAATTCTATAACATTTTAAATAAAAGTTATCTTGATGTTTTCTTTAGCATCTTTGGTTGTGATTACATAATTTGGATGTCTATGAAGAAATTAAAGTTTTGCATTTGTCTACTCAGTTAATTTAAGAAGCTTTTCCCTCCCCTTTCCCCCAAATTTAATTTAATCATGCATCACTGGAAGTTTAACCGTTTCTCTTACAAGTTTAGGTGGCAGCTTACCAGAGATGTGAGCTGCTTGAGTGATAGTTCTCTGTGAGACATGAATGAATCTCTCCAGCCTCTCCTAAATGCTAAATTCTGAGAGATTTAATATTTCTCTGCCTTTAATTATGCTGACTGTCATGGAATATGCAATCTTCTGTTACGCAACTGTTTATTTCAGGGCTGCATCATAGTGAAACCTTAATATATAAACATTAAGCCATAATTAAGCATTCAAACTTAACTTAAAATTCAACCACAGTTTCTGGGTGTGCCAACAATGAAAACTACTGATAAATGTATAACTTCTTCCTTTTCCTGAGAGCTGGAAATTTCTTTTCGGTATCATTTTTAAGATGTTCCTGATTTCAGAAGAGTTAAAATGTGGAAAAAGTATCTTAGGACCCTTTTATTGCAATATTAAAAGACGAAAGTAAACTAAACATATTCTGGTGAATTTTTAATCCCCTCTCCCCACCCCCCCCAAAAAGTCTATAAGCCTCAGAGAGAAGAAGGAATGGGACTGAGATTTATACTATTCATACTACTCATATATACTACTCATATATACTCTAATATGCTCATACTATTCATATACTACTGGATGCCAGTAAATTATGGATGCCGTATCATTATGTCTTTAGGGAAGGCTCTTCGAACACGGAAACTTAAACACAGTCATGTTTTTATTTCATTCATTTATTGAACAGATGTTGTGAGCAGCTTGTCAGTTGGGTCTTCTAGGAAGCACATGCCAGAGTGGAGCTAGAAGTCCAAGACATTTACTGGGGGAAATGACTATGAAAAATAAAGGGAGAAGAAGCAGAAGTAGGCAATGGGAAGCCTTCAGATGGGGATGCAGGTCTAGCACATATGAAAGGAGAGGGGCAGGAAGGACGATTGATGGGTTCGGAGAGGCCTCAGACTGCGACGCAGCTATGAGGAGGAAGGATTGGCCAGCCCCGCAGGAAGCTCTGGTATAAGATTGCCCACAGGGGAGTCTGTACCGGGCCGACATGGAGAGTTCTGTCACCACAGCTCTGCTCAGTCATTGGCGAAGCACATGTGGCCTCTGCTTGAACATTGGACACCTGCAGGTGGGGGTTGTCAGCTAACTGCTCTCCTGCGGCACGGGTGCTTTTGGAAGGGGAGCTGAGTAGGACACCTCCATGTTGTCACTTATGCCAGACGTTGCTGGAATCTTAACTCTGCCACTTAGTCTGAGTGTGACCTTGGACAAGCGATCTGACTTCTTTTGTCTTGCAAGTTTTTATTGTTTTGGAGAAACTGCTTATACTTACATCATGGAGTTCTTGTGAAGAATGAGTGAATATATTCACATTAAAGAAGAGTGGCTGCACGATGATTGCTCAAATGTTCACCATTATGTTTTTTGTTTTTTTTCCCTGGGTATGTGGTGATGGTCAAATTGGAGAAGATCTCTACACTTTATGGATTTTACCTTGTCACGGGAGACATGGTAGATACAAAAGTGCACAAAGAGCATAATTTCTGGTAATGAGAAGTGGAGTTAAAACAAGATGAGTAGAGCAATGGCAAAACATTTTTTGACATACAAGGACTAAAGTATACTACCCAGAATTTTTTCTGCAAAAATGAATGAATCCAGTGAAGAGGAAGACACATCGGTGAACAAAGTAATACTAATTATAAGAAAATATATGTAGTCACCAATGCCATGCAGAATTAAATATAATTTTAAAATAAGGATTATTCAAATTGATCGGGAGTTTTAGAATTCAGTAGATATTCTTTTATTCTTACTTGCTAGGAAGAATTAATTTAGAAATTAGCACTTGATTTGCATTTACCTGAAAACAGAATAAGCTGGGACAGGGTAAAACAGTAGTTGTCAGACTTTTTCTGTAAAGTGCCAGCTAGTAAATATTTAAGGCTTTAGAGTCCAGAGTGACTGTCGCCACTGTTCAACTCGGATGTCATAGCGTGAAAGCAGCATAGACAGTATGTAAACAAATGGTCATGGTTGTGTTTGAACCAAACTTTATTTAAGGACATTGAAATTTGAATGTCATCTGATTTTTATGTGTCATGAATATTATTCTTCTGACTTTATTTCACCCATTTAAAAATGTAAAGACCATTTTTAGAAGTCACAGGCTTTAAAGAAAACAGGTGGCCAGTTGGATTTGACTGGCCTCTGGAGTAGAACTTCGAAGAACGTTAGGAGTCACCAGTTTTCATTGATGGGATAAATGAAGCAAAGCTCTAACACTTCACTTTTGAGGAGTCTACATTCCTGATCATTGGTTATCACAGCTGGCCCTAAAGGTTTAGGATGTGTGCCGGTTAGTGACTCACCTGGTACAAAACCTAGCCAAGTTTTCTACCTTTCTTGTCTACTTTTCTTGTACTTGATGGATATTGTTGTAGCAACACACACACCACACACACACACACACACACACACACACACACACACACACATTATTATAGACAAAAATCTAACATAGTTTCAATTTGTATTAGTACAATTTGTGTTACTTGAGCAGATCAGAACTATCAAGGAGTGGAAACTTTTAATGTGTAAGTACATGCCTTGATTGTTCTGTGTGAATACCTAACGTGCTTCCTCCCCCTGTATCCTGCCACCTTCCATCTTCATGGTATCCCATTTTGTAGATAGACTCCCCCCCAAAAAAATCCCATAAAATCCACTTTTACTGGGACCAACCTAAATATCCAGCAATTAGCTTTTACAAACAATAATGCCATGAATAATTTTGTTATATAAATATGTAATTATATAACGTAACATGTAATATATTTCGTACAAATGCAAGTATATCTTAAGGATAAATTTTCAGAAGAGGAACTAATGGATCAAATATTATATATGCATTTGTACTTTTGCCTTCCTGGTGATTATACTGATTTGTTGCAAAATAGGAGCTTCTGTTTCCCTCGGAATATAAAATGTATTATCACATGTGTTCCCCACTCTAGTAATTGATTTATGGTATCTTCTTGTACTTTTACTTGATATTTCTCTCATGGCCGAGGTTGTACATCCCTTCATATGATTGTGGTCTATTGGTGTTTACTTTCGTTGAACTGTCTGTTCAGGGTGTTTGCCAGTTTTTCTGTTGGGGATTTTATTTTCTTAACTGTTTCTTAAGAGCTCTTTATGTATTTGGAAAATTTGTCCTTTGCCTTTGATAGGATTTTTAAATATTTGTTGTCTATCTTTGAGCATTGCTTATGGATTTTAAAAAATCGAATAGAATTAAAAAGATGTGCTATGTTTTAAAAAGTCCTATTTGCTCCTTTCCTTAGTTGTGGAAAATCCTTAGCTATTACGGCTTATAAATCTGCCTTCCTTCCATTGTCCCTTTTATCTCTTTCTGAGGCTCATCTCTGTCCTTTTCATCTGGCCTTCTCCTCTGTGTGTCTTCTCTCCTTCTCTTTCCTTATCCTTAACTTAATTACATCTGCAAACACTCCTTTTCTAAATAAGGTCACATTCACAGGTTCACATTCTGGTCAAATTCACAGGTTCCGGGTGGACATATCTTTCGACCCACTACAGGCATTCAAGCCACTACAGTAATCCTACTTGATGTTTATCTGATTTTTCCTTGTAACAGTTCATGCCAAGAATTATATTCCTAACATTTGATTGGAATATTTAATGCTCTTGAAATATATTTTAAAATTCCTTTCGAAAGGAAAATTATCTTGTGCTTTCTGCCATACAGGATGTGAGTGCTGTTAACAGCTTTCAATGATTCATTCTATTCTGGGACTTGCAATAGCAAACAACTGAAAACTTCTAATACGACTTAATTTTTATTTCTTTTGCTCCATAAACTTTTGATTTTTTAAAAAACACGTCTTCGTGAAGTCTTACTTCTTTTTTCACATCCCAGCATAAATGATATACTAAACTAATTTGGTGCCGTGTTAAGTGATAGCAGTGGACATCAAACTCTTCTTTACTGTGTTGAAATTCAAGAGGCACGAGCCCGGAGTAGCATTCCTAGGTATTGTGTATAGATCATGCGGTGTTAACATCATTAGTACAGAACAGAAATGGGCATATATAAGCTTTATAACTTTGGTCAAGTTTTATGTTTTTTATTTAGTTACCTCCTAGAAAGTTTGAAATTTCAAAGATGTCAGCAAAAATATTGATTATGGATGGGTTTTAGGTTTATAATGATACATGATATTATGCATTTGCTAGTTCCACAGTCCTCCATTTCAAAATTGAGTATAAAAGCTGTCTGCAGAGTAGATTTATTCGTACTGATCCTGTTTTCTTGCACAAAATCCTTAAACACATCAAGTAACGTGTAGACTGAATATATTAACTTGAGGTTGTAAACTATATTTTTAAGGTTACAGTTATAACTTTTTAAGTGTGATGAAATGTCTTCCTTTTTACTTTCCTCAATAAAATCTATCATTTATCGTACTAAAGCTTTTATGACTGAGCAAATGACAGTCCTTTTGCTGAAGCATTACTGAATTGCAGTGAGCGTAATTTTAGTCACCACCCTGGCAGTGTTTTACAAGCTACTTTGATATTTGGGTTTCATTCTTCACTCAGAAACAGGACACTAATGTCACTGAGCTTGATAGTTTGTGTAGTTTTCTTTTGTTTGCTTATTTTTGGGTTTATTGGTTATAAATTCTCAGTCACTGCAAAGTTCGGCAGCTTTGCTCATTAAGACGTGAATAATTATAGAAAATGAAAACTAGCTGGAAGGGATCTTGGTAATCATTCTAGTGTATTTTTTTTTTTTTTTCCATCTTAAAGATGAAATTGAAGTCTTTCTAGAAAAGTGGAGTGACTGTCACAAACTGAATCAGTTATTCCTGGTGGGGTCTTGGTAAAACCCTGAGCTCTGAATGTCAGCACCATTATCCTTTGTACTACTTTTTGTCCTATAATGTTGCTGACATCAGTCTCTATATAAACACGTTTTGAATATAAATAAAGGACTCTTTAATCTCAACGAATAAATTATTTCTTCTTTTCATTTCTAAAATATAATTACAGCCAAAATTAACTCAATTTCAAGCTATACTTAGTTATTAAGATTCTTATGTTTATCACCAGGAGGAAAAATAAAAAAATAAGGATCTTATTCTAGATATTTCAAAAGATACTGCAAGATTATATAGAACAAAAGAGAAATTAATAAAAACCTCACCACTAAAATAGTGTGATCATTTTCATGTATTTTCTTCCCAATCTTTTTTTTTTCTGTGCATAGATTCTTTTCAATTAATAGTAACATAAATTTTCTTGTTTGCTTTTTAACTGATTAGAAATATTTTCTTCTCCGTCAAGTTTTCTTGGAAAGAATAATTTTTATTGAATGCACAAAACTTTGTCGTTTGGCTGTACCATAATTTGTTTAACTCTTTGTCTTACAACTGGCCTCGATCTCTTTGGTAGTTTCAAATTTTTGTTATAAATCATGCTGACATAAATAGTAGAATATGCTTTTTGTTGGATTTGGTGAGTGCTGTTTAAAGATTGGTGCCTGTTTTTTAGGATAGCAAAGGTTGCAGGCTCTTGGGGTGCTCTCCTAGGCTGCTTGAAATTTTGCTCCAAAGTGACGTTTGTGATCATGTGAGAGTCTCATTTTGCTTTCACCTACGCTACCTTTCTTTTAAAAACCTTTGCAGTTTTGATTAGAGAAAATGGTATTGTATTTTAGTTGGAATGTTTTTGATCACCATGTTTTCTGGGTTCCCATGATTGAAGCCTTATTCGTGCTTTGTAACAGCTTTGGGGAGGGACAGAATACTACTCAATAATATACTTTACAAGAAACATCTTGACTTCAGAAGCACTGAAATGAGAGACAATGTGTGTCTTAGAACCAAGGAAACAGAATCTGAAATGTAATGGATACTCATTGAATGTGTCACGCTTTTTCTAATTTCCTTCTTGTGTTTATGAGGTAGATATTGTTCTTCCCATTTTATGAATGAGAGAACTCTGTTATAGAGAGGTGGCATGACTTGCTGAAGATCAGCATAGCATAAAATACATACATCTGGGGTTCAAACCCAGGTGTGTTTGACTTTTGGAGTTCCTAGTCCTACAAAAAAGGCTCTGACATGTTAATCTATATGAACAGGGATTTTTTTTTTATTCCACCTATATCAAAAGAAAATCAAATGTCAAATGGCTATTTTTGTTTTAATACAAATAATCCAAGTTTTTTTTTTGAGACAAAGTGAAAATGAATACCTAAAATCTTATGACTGAAGGGTGTGCTCAGTGAACTTACGTTTTACACAGAATTGCTGTGTTGCTCTGTTTCAAGAAGCACCAACTCGCACTGCACCCATCATGAAGGGTGCCCTGAAAGTTATGCAGTACTGTGTGTGATGGAGAATTTTGTGCCCAAAATGCCATAGATGCTTCTTGACCAACTTTGGTGTATGTTGAAGAACATGGGATTTGGAGCAGAGACTGCACGGGGTCAGAATCCAGCTCTGCAATTTGCTAGTGTAATCTTGGGCCATTTATTTAACTCTTCTGTGCTTTGGTTTTCTCATTTACTTTACTTTGATATCACCACTTTAGCATAACTTTAGCATTTTCACCTTATTCATGGAAACTTTTCATTGATATTCAGGCTGCAAAAGCTTCATAAAGTTATACAAAGCTTAGGGAGGAAGCAAGATTATGTATATATTGTGTCTTCTCAGGCAAGTCCTGCTGTTGAGGTAGTCTCGGTTATGACTTCTTTTCATCGACTTCTGTTTCCAGTTCATTTTTAAATAAACATTTTCCTATTATGTGAGATACAATATTATGATTCAGCTACTTGTGTCTGTCTGTGAGTGCATGTGAAAAGCTTATTTTCATACACATAGTTAAATTACAAACAATATTCAATATCGAAATGATATCTAGAAGATACTTTATTTCTTTATGTCAGTATTTTATAGATCCTATGTTAATGCATTTTTAGATTGTTTCCAGTTTTAAAATAAGTATTCAACTTACATAAGTTGATTAATTATATAAATGTACAAAGCACTCTTTATGGTTATGTTGAACTTAGGGCTATTACCTGTCGACTTTTCTCCCTTTTTATTTTAAAGTTTTTGGTTAAGTGTGATAGAAACGATTTACAATCTGATAAGATGCATGGATGAGCTATTTCAAGTAGTTGGTTTCAAAAAGAAAGGGGAAGATGCTCCCTTTTTGTCAACCATCTCACAACTTCTGGGTAATAAGTGATGTCTTAGAATTACTCATAGGTTTAAACATAATGAGCTGAATTACTTT
This sequence comes from Propithecus coquereli, assembly GCF_000956105.1. Taxonomy (NCBI): domain Eukaryota; kingdom Metazoa; phylum Chordata; class Mammalia; order Primates; family Indriidae; genus Propithecus; species Propithecus coquereli. The sequence continues at coordinate 1,579,871 of NW_012154951.1, read as the reverse complement.
GATATTGATGGTGTATATTAGGCAACTTATATTTTTTTCCCATCATTTTTAGGATTCTGAGTAACAATAAGATATCCGAGCTGAAGAATGGCTCATTTTCTGGCTTAAGTCTCCTTGAAAGATTGTGAGTATTCTTTCGTTATCATCTCTTATTATTATTTTATTTAATGTATTTTCATTGTAAACCTGTTACTAAACTCCCAGTTATTCAAAACTAAAATGGAGTTTTTCTGACATTTTATTATGAAAAATTTCAAGAATTGAATTAAAAATCAAGTAATTACCTAAATTCGGTATAGGGCCAGATAGTAATTTAGGTTTTGTGGACCATATGGGCCACAGCTGGTCACAGTGACTCAACTCTGAAGTGTGAAAGCAGCCATTGATACTAAGTCAATAAGTATTACATAAGACCGTTCTGAGGCATACTAAATGAATTGATATGGAGTCTTCCAATAAAACTTTATTTACAAAATAAATCATGGCCCATGCTTTGCTGACCACTGGCTTAAAGCATAGATGCTGTTTTGGACTTCCTGTATCATGAAATGTGTCTGCCTTATAAGAAAGCAAAGTGGAATTTATAAAAAAACATGTCAAGGGGAAAAAACTTTTGAATAAAATTTGATATTTTATTCTGACATCTTTGAATGTGAGATATATATATATATATATTTGCTTAGCAGTTAGGTCTAGTTTTGCTTATGATCTGAGGGGCTACAAGTAGCACCCGTTTTTTTTTTTGCTTTGGTGAATTTCAGACAATGGATATTTAATTTGCAGTGGATATTTAATGTTTTAAGTTCCCCTAGTACTCAAGCATTTGGGATAAAATTTCAGAATACATAAGATAGCCAGAAAATGTCCTCATTTTTCTTACTTCTCTTTGCTTCACTTTCTCTGCTTCTCTACATGATTGCTCCTTGACCATTTCACCTTGGAGCTTCTCCTGCAATCGAGCTCCTAGAAGGCTTTATTGATTAGGTTACTGATGTGTTATTTAATGTGTAAGCATATACCATCTCGAGTTCTGTTCTTTTCATTTAGATAAGATGTCTTTAAGTTAGGTTATATACGTACTTACATACACACATGTACATGTAAAGCACATCCATTCATATTTACATGTGTATATAAACACATATGCTATATATACAGAAACACACACACACAAATATTTCAAAGCATTCTTGGCACAGTAGTATTTAATTCTCAGATTTTTTTTTTTTTGCTGGTTCCATTCAAATATTCCTGTTTTGTTGCACATAGTTCATGTGCTTCAGAGAAGGCTGCTGGCTGCGCCCTCAGCTCCGGGTCAGACTAGGCTAAGGACAGTCCTTCATACATAGTCCATAGTCACTGGTTTGGGAATCGGCATTTGACTCAATTGGATTGACTTGAGATGTGCTTGGGGCTTTGGGGAAAGTAATTTCCTGTCACTGGAAGAGATGGTTGTACCTCTGGTACAGAAGCCATCCTGCTCCAGGCTTGGGCTGAAGCCGACTCTCTGAGGGTGGGTTGGTGACCCCCATGTAAGCAGAAGGAAGCTGGGGAGGACCTGCTGAAGCGTGACTGCCCTGGGACTGTTAGAATTGTGGGAGGCAGTAAATTCCCATTATGTTTTCTTTCCTTGCAAAGAAAAGTCATTGGGTTGACAAATACCCTTAGCATTTAGTATATTGTCAGGCATTTGATAGGTGCTTAGTTGATAATTGAAGGAATCAGTGTGGTCTTCCCTTTCCAAAAGGAAGGATGACAGGCACTCCTAGGTTATAAAAGACATCTGTTGTGTTTAGAAACACATTTTATTTTTGGCACCTAGGATTGATGTTGTTCATGTACACCATAAAAAGTGTAGACAGCATAGCTAATGTTCTGTGCTGTATTGTGAATTACTACTCTTTTTACATTTGTTTTTGAATTTCCCTTGTCTTTGACCTTATTTGCAGCCATTGGTCGATAATAAATCTCTGTACATGTTAGCAACAAATGAATTTGCCATTTGGGTGGTATTAAGGTGCTGTGATTGTTTTTAGCTAGAAGCCTGTTTATACCCGAATCTCAGAATACCACCTCTTCGTTTTGTGAGACCACATTTAGATAGAAAGGTAGGTAGTAGACAGATAAGGGACTTTGGTGAAAGACTAGTTAGTGAGGACTTCAGCTGGGCCTCTTTTGTTGGAGAACATGTTTACCTATTCAGACCATAAACTCAGCATTTTCTATGGACACTTTGAGGTGCAGACCTGAGTCTTGGCCTCCCTACCACAGCATGAGGGAGGCTGTGTGTGCCCAGGTGGGCCTGCCTCCCATACTGTCTTTGTGAGAGAGTAGCCCACTTCAGAAAGGAAGAAAACGGGATGAAAGGACTGGGCTCTTGCTGTTCTGACCCTGAGAGGGAGGGAGAGATGGGTACAGATTCAAGGAGGGAGCATCACACTGACAGGTCCTTCTTTTGTGGGGATGAGACCAGATAGTGCTCGCTGCTTTTATTACTTCAACACTCACCATTCCTGGGTATCCCTCCCTACGTCTTCCGTGTGGAAGCCTGAGAGCTTTCTTAGCCCCAGTACTGGAGTGGAAGCCAACCCATCTACCCCACCTGCCCCCAGCAACCCTCAACCAGCAGCTGATAGTAGATAGTGGACAACTACCCCGACTGCTTCACCTCTAGGTGGGGCCCCCCTCTGTTCTCCAGGGTCCCCAGGGCACTGAGTCTCTGTTACCACAGTGGTAACATCTTCAATAGCACATCTTGTGTTTACTTCTTTCTTGTCTCACTTCCCCACTTTCCTACTGGTGCATCCTGGGATCACCTCCCAAATAAGGCCACTTGCATTTACATCCTTATGTGGGAAAATTCCACTGAGGAGATAGAACCAGCCAAATAAAATGTTTATAGTCCAGATTTGGCTAGTTAGAGACCCCTGCAAATGAGAACAGATGAACCAAACAACTTGAAAATATAGCAGAATAGGATATGGTCTAAATGACAGTTGGTAGAAAAAGGAATTAATTACTCAAACAGGGTTAAAACTTTAGAGCTGTGGCCTTAAAATTACTGGAGCCACGGGTTAGGGTTTAGTAGGGTAGGGAGAGTGGAGTAGCATAGTAAGGGCTGGCTGGGTTGAACTAGCAAACATGCTCCAGAGATTGAGGGAATCTGGACACCATGCCGTCCCTGGCAGTTCTTTGAAGTTAAAGAATAGACTTCATAAAAGGATTCTCTCTCTCTCTGGATATATTAAGTGTTTGACAGAGTAAAACAGTCCCAGGTACACACACCCTCTTAAAAACTTCATCTAGAAATAGATCCTTTTTCTTTAGGATTGCCAGCTTGTTCTTCTGAATGCTTGGTTTTTATTTGGGAGCTTTCTTGTTTTCCATCATTTGTTTTTGATCTTGCCCCATAGGAAAGTAGCAGTGCATGTGTGTTTTTATTTTCATAGGAATATTTAGATTGAGTTTTTCTTTAAATTTGGGAGCTTGGATTTGAAGTTTTTATTTTTAGGACAAAGTAACTAAATCCTTATGGCATCTTGGAAGCTAGTGTTCTAGTTTTGGTCCCTATTCTTATAGGGAGAAATAGAATAAATAGAGTAAGCACATTTACAGCATATTCTAAGTATTGTGGATAAAGAAAATGTATAGCAAGATACTAAGTCTGGGAGTGCCCACAGTGTGTGTGTATTGTGAGTTCGTGTGTGGTGGGAATGGGATAAAACCCTGCTCATGCTGGGTGAGGGGTTGGGATAGGGTGGACGGAGGGAGTCATTTCAGGTCTAAGATAATTTAAGGCTCGTATTCTCTGTTTAGAGACCAGTGCTCTAGCCTAGGCCAGTGGTTATCAAAGTTTGTGCATCAGAATCGCCTGGAAGGCTTGTTAAGGCACGCATTGCAGTTTTTTTATTCCATGTTGAACTTGGGAGATGTTGACTTTTGAGATTGCTTGAGATTTCCAAATGTAGACACTGAGTTAATAGCTAGCTAGAGGTGCAATCAGGAACTCAAAGGAGTGGTACATTTGGGCAAGAGATACAAATTTGAGTCTAGAGACTCCAAATTACAGCTGTGGGTGGTGGTGAGATTGCCTAGGAGAAAATCTAGCGTGAGAGAAGAGGAGAGGTGGGTGTGGGCCAAGCATCAGATGTTGCTGATCTGGTAAATAGGGGGAGGATTCATTCATTTCACAAATGGTGATTGAGTGTTACTGTGTGTGGGCCGTTATTCAAGTGAAGAAAACTTGTGGCTTACAGTCTCTGCTCTCATGTAGCTTACAGCCTGGTGATTGAGGAAACAGACAATAAATGAGATAATTAAGGAAAGTATAGATGGTGTTGGACTGTGATAAGTGCCATGGAGGAAAGCCAAGCAAAGCCTCCCTGAGGAGGAGGAAGAGGAGGAAGGCACAGACTAGAGGGAGGTGAGCAGACACTTGCAGGAAGAGTACATAGACCCTGCTGCCACGGCACCCAAGGGGTCTTTTCATTTGATTTTTCCAGGTAATTGATGTTTTGGACCCTTGCTACAATAGACCTATGCTGTTAAACTGCTAAACTTGCATAATAGTCATCTCCCTTGGTCTAGTTGCTAAAATACATTATTATTAAAAGAAAGAATTGTCTAAAATTTATACCATATATTTTCCTCTCAATTTTTTGGTAGATGAATTTCTTAGACTTTTTGTACTGTTTTTAGTAGTGAGACTTAATCTCTTGTCTGTGCGTTCATCCATCCACCTGTCTGTAGCCTTCCTTCCTTCCTTCCTTCTTCTACCTCCATCTTTATTTTATAGTGTTGTCATTCTTGTGTTATATATTCAGTTATCAATGTTGAGTGACATGCCTCCCATATACACTAACTATTGACACTAGGGTTACCTACGGGTCAATATGTTTGACTCCTCAACGTTAATCCCACCTCAGATGGTGGGGCTAGACCACCACGGTAATTCAACATCTCTTTCTGGCTATTGACAGAGTCTGTCCTAGCCAATAAGAGATGAGGGGCAGCCTGCTGTGGGTGTTGGAGAAAGATTTCCTGGCTCCTAAGAAGAAAGTCTCTGTTGTTTTTTATGACTGTGCTTGAAGGTGATTTCTGGACCTGGCATAGCACATTGTGAGGGTGGCTCAATCCTGAAGCACAGCTACATTCTGAGGATGGTAGATCTGAGACAGGGATGGAACCAACCACAAAGACTGCCCTACTTCTTGATTTCCTGTAATGCCAGAGAATTATTTTCTTCACTGTTGAAGCCATTTAGAGTTGAGGGTTCTTATACTTGCAGTTAAAGGCATCTTATCTGATACACTCTGTGGTCTTTCCTAAAGGAGTTAGTTCTTTTACCAAGAACTGTTAAAATATTCCTTTAATTTTGTTTAAGCAATTCTTTTGATTTTTTTCGTTTATGATTTAATGACCCAATGTATTCAGATTTAGCCATACATCCTAAAGTTAGACTCATGTTTACTAGAGATGCTGTAGGTTGGTGGGGGGAGAAGGGGATGTTAAATGAGAGAATCTGACTATAAATATCTTTTGGCAGTGCCTGATTAATATGGCTATTATTAAATATTACATAATACGTCAAGAATTTTTCATTATTAAAAAAAGTGCATCTTTAAATCATATTACAGTGCTCAGTTATTCATGAGAGGTATTTTGTAGAAACACATGCAGTTCATCATTGACTGGAAATTTATGTACTGCTTTCATTAAATCACTTCCTGTTGTATTAATAGATGCTGTTTAAAATCTGAAAAGGGAAACTTATGTTTTAAAAAACTGGAACTGACATTATATATTTCTATTTGCAGAGATTTTTAGCTTATGCAAAATAAGTAAAAACATATGGATTGAATTTTTTCATAAAATCATCTCTTTAAGGTGTAGGGTTAAAGTCACCTGGGGAGTTGGGAAGAGAAAGATAGGAACTAATACATTGGGCCTGATGATTAATTGTATTTCCTAGGGCTTAAAACACTGGGGACAAAAAATAACTTTTATTATGACAATTTTCAAACATACAGAAGAATTGAGAGAGCAATGCCATAATCTTCCATATCACCTCTTTACTTACCCAGATTCAGCAATCAGTAAGTGTTAACAATATGCCATCATTTTTTTCTCTAGATTGGAACATGCCTGTACGTACACATGTTTGCTGAATTATTTGAAGCTCAGTTACAGACATTGTGACTCTCTACCTTTACTGAGAAATGTAAATGATTATGAATGAGACGTAGCGGTCTCTACATTATCTGACCTTATGAATATCCTGATGATTTGCAGGCAGCCATAATGTACTAAAAATTTATAGTCAAGGTTAGTTTATGGAATTCTGTGTCTCAGCCTTTGGTTTGTTTTTTTTGTCTGTTTATCCATTCATCCACCCGCTGCATATCGAGTGTGTCCCTCTCACTGAACAGAGCAGACCCTGCTCTTGTGGAGCTTGTGGTCTCTCGGTGTAGACAGGTAAAGCAGGCAGAGCACAGTGTGATGGGAGATGTGACAGGGAAGGAACTGGGGAGCCGTTGTCCAGAGGTATTTCTGTGGCAGAAGGAATGGCGTTTAATCCAAAGCCTAAGGAAGGAGTAGGAGTTAGCCAGGTGAGAGAAGAGGGATGGGGGCGAGGATGTGAGGTGGGGGACATCGAGATGTGTGTTCAGGACAGCGAAACCCACGTGCAGAGGTCTAGAGGTGAGAGAAAATGACTCTTTGTAGAAACGTCTCAAAACAGGACTAGAAGAGAGAGAGAGTGCCTGAGTGTTAAGGGAAGAAGGGAAGGTGTTGGGCAGACGGGAAGTAGGATGGGCAGGTCCAGGGCCGCAGGTGGCCTTGTAAGTTACTTCAAAGAGTTGAACTTTCTTCTGAGGAGACTGTAGGGCTTTTCAAAGTTTTAACCACACCAGAGAAATGATCAGGTTTGTATTTAGAGAGATCACTTTCAGTGGAGAGTTAGACACAAGTGAGAACTGTGTGGTCTATGACCGGGGCTAGGGTGATGACCGTGAGGGGAAAGAGAAATGGTGACTTTGAGACCTAGTGGGAAGGCGGGGTGATACCATGTGTAATAATTTTTATAAACTCAGTTTTTTAAATATATGGAGAAATTGAAAGAATATTACCTGTAACACCTTATTTTGATCATGGTCAACTTTTTGGCAGGTTTGCTCTATCTCTGTTCCTATTACTTTAGCTATAATTTGCTTGGTTCCTTTAAGTAAATCTCCACTGTGTTGTTCAGAAAGATATTCTTAAATCTTGGCCACTTACTAACATCAAGAATTTGGCCAAATATCTTTTTTTTTTTTTTTAAGACAGGGTCTTGCTCTGTCTTCCAGGCTGGAGTATCATGATAGCTGACCGCAACCTCAAACTCCTAGGCTCAGGGGAGCCTCCTGTCTCAGCCTCCTGAGTAGCTGGGACTACAGGTGTGCAACATCATGCCCAGCTAATTTTTCTACTTTTTTTTGTAGAGATGGGGGCTTGTTCTTGCCCAGGCTGGTCTCAAACTTCTGGCCTCAAGCAATCCTCCCACCTCGGCCTCCCAGCGTGCTAGGATTATAGGTGTGAGCCACTGTGCCAGGCCTTGGCCAAATTTCTTAATCCTACTGCACATGAGCTTCCTCATCTGAAACAATGATGCTGCCTTCTACGATGACTGTGAGGTCTCAGTAGGATAATAAATGATAGACACCAACTCTGTGGATTTAGTGGTTTGTGTAACTGAGGAACCCAGAGTCAGAGGTAGATTTCAGGCTTGGCTGGATCCAGGGGCTCACCATTTATTCTCTTTTCCTGTCTGTGGACTTCATCAGATTATAGTTAAAAGGCCACTAATATTCGAGCTCACATCTTGACCTCTAATCAAACCAGTGGAAACATCTGTTCCCCTGGTTCCCCTAGATTTAGTTAGACCAGGGTTATGTAGTTTTGCTAATTACTAAGTCCAGGGTGTTTGAAAAATCTGGGCAAGGTTGATCAAGTGCCACACCTAGAGGGATGATGTTGGGAATTTGAGGGCACCGTCTGTATCATATGGAGAAGTAAGGATGCTTTCTCTCAAGCAAGGGGGTGAGGCTGCAAAACACAAGAACAAAAAAACAAAAAACATGAAAATTTAAACATTAAATAATTGATAGCAAACATTATTATTGCTACATTTTGGGATCTTTGATAGTTGCTACCTTTTCCCACCTCCACCCACCCTAGAAATTTTGAATTTTTAAATGGCTTCTGGTCTGTCTCTTTCTGCTATTTGCCCTCCAAATGGAGTGGGCAGAGTTCCTTTGTTCTCTGCACCGGATGTTAATACTTGGCCTGGGTACCGGCAGATTCACTCTACCAGGCTAATAGATCTTAACCTGCGTTTTCCCAGAAGCAGAGGTTGAGATGAAGTGTCAGTTCAGATGATTTGTTTGGGAGGTATCCCAGAAGCTCTGCTAGTTGGAGTCGGACAGTGAGAGGCAGTTTCTGCTGCAGGCAGCAGGCGCCAGGGACTGTTGGGAGCTAGTGAGGAGCACACCTCAGAACCCCAGCTCGCAGAAGCTTGGGTGTTCTCCTACTTCCTTCCCTCACTGGGTGAGAGGGCTCCTCCCAGGGCCATTCACATCCTTCACCTCTCACCTCTGTGAATTGACTCTCAGGAGGTGACCAAGAGAAAGCCTGCCTGGGGAGAGTTGCATGCACAAGGACAAGCATGAGCACTGCCTCCTATCAGTGTGTGCCGTGTTGGCCACTTGGGCCCTGAGGAAGGTACCTGGGGTTGAAGGATGCTGGGGCCATGGCATTCACAGCAGGGGACTTATTCTCTGTGTGATTTTCCTCTTTCTGTTGAAATTCTATATTAAGGACTGTCTTTTTACTCTAAGCTAAGAGGAAAATTTAAAAGCTGGTTGTAAGTCCAGAGAGAAGGGTAGGATTTGTGAGTTTACCTGAATATCTTCCGAGATGTTTTATGACCGTCTAAATATATTTGGTGAAGCTTCCTGGCCTTTTTCAGATGTTTTCAGTTACTTTATTTAGAAAATGTCTTAGAGGCTAGGGT
>NW_012154951.1:1567588-1570142 GCF_000956105.1 Propithecus coquereli | reverse complement strand
CGTGATGTTCTCAGGACTGCACTTGCAGAGCAGCATTCTTGAGAATTTCGAGTCGATCTCTATCCCTGTGTATCAAACAACACGGATAGGATGGGAAGCCATAGTGTCAATGACACATCACATCAAGAATGCTGGGCTCACGGTAAATGAAGGACCACCAGTGCTGGTGAGCAAAGGGCCAACCTCATCAGGATGGTTTTGTGAAATTTCCAGGAAATCTGTCCAGAAACCATCTCCAATGTTGTAACTTTTGCTATAGAGTAAGCCATTAGAAAAAAATCATGTATTATGAGTCAGGCCATGGGGCAGTTAGTTTTGATTAGCTGGCAGGACAGTAAAATTAAATGTGCCTCTAATTGAATGGAAGAATACGTGTAGATCTGGGCTCACGGCACAAGACTTTCTCGGAGTCCTTTTATGAAGCACAGGTAGAGAAGGGACACCCTATGGTTTCTGAGGGGCTTGAAAAGGCAAGCTGAGGATTTTTCTCTAAGTAATTTAGACTGCCTGGGCACAGGCTGGAATGGCGAGGATGGAGCAATTGTTATTAAAGAGCCCAGACACAGGCCTCCTCAGTGTTAGGCTAACAGGTGGCGCCGCTGATTCCGGGAAGACCTTTTAAATCTCAACTAAAGTAAGTAAGACTAAGGGAGCCAGGAGGCCTTGTCCTGAGTGTTCCTCTGCATGTCTGTGTCGTTCTGCCTTGGCGTGTGCATCCCTAAGCCAGGTGTAAAGATGGAGAGTGCTCTGGGACCTCGGAGGTGGCTGTGTGAGGAAGGGGCAAGGTTGCCTTTGCTAGGTAAAGAGTCTCAGGAGAAGGAAAACTGGAGAGAGTTTCTGTTCACCGGCTGGCATCAGGCTCCCCGAGGGATGACCAGAGGCCATTCTGACTTCCGGAGATGGGGTTATAAGTGAGTCCTGACAAACAGGTCCATCAAGAGGGTATCTGGCAAAGCTGAAGTGTGGGCCAGCCATTGGCAGCAATGTGGTCCGGGGAAATAGACTGTATCTGACTGTCACCTCGCCGAGAGGTCTATCCAAACACTTGTGTGGGGCGACTGGAGCGTCTCTGGCTGAGCCCAGGGACCAGGAGGAGAGCTGTTGCCTAAGCCTGGCATCCAAAGTCACCTGGGTGGAGGGATGTGGCTGTGAAACTCACTGCTGACCTCCAGTGGTTGTGTCTTGGCGTGGACATGTCAGCATGCTCGAGAAGAGGGAGAATACATGGTGACTGCTCTCAGATGCCACGAGGTATGGGCTTGTGCATCTTTGCTTTCAGGCATAGATTGTGATTTATAACATATTTATTTTATATCCTCATTTTATAGAAAACCTGAACATAGAAGGGCAGGGAGGAAAAAATATGAAAAACCAAATGACATGAGTTTTAGAGTGTATATTTTTGAAGATAGTTTAAAAAAATTCAGTTTAATGGTGCTTGTCACAAATATACTCACTGATTTACTTTGGTATCCAAAGTATGGCATATGAAGGAAGAAATCATAGAAATAACGTATAAGATTGTAGTTTAGTGCTAACTTTGAAGAATAATATTAAGACACATGTATCTTTTATGACGTGCACCTTTGTTCTTATAGTGACTGAAGCAAAAGGCTTTGGAGCCAGATTTCCCAAATTTGAATTCTGGCTCTGCCGCTTACTGTTAGGGTGATTTTGGCTTAACCTTTTTGGCTTCGGTTTCCTCCCATTATTGCACTGTTTTATTTGTATAGCAGGTAAGTATAGTGTGCCTAAATATTTGTTACAATGTTGATATGCGAATAACTTTCATTTTATTTTATGTTTCACAGGGACCTCCGAAACAATCTTATTAGTAGTATAGATCCAGGTGCCTTTTGGGGATTGTCATCACTGAAAAGATTGTAAGTGTTTGAATTAATTGCTTATGAGTTTGAACTGTTCCTTTTATGAGAAGCTGTTAACTTATGTTAGCATGATAAAAAATGTATGTATAATAATTTTTAGAGAATTATTTCTTCCCTGATAGAGAAACAGAGACAGTATTTAATGTAAGTAGCTTAGAAGATGGTTAATTTGCACAGTAATTTGATTTGTTTGGTGATAGATGGCTGTGTCCCTCTTATGCTAATAAAATCATTACCATATCAGCTTTGCCAGCTAACATAATCTGTAGATGATTTTCAAGTTATGAATCCATTCAAACTGTATATGTTATAGATGCCATATAAATTAAGGCACCTTTTTTAAATTAATGATTTAAAGTCTTATTATTTTCATGTATATTTTATCCATGTATTATTTCAAAACCTAAAGACCAGTTTTTATTACTTCTATGGCTAAAAAACTCCTCTACTGCCTTATTAAGCTCTTTTTACAGTTTCATTGCTGTGTGAGCAGGCTCCCATTGGAGAAATGACTGCTCACAAGTCATGAGGACTGTCACACCACCCTTTATTCCTTCTAAACATTCACTGAACACTTGCTACGTATTACTCTCTTGACTTCTCTGGAAGATCTCATAGAATCTGGGGGGGATATTAATAAATAGTGTCCGGGAGGAAAAGTATTTTCC
>NW_012154951.1:1562459-1567048 GCF_000956105.1 Propithecus coquereli | reverse complement strand
TGTCTTTTTTTCCTTTGGGTAAATACCCAGTAGTGGGATTGCTGGATCAAATGGCAGGTCTACTTTTAGTTCTTTGAGGTATCTCCATACTGCTTTCCATAGAGGTTGTACTAGTTTGCAGTCCCACCAACAGTGTGTAAGTAAGTGTTCCTTTCTCTCCACATTCATGCCAGCATTTGTTGTTTTGGGACTTTTTGATAAAAGCCATTCTCACTGGAGTTAGGTGATATGGATCTCATTGTGGTTTTGATTTGCATTTCCCTGATGATTAGAGATGTTGAACACTTTTTAATATGTTTATTGGCCATTAGTGTGTTTTCTTTTGAAAAGCTTCTGTTCATGTCTTTGCCCACTTTTTAATGGGGTTGTTTGATTTTTTTTCTTGCTGATTCGCTTGAGTTCTTTGTAAATTCTGGTTATTAGCCCTTTGTCAAATGTGTAGCATGCAAATATTTTCTCCCATTCTGTTGGTTTTCTATTCGCTCTACTGATTGTTTCCTTGGCTGTGCAGAAGTTTTTTAATTTGATCAGGTTCCATTTATTTATTTTTCTTGCTGCTGTGATTGCTTTGGGAGTCTTCTTCATATAATCTTTGCCTAGGCTGATGTCCATAAGAATTTTTCCAACCTCTTCTTCTAGAATTGTTATAGTTTCATGCCTTAGGTTTAATGCTCTTATCCATCCTGAGTTGATTTTTGTGAGTGGTGAGAGGCACGGATCCTGTTTCAGTCTTCTACATGTGGCTTTCCAATTTTCCCAGCACCATTTATTTAATAAGGATTCTTTTCCCTAGTGTATGTTTTTGTCTGCTTTGTCAAAGACTAGATGGCTATATGATGATGGTTTTATATCTGGGTTCTGTATTCTGGTCCATTGGTCTGTTCTTGTACCAGTTACATTTTATACTCAAGAAAACTCTCAAAAGAGTAACTCTCAAAGAGGTGACTTAAAATTCCAACTTTATAGCATTTTCTCCAGCTTTATAGCATTTTCAATAAGGAATAATACAGTTTTAGAAAAGTGACAAGACAAAGGAAAAGGACCTTGATTCTTCAGGTGCAGCAAATTGTGGGAAGGCAAATGCATGAGAAACTAATGGTAGAGTCAGTCTCATTAGTTATGTTTATGTAGATTCCTTGGGTGCCCTCTCCAGGCTGGTAAGAGTCTAAAGTCCTCTCCTAGTACAGAGGGGAGGAGGGACACCTCTGTAAATTTGTGTCCTGCTTTTAGGCAAATAGGGGAGGGCAGAGAGTTTTTCTTGTATCTACTTCTTTCCAATGACCTTCAGCTCACAATAGTCCTTATGCCAACATAGCATGTTCTGCTACCCTTCAGCTGTGAATGAAATACATCCTAACATGCATACACATGCCATAACAGGTTAGTGATAATAACAATAATCTGCCAGAAAGGGGGGACCAGCTGAGAAGGGATGGCCTGCTGTGAGAGCCACCAGTGTTTAGATTTGAACTTGCTCCTGAGGGATGAATTTGTATTGAAGAATAGCAGAAAAGGCCTTCCAAGCAGAATGGGCATTGGTGTGCAGGAATGTATCTCTTTGGACAGTAGTTTAGTTCTTTGATCTGAACATAAAGTACAAAGGGGGAAAAGAATATTGGGAGAGAAGGCTGGTCAGGGAATAGGCTTTTGAAGACCTGCTATGTCAAAAATTTTGAATCTATTCTTTAGATAGTAAGAGACTACCAGAACTTTTTGAATATGGAAACAACATGATCAGATTTGTGTTTTAGAATATTCCTGATGGCAATAAGGAGAAAGCACTTAAGTGCAGAGAGACCAGGGCCAGAAGATAGCGAGGGAGACCCGCTCCGTGCTTTCATCCTCCTGGCAGTCATCCTTTTGGTTGTCCCTGTCTCTTATTTTTTAGGGTTCTTATTTATTTCTGTAGGTTTTCTTTTCTTTTCTTACAAGGTACATGGGTATTTTTAATGTTTTACAGGTTTTCCATTGCGTTTGTGTAATAGAATCGGATACGGTTGCTTTTAGTTTAATCATGCCCTGCCTTCAATGTTGACACTGACTTTCCATCCTAATACTTGTGACATCTTGTCTCTATTATTCTGTCATTCAAAATCTATTCCTTTTTGTTGTCAGATCGAATTGTAAGAATTGGTCATGCTCTTTTTGTAGATGTTTTAATTATTACTTTTGCAGGTAAAATTGTCTTTCCTCCAAAACTTATCACCTGTAATTCTCCTCCCGTTCTTTCTCTTGGGCCGTCTTAAGGTTCAGAATTCTATTAATATAAGATTACGAATGGTAGGAGTTAAAGGTGTTTCTCTGCATCTTATAAAATTATTTAAAATTTTCATCAGAGTCTGTAGTAGAGGATTTTATTACCCTAGTTTTCTTGGGGGTGAGGTGGTTCACTGTGTTTATCATTATTTGCCTATACTCATTAGAAGTTCAGGGACATGTGGAGAAAATCATGCTACTAATCAGTTTTCTTCTTTTCCACTCATTCTGTACTTTATTATTTTCTAGTTAATGCTTTGTAATGAAACAGATCAGAAAAACTGGCGGGTGTGAGGTAGGCGGTAATGGAGGCTGGAGTTCTAGGTGGGGATGATAAGAGTTGGAGGAGGGTGGGGATTACGCAGCAGCATTGCGGTGGAGCAAGCTGGGTTCGGAGTTCAGTAAAAGCGGTCTCAGCCAGGTACAGCAGCGTAATCAGAGAGATAAGGCGGAGGTTGGCATCAGTTCAGTTCAGTAAAACTTGATCAAGTCCATCCTGTGCACCCAGCAATGAGCCAGGCTCCAGAGATACAGAGGTAAATCAGGAACCCCCTGAGGGTTGTGCAGTTTAGTGGGATCACAAACACCAACCAAAGCCTGGACGTAGAATCAGAATCAGTTACAGAGAGATGAAGCAATAGCTGTAGAGTCTTGGAAGTTCTTAGGACTCAGCTAAGCAGATGCAATTAGGGGTAATGGAGCGTGACTATAAACAGGCTGCACCTCCAGAAACAGAGTCATTAGGAAGTGCGGGGGCAACAGCAGGTGAGTTTGCTTTGTAACAGTGAGTCACTTTCTTTGTGCATCTGTCCATACTGGCGTTGGTTTGTGCCCACGCCTGGGAACTTGAGTCCTCAAGTAGGAAGCAAAAGTGTAGGGGCTAGACCTACCCTGTCAGAAACTCTGGGTCTGGGGCCTAAAGATCTTTGTTTTAACCATCCCTACCAGTGGTTCTCATGCTAACGTTTGAGAAATTCTAGAAAAGTGTTTCTTCCAACCTTTCTTTTCTTCAGGGGGAGGAGTGTGACGTCATACTGTCAGGACTACTTCTTACTCCCTCCCTCTCTTCCACACCACTGTATTCACAGCTTTTGGGTTTTAAAAAGATTAAGGCTGATAATATCTCTATGTTAAGGTAAAGGTTAAAGGAAACTTGACTATTAACATAAAGCAGTTTCATCAGGATATTTTAGATACTGTGGAGTATCTTAGATTCTCTATCTAGTTCTTTATCTTTCAGTAAATAATTTCTCAAGCACTGCCATCCAAAGTGAATAAAAAAAAATTCTTGTTTGGTAGCATTTAATTTAATTACTGATATTGTACCAGACATCGCCTTAGCAGTTTTTCATTGCATTACACATTAAGTAGTCTCTTGTGTTCTTGCCTACGAAGGTAATTGCCATTTATAATATTCTTCCCACTAGAAAACACATTCTTAATTCCAAACAGATGACTTGTAATTAACTTACGGTACACAACTTGTAAGCTGAAAGAGTCCTATATGTAAACTCAGTAGGATATAAAGATATTTGGCAGGAATAATGTTTGCTAGTTGCTTATGGATACAGACACTTTTTCTTATGGGGCCTTAAATCATTCATTTGAATTGTGCCTCTCACTCAACAGCCACACATAAAGTATTTTTGTAATTGTACCGTGCCTTTGCCTTTAGTTTATAGATAATTTGAATCAGGAAGACTAAGTGGCTTTCTGAGGAATAAACTATCAGAAGTAGGTGAAACCAGGCCTATCAATTTCCCTTTTGCTTTATCAACAAATTTAAGCTGATTCTCAATCCAAATAAAAACCCGTTATCAATATCTGAATACCATTCAAAGTAGGTACAGCTATAATGAAATTGTTTCCTAGAGAATCAATGGTAATTACACCATTTAAAGCTCAGAACTGAGACAAGATAATAAATAGAGCCCAGACATGCTTGTTTAAGCAACAGTTTACAAGATGATGCCTAATTTTCTTAAACAGTAAAACCCAGAAATAAAAGGAAAATCAGCTGGAATTAAAACAAAAGTCCCACATGATTAAATGCTTAGGGGCTGCAGCACAACAAGCACAGGTAAAGGTTTATATTGCTTAAGATTCTTTTATCAAAAGTTGCCATAAGAGAGGGAAAACAGAGCTATGAAATCAGTCAACACCAGGGTTGCCTAAGGTCGTGTATTAGTCAGGGTTCTCCAGGGAGTAAACCTGTGGGGTCTATGAGAGGGGATTTATTTATTTATTTGTTTATTTAGAGACAGAGTCTCACTCTGTTGCCCAGGCTGGAGGGCCGTGGCGTCAGCCTAGCTCACAGCAACCTCAAACTCCTG
>NW_012154951.1:1540506-1561075 GCF_000956105.1 Propithecus coquereli | reverse complement strand
TTATCTCCCAACATAAAGTTCTTACTTTTAAACCAGTGCAGGTCTCTGATTAAATGTAAAGATAATAAAATTGCATTCATTGTCCTTGATGTAAAGCAAAATAAGTGAACAAAGATAGAGTAAAATATTAACTGAAACTTCAATATAGGTAAAAAGGAAAAAATTTCACTGAAGAGAAGAAAAAATATTCCAAAAGTAACATTTGATAGGAAATAGAAGTGACTGGAAAAGTTATTGGGCCATAACGTAGATATTATCAAAGTAATTTGGCTTGGAGACTAAACAATAGATCTATAAAGTAAAAGCTAACTCGGTTGAATTTTCCTTACCATCAAAACTTGTAAGTATTTAAGGAATGAAGGCAGAAAGGATTATGTTTCAGATGTTCTTGAGGAAATAAACATTCCATCATTGTGATAATTTGCCCTTTTGTCTGTTGTCTGTTATTTGCTGGCTGAGATTGGGCTCAGTTCTCCAACTGCCCAGTGTAATTAACTGTGTAGGTCTTTTAAGGAATTGTATTGCAGACAGCAAGATAGATTGAGTCTCATTTTTATTATTCCAGTTTTATCTTGAGTAATTTTGAATGAGTAAATGCTTGAAATATAGAGGGCATTGTAATTAAAGAGCATTTAGTCTTTCACTGAAAGACTAAAAGCAAGTGAAAGCAGCATCATCTTCTCTGTCAGTGCTATCCTTATCTCACTTGAAGTAAGTAAATATCTTAAAGATGCTGGAGAAAAAAGGTGTTGTATGATAACCTGCTTGCTGTTCTTGAATATTGCATGTATGAGACCTTCATTAACCAAGAGAACTGATCAAAAACACTTTTTCCTCCCTCCTCCTTAGGGATCTGACGAACAATCGAATAGGATGTCTGAATGCAGACATATTTCGAGGACTTACTAATCTGGTTAGGCTGTAAGTACATCTTTTCTTTCCTATTAAAAGATAAGGAAGCATTTGAATCAGTATCCAAATATTTATGAACATACTTATGATATGTTTAATTACAGTAGCAAATGTAGGGGTTTTAGAAGCAGTAAGGGAACAAGGAGTTCTCAATTTGATCAGGGAAATATAATCCTCAGATTATAATAGTACATTACCGCACGACACACAATGTAGTACATGCAGCAGAGAACACATTCATGCCAAGAGGTATGATTGAAAGCTTTGCTGGTCTTGGATAATTTCTTAGAAGAGGTAAAATGTAAGCTGATGATAGGAAGATTTGCGAAGATCTGGATTAGCAGAAAGGAAAGGAGCCAGTGACGCATGGAGATGGAAATGAGAACAAGATCACTTTGTCAAGGGCTTCCCAGTGGACTTGGAGTAAAATAAACCATTTGAATTGTGCCTCTGACCATGTGATTTGAGGTATCAACTTTTCTGAGCTTTTCTGTTTTTCATCTATAAAGTAAGATTAATAGTACCTCAAAGTTATAAAGATTAATTAAAATGTAAATTATCTATAACTGTCTCTGTTATAATTTATATGTAATAAAAATGTAAAAGAACTTTGTATAAGCCATAAAGTACATTTTTATTTTGTTTTTAAGGAAGTTCTGTTTGAGAGTAATTAGAAATAAGTCTGATTATCTGTCATGGAGCTTTATTTTGGAATGTTTGAAAAGCAGACAGAGGCTTAGAACTGATTCAACAGTAGGAAGCCACTGAAAGACATTTATGTGGGAAAATGGCACAAAATCATGTTTTAGAGATGAGCAATCTGGGAATAGGGTTCAGCATGAAATGCTGGATTTAGAGTGGAAGGTCTAGTATAAGGGCCATCTGCTCCTGGTTATTTCTCCTTGTAACTTTTTAGAGTGTTTCTTGCATTTCATTTAAGTTACCTTTTAAAAAACAATCAGAGGCTTAAATAATGCGATTATTTCATCTATACAATAAAGGAAAAGACTTCAATTGTTAGAGTAGAATATATTGCTCCTGCTTCTTAGGAAATTTGTAGATGTTTTTCAGTGCGTCCTTTAATTTTTTGAGAAACGTATATGGCCTAATTTTTGTTTATAAATAAAAGACTGATTTGGTGTACAGCTTTACTTATGACTGGAATTTAATTAAATCAATTGCATTTTAACTCTTTTGTAACTGGATTGCAAACATTTTTATTTCAGTGCTTTTATTATTCTTGAGACTTTTGTATTTTTAAAAAGTTTTGAGGACAGTATTAGAATTGGGAAAATTACATTAATATATTTATGAAGGAAACTTTTATCATGTTTTTTGATAGCTATGACTCAGTGAACAAAGAATCTGGACCCTACTATTGTCTTGATTTTAGTTTCAGATTGATTTCTAGCTTTGGCCTAGGGATTTGATCTATCAACAAATTTTCTTTAGGCAAAGATCTGGGTGGCAGCTTATATTAGGGAAGGTTACTATTTTCTTACTATTTCCTTTACTTCCTGCCTCATAAGCTAAAGTTGTTGGAAGTTTTACAACTTGGTCTATCTCTTACATTTTTACCAATTATCCGATACCTGTCATGAGAATTTATAGGTTACGGAACACAATGCACATTTATCCAGATGAAACATTAAAAGATAAAAATAATACTACTAAGCTTCCCACTTTGAGATTTGATGGAGATGATTTTGTAGCCCATATAATAATAGATTTTTGTGGCTCTTTTAAATGAAACAGTCTATGTCATATATACAAATATACCTGGCTTGCATCCGTTAAATACTTTTTAAAGGAAAAATGGCCATCAAGATAGCTTTTTAACATTCTGGAATGTATTGCGATGGAGTTGCTTATCATAACATGGATTGACATAGGTCTATAGTTGTGGATCAGGAAGCTTTGGACAACAAGCGTTTTGTATGGGCTGCAGCGATCCCCGGATTTCTGAGCTCTGTGAGCCAGGCTGTATGCTGGTTGTGAAGGCTGATAATTTGTATTTCAGACATGGAGAGTAGCATTTTCTCAGAACAACAAGTGGAAAAAAGAATCTGATTAAAATTGGAGCGTGCAGTACAAGAGAGCTCCCTCTCACTGTTTCCCACGCAAAAGAGAAGGTGTACAAAAGAAGTGGGTAGAGTGGACCACAGTTCTAGCTGTTTCCTCTGCGTACTCTTCAGCTCAACTCTCTGGGTTGCCCTGGAACCAGGGACCTCACACCGAGTGGGCCTCTTAGTCAAGGAGGCTGGAATCCAAGGCCCCGCAGGGCCGTGGTGGGACCTAGGCAGACAGCCCGTGGCGTTCGCTGCAAGACATCTCATCATTTTGAAACAAGTATTGGCTTTGGAGATTTAGGTTAAAAATTCCTAAAAACTTTTCTTTAAATGTGTCAGAGGCCTTCAGTACACAGGTGTGGTAGATATTTAAAATTGATTAAACCTGTGTATTGATCTCTACCTTTGCTAATAGAGAAGTACTCTTCAACTATCTCAGAGAAGTACAGCCACACTCCTAACTGGCAACCAGAGAGGGGAGCCTCCGATCGACTTAGGTGAAGTCTCGGTGCTGCACTTAGGAAATTAATTTGCAGAGAAATTGTCAGATCAACAAATCAAAAGCTTTGCTTTTTTTAAAAATTAATTATGATAAATTTAATACCTATATTTTCCCCTAAGAATTATACCTTTAATATTTCTCCATCAGAAATGAGTGATATTTATAAAAACTTCCCTTATACAGTTTCCTTTTTACAAAATACACACGCGCGCGTGTGTGTGTGTGTGTGTGTGTGTGTGTGTGTGTGTGTGTGTGTGTATGTAAAAGGTTTGTATAAAGCACTTTCTATATATAAAAAATTATGGGTGGTATTGAGAAGCTATTGAGTAATGAAACCATACGAAGGAAAAATTAAATCCCCCTCCATCGCTTCAGTCATATCATCCTGAGATAGTCTGTATTAATGATCTGGTGTATAGATTTTCATATATTATTTTCCATTACCTATACAGAGTACACATACAGGCTTTAAAAATGGACTAGACTTGGCAACTCACTTAAGAAAAAAAATTATTGTCAACATTATTAACATCTTTTCAAGAGACTACATGTTGATTTAGTTCATGCTTGTCTGGCTTGTTAGTGGCTACAGGCATAGAACAGATTATAATTTAGTCAATCATCCTCCTCTTGATGGAAATTCCATTTGATTACATTTTTCCCTCCTTTAACAGATCTATTCTTGTAAACTCCCTTTAGGTGTGCAGATGATGTCTCTTATACACGTCACTTACAGAAATTCAAGTATATCTGTTTAGAAAAAAATAAGTAAATAAAGAAAAATTAAGTGAGGGAGTGGGCAACAACAGCGTAAAGGGTGGGGTGGGGGTCACCTGCCGCTGCAGTCAGTGAGCTTCTTGTGACATGGGAGCAGTGACTTTGCTGTTGCTGTTGTCATTCTCAATTCCCTTTTGCTTTTTTTGTGTGAGCATCTCAGGGCTGGAATATGATTCTCATGTTTTAAAATATGTGTAATTTATACGACCCCCAAATCCAAGCCAATTCACTTGGTGTCCAACCAAACAAGGAGCAGTCTTTTCTAGTGCTTGAGGACAAATTGGTTTGTATTGGGATTTACCGAGAGAATGACATGTTCTCCAGTGTGATTCCTTCTGCCATGATCTCCAAGGGAAAATATCTAATACTATTTATACTAGCATCTAGTGGTTGTTGCTGTAAGATGCAATTCTTTGTTTATACTTAAGTCTTACATTTGTAGGATAGATATATGTTTCTCTCTCTCTCTCTCTTTTTTTTTTTTTTAAAGAGACAGGGTCTTACTCTGTTGTTGCCCAGACTGGAGTGCAATGGCTCAATCTTAGCTCACTGCAGCCTGGAACTTCTGGGCTCAAGTGATCCTCCTGCCTTAGCTTCCTGAGCAGCTGGGACTATAGGCATACTCCACCATGCCCAGTTAATTTTTCTTTTTTTTATTTTTTTTTTTGAGACAGCGTCTCACTCTCTTGCCCGGGCTAGAGTGCTGTGGCATCAGCCCAGCTCACGGCAACCTCAAACTCCTGGGGTCAAGCGATCCTCCTGCCTCAGCCTCCCAGGTAGTTGGGACTACAGGCACGTGCCACCGTGCCCGGCTAATTTTTTCTATTTTTTTTTAGTTGTTTGGCTAATTTCTTTCTATTTATAGTAGAGACGAGGTCTCGCTCTTGCTCAGGCTGGTCTCGAACTCCTGAGCTCAAGTGATCCTCCCGCCTCGGCATTCCAGAGTGCTAGGATTACAGGCGTGAGCCACCGCGCCCGGCCTGTAGGATAGATATATATTTCCAACTTACTATTATGGAATCTTGCAAATATCTAAAGACAATTAGAGAAAATAGTACGTATAAGGAAGTTCTGTGTACCCCTTGCCCAGTTTTAAGATTTAGCAACTCATAGCCAGTCTTGATTTAATTATACCTACCATCTCTTGTCTTCCAGCCTACATTTTTTAAACATATCCTAGTAATCATATAATTTCACATAGCTTTATAAAAGCACAGTTGTTCACTGTAATTGCATCTAGGTTACTTTCTTAAAATGTTACCGTGATTTACACTCCCATCAGAATATCTTTTTCAAAATCCACATTTGGTATCCACTCTGAGAGGTCAGATAAAAAGGGGAAGGGCATCTCTTTCAACTTATAAAGTACTCTATTTTGTTTGTTTTTGAAGTTCCTAGGCAGTTCCTCCTATGAAGATTAGACCATCTTATCCAGGCTTTTTATTTCAAAAAATTCTAAAACGTATAAAAAATTCAGTCTAGTGATGTTCTTACTGAAGTTCTTTGTATATTAATTTGTGAAGAATCGGCAGTTGTGTGGTATCTGTCTTCCCATCCGGGAATACATTGCTACAGGTATCACAGGAACAGTTGATGTTTCCCAGGTTCCAGATCAGTTCTTTTCCCCCTTCCCGCTGGGAAATCCATCTGCCCAATCATTACGCTCTCCCACATGTGAAGGATTCGGCCTAGATCCAAGGGAGAGGTTAGAATCATCCAAAGCCTCTGGACTTCTGTCCCGTCCTCTGCTGTGTCCCAGCACCCACCTCATTTGTTGAGAACTCTAAGTCTAAATTCTATGCATTCTTAATACTAGAGCAGGCACAAACTAGATCATATGGGGGTTGGATCTTGCTGCCATTTTCCCAGAGCCGTCAGTCCCATTTTAGTATTAGAAGCCTCCTGAAGGTGGGTGTACATCCTGAGCAGTCAGCCACTGTCATTGAGCTTCTGTTATACTCCAGCATGTTACCAGCTGTCAGAGGTAATCTAGTATATTAGTTACACAGGGCCTTCCCACACCCCCAGCCTCAGAGCTCATAGTCAAGTTTGGAAGAAATACTTTGATCAAATCATTATGGGTATAACAAACTACTCGAATTGTGGCATAGGGTATTCTAAGTTTAGTTCATGCAAAATGCTGCAAGCTTTAGGTTATTTATTAAAACCATATGATATAAAGGGGAACTAGAGAGGTTAAGTAATTTGCCCAAGACCAGCATTGAATTATATCCCAAATCTCTCATTTTAAACCCTGAACTCATTTCATGCTGCTCTTGTTCTTCAGTCTGTGTTGCCCCCAATGATTATTGTGGCCATCCTTTTCCTTTTCTTATTTTTTTAAATTTTAATTCTTAATTTGTTACTTGTATTTGCTTTTTATTTGCTGCTTTCTTAAATGATACTGACTGAGCACATGAAGAGTAATTCTAGTGGGAATTCAGAATTTAGGCTCACCTAGTATTTGATACAAAAATCCTTATCTAGCATTAATATATTTTTAATAGTTTTGTTTATCAATTTGTATGAGGTGAAGAGTAATTTTCTTCTTCAACGTTGGAGGAAATATTACTTACTATTTCCTTCTTTATAATCATTAAAACATCTTTCATGAATTCATTGTAACATTATTTAATGATGATAGGACACTTTAGAAACATGAAGTAGTATAAAATGATATATAATTGTATTTTTAAAAGTGAAATTCTTTCTTTTTTTTTCCCAGAAACCTTTCAGGGAATTTGTTTTCTTCATTATCTCAAGGAACTTTTGATTATCTTGGCTCATTACGATCTTTGTAAGTAAGAATTTTTTCTCCTGGTTTGATTATCATAACTTTGTTTTTGAAAATTAAAAACATGTATTATATGGTTTGAGGGACTTCATGAGGAAAGTCTTGTCAATTTGCAAAAATTAGAATCTCACTTGAGAGCTGGAGCATGTATATCAAAAAACATACAATAAGCCTTAATAATGGATTTCAGACTAGGATAACCATTTTCTCCTTAGAATACTATAATCTGTATTTAGAGTAAATAAGTTGGTAATTGTTTCTCTTTGACTTTATGTTCAAATCAGAAAATGTTTTAGTAAAATCCCCAAAGTATAAAATATCCCTTCCTATAAAGAATTTGTAGTGCAAGTATTTTATACTTTAGAGATTTAATTTTATACTGTAACCCCCTGTTCCAAACCAAATTCACAACTTACTGCTAGTATTTCCAGAAATGTTTATCTAGAATGCCTGCTTTATGAAATCAATGTAAGATCTTATTTACACAGTTCTCTGTAGCTTTAGAATTGGTTGATTTTTTTTTTGTAACACAATTTTGTTAACTGAGAAATTACATAGGAGTTACTTTTAAAAGTAACTATTTTCAGATAAACCTTAATAGAGCTCAAACTATAAGTTACACTAATTTATTGAACTTGTAGTTAAATAAAATGTTTTTCAGATTTTCCTTGCAAGTAATTTGTGAGATTGAGTGTCTTTTTCCAGGGAATTCTCCACCAGATTCCTCTGTTCGCTGTATGCTGACTCCTCCCCTCCTCTCAGTTCCACGCGTCATTTGAATCTCACTTTGGAGTTCTCATTGGGATGTAGCTAGTAGGTTAGGCTCTCGGTTCGCTCCTCACCCTCACGGTGGGCAGATGTGCGCACTTGGAGAGTCACGTTGGATCAGACTCCACTTGGTCTGTCTTTTTAGTGCCACCACCGTTCTTGTTCAGAAGGCTGCTTTTGAGCAGGAGCATCTCCTTTTTGCATATTTAGTGAGCTCAAGCCAGCCATTTCTGTGAAGATGAGGAAATAAAAAGGACTCCAAAGGATAATCTGGCTTTTGAGATCCTGGGTAGCAGGAATGTGGAAAGTATTTTTATCCAAAAAAGGGGAAATATTGCCAGTGGTTTTACCTGCTAGTGTTAGGAACTGACCAGAAGGTGATACTTAGCATGAGAAGTAAGTCAGGTCATCCTTCTGGTAATGTTTTTTAAATTTATTTTCTCTTTGCTGTATTCCATCCCAGCCCCTCTCCTTTTTTCTTTCTTCTTTCTTTTTTCCCTGCCAAAATGAATGAGGGGAAACCTGAGCCAGCACACTAGCTGTGTTAGAAACTTACATGCTTATATGTGCTCTTTGCACTTTGTTGATGTATTTTTACAGAATCTATTGCATTCTATTTTATATAGTTATATTTACGTTTTGTTCCCCCTGTTATATGATGTCCTCCATGTTGGCAGGGGCAGTCTCTTCCATTTATTTTTATTATCTGGACTTACCATAATGGGTGGCATATGGATAGTCAGCGCTTAGTAATGTCAGTATTTAAGAGATTACTGGGGCTGGGCACAGTGGCTCATGCCTGTAATACTAGCACTCTGGGAGGCCGAGGTGGGAGGATAGCTTGAGCTCAGGAGTTCGAGACCAGTTTGAGCAAGAGCAAGACCCCGTCTCTGCTAAAAATAGAAAAATTATCTGGGCACAGTAGCACATGCCTGTAGTCTCAGCTACTTTGGGAGGCTGAGGCAGGAGGATCGCTTAAGCCCAGGAGTTTGAGGTTGTAGTGATCTATGATGACACCACTACACTTTATCCTGGGCAACAGAGCAAGACTCTGTCTCAAAAAAAAAAAAAACCTATCATGCATATATCTGAGCTCTGTATATCCTTTTTAATTCTTACATCCAAATGCCAAATTAAAAAGCTTTTTGTCTCATATAAAGACAATTCTCTGTTTTCTTTCATGTCAAGTATGAGATGTTTTTGATTTGTTGAGTCTTTATCTCTTAAATTTGTAAATATCTAATGGTGTCACTCGGTGCATAACAGAAAAACGTCAGAAATAGTCCCCACCCTTGGGGAGCTTACAGTCTAGTTAGGCATATAAAATATAGCCATACAAAAGAGTCCTATATTCCTTTATGTTGCTATTTCACTGTCAAAATAACAGAGTTTATAGGCATTTAGGCCAAGAACATGGCAATGATGCTGGAAAGTTGGGGAATGCTTCAAGATCCAGTGTTAATGCCACATACTTGATGATAAATGGGTAGAAACCTGATAGACAAAAAGGATGTGGATTTGGTATTCCAGCACCCTGAGGTTCAGGAGCTCATTGCACAGAAGAGGGATATCTGACAAGTGGTCTTTGCATAGCAACTTTGATCAAAAGCAGAGTCCCAGGATCATGGGGAACAGTGCTGGGGCCCAGTACTCTGCAAGTGAGCTCCTCGGAAAGGAAGCTCACCAGTTGGCGGTATGTGCCGCAGGCAGATAAGGGTGAGTGGTATTGTGCTTGCCACCCAAAGTGTGAACCAGTATAAAGCAAAAGTGCTATTTAATTTTATTCACTATAATCTCGAATTTGTATTTATATGTTACAGAGAATTCCAGACTGAGTATCTTTTGTGTGACTGTAACATATTGTGGATGCATCGCTGGGTAAAGGAGAGGAACATCACCGTGCGGGACACCAGGTGTGTTTATCCTAAGTCTCTGCAGGCCCAGCCAGTCACAGGCGTGAAACAGGAGCTCTTGACATGCGGTAAGGGAGGAATCCAAGTGGAGAAAGTACTTAACCATATTTTGACTTGCTACTGTGTTTTTCTTGACAAACTGTAAGATTCTCTTTACATTTAGACGGAACTGGAGTACAGTCATTAATCTTTGTGGATTTGATAATACTTAGCTTATGCCAACAATTACGCCAGATGGATTAAAAAGCATCATTTTTTCTGATTGGTCTTTAAGGTAACTGATATTAGGTTCTGAGTAGCTTTCTTTATGCAAACCGATTTTAAAAAATCACATAGATCTTCAGATTTTCTCTCAGTTGACAAAGTAGGAATTTATTGATTGTAATAAAATCTCAGGATGCACACACAGTGTTTTTTGGTGGGAATGTGAATTGATACAGCCTTTTTGAAGTATAGTTCAGCAATATGTGTCAGTATTCTTAAAAAATTTGATACAATTAGATCCAGTAATTCTGTATCTTGGAGTTAATTCTTAGGAAATTATCAGCTGCGTATGTAAATCTTCAAACTTTATGTATAAACATATCATAAATTCTTGAAAATAGGGCATTGGCTTAATTACTTGTGACACATCCATTCAATGAATGCAACTGTTGAAAATCATGATTTTTAAAGACTATCTGAAGACATGAGGGAAATAACGTTTACTACATATTAAGTGAAAAAACAAAAAAAAACCACAAAAACCCCTGCAAACCAAAGATAGTCCTAAAATGATGGAGGGAAATAGATCCCAGTTTAGTCTTTGTGTTTGGAAATAAACAGTCCTATCATATTTTCGTTTTGTCTTTATTATCATTGTTGTTTCACAAGTAAAATATGCTCATTGAATGAAAATTAAGATTTATGAAAAGAAACAAAGAATTAAAAGCAAAGAAACAAAGCCCATGTTCTTATCACTGGAAAATAGCTAATGTTAAGACCTTTTTGCATCATCTTTTGTGCTTTTTCTATTAATCTATTTTATCAAAAGTACCATCATACTCTAAAGATATTTTGTAACTTTTTAAGTTGAAATAATGTAAACTTTTTTCTTATTTAAAATAGATGCATATGAGTCCATTATATAGATGTAGCCATAATTTAACAACTTCTTTGTTACTGTAAATGTGGCTTATTAATTTCTCAGTCTATAAATATTGCTATGATAAATTTCTTTGTATATATTTTTTACATACTTGCTATTATTCTTTAGGATATACTACGGCTAAATCTAGAACTGTTGTGTTAGATAAGTGGACTAAATATTTTAGAGACTTTTAATGAGCCAGGATATTTGTGTACATTTTTGCATATGTATTTAAAATCTCTGCCTTTATTTTTCTGGCTGGAAGGAAATATATCATCTTTTAAAAAGTGATTTTTATTTTAATACATGGACTTTAGAAGATTATTTTCTTTCCTTTTTTCTTTAAATGTTGTAAATTTTCTACAATGAATATGCATTACTTTTAAAACCAGAAACCAGTGTTTTAATCAAAGATAATACAGTCTCCAAAGTATATTTTAAAATTATAAATATCAGCCTTTATGAATCATAGATTCCATTCTCTAGATTTAAGTATAATTTTACAGCTTGTTCTTTTAGTTCCTTTCTGTGATCATCTGATAGTCTGGTGATATAACCAAAAGGAACAATACTAAATGTCAGAACTGAATATGAAATGGTTTCATTTTAATTTTGCTTTATTTTGTTTTCATCTGTGACCCACTAACTCAGTAGTAGCCTTGTTGGTATTAGCATTGGAATTCTGGTTACTGAAGAATATTTGTTTTCCTATTTTTATAGTTTTACATAGAATTTCTATAACTTTGCATTATGGGGTATGAAAATAGTACTGTGTTTGCTTAGTGAACCTTTGTTTTACTGTTTCTAGATCCTCCCCTGGAGTTGCCGTCTTTCTACATGACTCCGTCCCATCGTCAGGTTGTTTTCGAAGGAGACAGCCTTCCTTTCCAGTGCATGGCTTCGTATATTGATCAGGACATGCAAGTGCTGTGGTACCAGGACGGGCGCGTAGTTGAAACTGATGAATCGCAAGGTATCTTTGTTGAAAAGAACATGATTCACAACTGCTCCTTGATTGCAAGGTAAACTTTGTTAGATTGCAAGGTAAACTTTGTTAGATGATGAATTGTATCGATGGATTTTATTGATCCTTTTGGAGTTGTAATGTTTAGTAGAATTTGAATTCATAGTTTATCTTCTTGCATTTAAAAATACAAACATCTGACATTTTCTTTTCCTGATTGTTATTCATCTTCTAAAATTAAATAGCCATTTTTCCATCCGGTTTTGGAAGAAAAAGCTTACTATAAAAGAAATATGTTTAAAAAGTTAGAGATTTCTTTAATGTTTTAGAGGGAAGATTTAAACTTTTAGTGCCAAACTTAATTGTTAACCATTTCCTGCTGCTTAGCTTATATTTTTGCTTTTAGGAATCACCTGATTTTTACTCTTTTATCTTGTGATTAATTCTACGTTTTAAGATACTTTCTCTCCCTACCTACTAATATAAACGAATATGACATTGAACTGTCAACCCCATGATTGGTGAACCAAAATAGTTAATTCTAATTAACTTTATAAAATGTCAAAAACAGACTAAGAATATATATGATATTATTGCTCACCAGATATTTTGGTAAAATCTTTACATGTAGACATTGAATTTCTTCCTTGAGTCCAAACTGGCTGCCTTGAAAATTCCTGAAAAAGTTATTCTAGTGATTGCTTTCAGACATTGAAAGTTTTGCTTAAAGTTATCCAGAAAAATGATTGCAGATTTTGAGATTTAAGGAGAAAGAGGCAGCTTCAGTTTCATCTTCTAAGAAATCTACAAACAGTGATTTCTTTGCTGGTGTCATACTTTGGGATGGTGGATTTGGGGCAGTTACTATGGTATAAAGCAAGTACTGTGTGTGAATTTCATTGTCAAACAAGAAATGAGTGTCGTTGTCTGATCTGAATCTGAGGTTTCATTAATTTTGGAGCATCCAGCAGGCACACATAGCCCATTAGGAAGTAGTGTAATAATTTAAGAATGGAGTAAACATTTTATTTAAAATTTATGTGTGTTATTTTTTCAAATGGCTCCTAAGTTATCAGGACCTAGATGCACAGTTTGGGGATTTAATTTAGTAGTGGGAACCACCAGAGGTATTTTTGGGGGCTAGCAGAACTATGAAAAGGTTATCTTGTCCGTGAAGGCTCATTGAACTGAGAAAGTTTGTGAACCTCTGGATTAAGGAATGATTTTCATTACCAAAATTGTCTATATACCTCTTTCTAGGTCAGTAAGTTTGACAGACTTTCTGGTTATTTAAATTTAATGTCAAACTATTTTTTGTGTCATTCTATCTTGAAAATATTAATTATAGTGTATCGATTTATTTTCCCAACTTAATTAGTAAAGATAATAAACATTTTCTTTGATGATTCAAAATATAAAAATGCCTCAAGTCTTCTTTATTAGATCATTTTCTATACCCATCAAAGATTCAGGAGACCGGACAAATGTGTATTAACTTCAAGACATAATTTTATAAGTTAATTAAAATGATACATGCTTTCTGTCTAATTATTTCTTATCATTTGTGTCTATATAACTGCAAAGCACAATGGGTCGTGTGGGGGGAATACAGGTTAATTGAAGGCTCTGGTATTTACTCCTTAATTAATAGGTTTTATATTAGAGAATTATGATTTCATCTTGAAAATTGAATTTACTGACAGCTATTTAGAAATACAGCTGTTTTATGAGTTGAAGTATACTTTAACATAGAAGCTTTCTTTTTGGTGAAAATACTGACTGGTAATTTAGTAAATCTTTTTATAGATTTAACTGGTTGTCTGTAGTATAATCCTTCTTCCACAAAATATTTTACCTTAAATATTTTCTTAATTACATACTTGGTAATAGTATTCTCCTTTTTTCATGCTTGAATATTTTCCTGAGAATCTGTGAAAAGGTAGATGTGACTGGGAAAAGTCTCCAGGTTTTGCTGAAGACTGTAGCATGATGTCTTTGCCTTTGGGCTTGCCATTCCTGCTCCCTACAGTGCTTGGCTTGCCCTGTTTCTGGAAGGAGAATTCACACGCATTATGAGCCCTTGCACTTTATTCATACTTTTCTTACTGTCCTTGTCATTTATTGTAAGGATCCTTTCCTTGCTTGTCTTGATTTTCCACTGAAGGACTTAAAAGGAGGGGTCATTTTGTTATTTGCTTGGCCCACAATGTGCTTGCAGACGTATTTGCTAAATGAGTGATTGAATCCCATATCGTCTCTCTTTCTGCCTAATCATATTTTTTCTCTTTTTAAAATCTTTCTTCATGCAGTGCCTTAACCATTTCTAATATTCAGGCGGGATCTACTGGAAATTGGGGCTGTCACGTCCAGACCAAACGTGGGAACAATACGAGAACTGTGGATATTGTGGTATTGGAGAGCTCTGCACAGTACTGTCCTCCCGAGAGGGTGGTAAACAATAAAGGGGACTTCAGGTCAGTGATGTGGAGAGTGCTGGAAAAGTTCGATTTGCCGCAAATCTTTATTCTCAAAGGCACATTATTGGTCTTCTGTCCTCAGTAACAAAATTTGAGAACTGTACATGTATACATTTATATATCCTTATATGTCTATCTGAGGACTGCCCTCTGGAATGATATCAGTCATACACGGAAGTGAACAGACAAAATAAAGGATGCCCAAGCTGTTATCTGACACCTTTTGATTTAAGAGTCTCTGAAAGTAGAATCATTTTTAACAAATGGTTTTGTTGTACGAGTTAAGAACTACTGCTTTAGGGAGACATTTTGGATATCCTGCTAAGATAGTCCAAAATTCAAACAGGTTAATGGTATTTTCTGTTTTTTTCAAGGGCTCTGTTAGTGAATGAGCTTTGGAAGGTTTTATGGCTAAGTCACTTTAACTATTGGTGGTTTAGTAGGCATCACAACTAGGAGAAACACATCTCTAATTTTCTTTCCCTATTTAGTTCTTCTGGCAATTAAGCAAGAAGGACTTTGGGAAATAAAAGCTGTTGGGTAGCCTAAAAGTTGGGGAGCCATTGGAATCCCAGGTGGGTTTGTTGAATTCTATTGAGATAAGCAAAATGAGTTACATTTTTTTTTTTGGTAGGAAGTTTAGAATTTGTGGGAGGTAACAACTTTTACTTTATACTTCACCTTTCAAATTTGTTTTAAAACATCTTTATTATTTAATTGATAATTTTTATATTCAGGGATTTTAATAATGAGTTTATAGTTGATATAAACAGAGGGAAATATGTCACTTTTTAAAGCAACATAAAGATCATTTAATACCCAGTTGGCATTGTCTCTGATTGGTTCTATTGCTTCCTGGCTGTAACCCCAGTGTTTCAAGGGTGAGAAGACCCTTTGGTGTTATTCTTTCAAATCCAAGGTGAAGAAGCAATAATAACTTCTTTAGCTCAGCTAGTTTGTCATTACTTTTATTTTTGTCCTTAAAAAATAATTATCTTTGACATGAGTATATGGAAATCAACATTTACTATTGCCAATGAGTAAGTCTTTTATGTAGATTAACCATTGATCTATAATATTTATATTGCATTCTTTAAAACGACATACATAACATTTGTCGATTTTGTTACATTCAACATCTTTTTGAAAATCATCCAGTATGATTACTGCCTATGGTGGATTTTCTGGTTTACTCATAGTTTTTGAGTGCTTTACACTTTTAAGTATAGAAGAAATATTTAAATGTTTAACTGATTAATGAATTATTTATCTTTTGAAACTCCTTAAGATATTAATATTATACAATTAAATGCCCACTGATAAGATTTAGTTTAGTGTTGCTTGATCTATTTGTGTAGTTTTTGATAATGAATTCTATTTTGGTGTGACTGATATTATAATTTAGTGGTTCCTGTGATATGTGTCAGCTATAATTGTATTAAATGTGTTCAGTTTCATTCCCGGTTTTGGAGAAATAGAGATCAAATAACAAAGTTTTCGCTCAACCCGGTTTCGGTGATCCATGTCAGCAGGGTTGCATTGACAAGACGTGTCCTAATCCTTGATTTTTTCCTTCACTGTTAACTATACTTGATGTACCTCTGTCATGTAGGTTTTCTTATACTATTTTGTCTCGTCTCTCTAGGTGGCCCAGAACATTGGCGGGCATCACTGCGTATCTGCAGTGTACTCGGAACACCCACGGCAGTGGGATATATCCCGGAAACCCACAGGATGAGAGAAAGGCTTGGCGCAGATGTGATAGAGGTGGCTTTTGGGCAGATGATGATTATTCTCGCTGCCAGTATGCAAATGATGTCACTAGAGTTCTTTATATGTTTAATCAGGTAACTAGAAAATTTTCAAATTCACTCAGGTCATGAATAAAATGTAATATTCAAACCAAATAAATAAGATTTTTTTTTTTTTTTTTTTTGAGACAGTCTCACTGTGTTGCCCGGGCTAGAGTGCCGTGGCGTCAGCCTAGCTCACAGCAACCTCAAACTCCTGGGCTCAAGCGATCCTCCTGCCTCAGCCTCCCGAGTAGCTGGGACTACAGGCATGTGCCACCATGCCCGGCTAGTTTTTTCTATATATTTTTAGTTGTCCAGTTAATTTATTTCTATTTTTAGTAGAGACGGGGTCTCGCTCTTGCTCAGGCTGGTTTCGAACTCCTGAGCTCAAACAATCCGCCCGCCTCGGCCTCCCAGAGTGCTAGGATTACAGGCGTGAGCCACTGCGCCTGGCCTAAATAAGATTTTTTTAAGTACTGGGTAAAGTAAAAGAATTTGGTGTTTTTACTTCCATTGACTTACCTCTCTTCGGGATCAGATCAGTCTTAACCCGTAGTCAGGGCCCTCTCAGGAGTCCGTCTTCCTCTCCAGTCACTGCCTGCCTTTGTACCTTTATTTGAATACTTTTATCATCTGTTTCCACTGGGCAAAATGCCAACCATCCTTTAAGTACACACGGAAAGTCACCTCTTGGATTCCTTTTATAACTCCTTTGTCAAAAGGAATCCCTTAGAAGACTTGTACTACTCATATACCTTTATCTTTGTTTCTGTGCGTCTTTTTAAACCTTACCAGACTATAAGCAAGTGGAAGATGGCTTCTGTGTAATATATTTTCTTTTGTTCCTTAGCACCTAGTATATGGTGGTTTTTGCAATGGTTGGTGCTAAGTCAGTGTTTGAGTCAATAGATAAACAAATGTAATACATTACTGGCAATGCATGGCAATGAAGACGACTGCTAAATAAGTAGTTCTTACTTTTGTGTGGTAGGAGTTCCAGGGGAGGTATTGATCACTCCCGGCTGGAATACTCGGGAAAAGCTTTATTAAGCAATTGAGATTGAGATATGTGTAGAATTTGGAAAAGCAGAGAAAAGATAGATGGTACAATATGTTAACTTGATTCATTTTTATGAATTACAGTGTTTCATTCCAAATTAAAAAAAAAATTCCCTGAAGTTCATTTCCATTAAAATTCTAGTTTTCTTGGGTTTGAAAAAGACTTTTTTAATGAGACCATGATAATTCAATATAAAGAGTTTTTAAATTCATTGCTATGTTTTAAAATGCAAAGTTAAAATGTCAGAATTTGTTTGATCATTTTGCTAATGATTATTCTGTTGATCATTTCTGCCTTTTAAATGTAGATGCCCCTCAATCTTACAAATGCTGTGGCAACAGCTCGACAATTGCTGGCTTACACTGTGGAAGCAGCCAACTTTTCTGACAAAATGGATGTTATATTTGTAGCTGAAATGATAGAAAAATTTGGAAGATTTACGAAGGAGGAAAAATCAAAAGAGGTATTTTCTTCAGTTCAGATTTGTAGTAAACCATCAACAAATGGTAATGTGATAGATTTGAATCTATATTTTTAAAGTCTATTTATATGTGTTATATTTGAACTAAATAAGCTTTTAAATTTCCACGACTGTTTTGTTGAGAAACTTGTGTCAGGTTTTAGTCTGAAATGTTGGTCCTTAGTGCGTTCATGGCTGAAGAATGACCAGACACATCCAAGTAAGGCAAGCATAAAAATGAGGTTTATTGAGGAGAGAAAGACAGGATTATAGGGCAAGAGCAAGATATAGGTTTACAGAGCAGTATACATACGCCACAAATGATGACCACACTCATTGTCACAGCAAAGGGAGAGCAAAAGGAAGGGCACAGACACACAAAATAAACAAAACTGTGGTCTGCGTCTTGTTTTATAGTGTCCAGATTGGGACCTCCCTCGTGGTTCAGACATCACCATGGAACCACTTTGATTGGACAGTTGGGAGCTGCATGACCTGAGTCTTACTGCACATGCAGATATCCCATGGGCCTCTCTGTAAGCCCACTGGGGGGGAGTGAATCTCAGCAGCGACCCGCTTTTATCCCTAGGAGACCCAGAATACCTCGCTATCCACCTAACACTTATGCTTCTTCTGTTATAGTGCCCTGTTTGTAGTTGGGAGGAATAGAGGTGAACTCTCAGTTCTTGGACATTAAGGTCCCGTGATGTAGCAGAGGTAGCTGATGAGAAAGCAGTGTTTCGTCCCCACATGGTGGGTTAGCCAGGGCTGCCTGGCTCGAACATCTGGGATTTCTCCTCTCCATATAGATATGTGCTCATCTTTCTTAATGTGAATATTAGTCACCCAGAGCTTGTGTTAAATTGCTTAATTGCCTTTGTGTCCTGGAGAAATGATAAGCTGTTTGGCAACTTTCTTAAAATGATTGGAATATACAAGTCATAAAAATGTAGTGACTTTGAAAAGGGGTGCATTTCAATGGGGCCACATTAAAACTGTCATATGCTTGTCAACACGATATCTTTTAGGGGAAAAAATTGACAAGCACAGTTTTCAGAATGAGTAAACAGCAAACAAACAGTTTTGTATAATTTTTAAGAGGCAGAGTTTATATAGTTTTAAGCTTTAAGTTTCGAGCTACTCGAAAACTTTATATGTACTATTTTTTTGGTGATACCACTTGAACAGACATGAATTTTAGAAGTACAGGGAATCTAGATCAGGTCTTAAACTGAAGCCCTGTGAAAATTAAGAATGTGTCCAAGATTATATACTTAGGTTATGACAGGCCGAAAAACAGAACTTAAGAGGCCTGATCGTAATCCAGAAGTTTTCTACAGTATCGCATTTACTTTCTAATACAATGTTGTCCTGTCATGCTATTCTGAAAGTATTCTGTATACAACTGTGGGGAAAACACTAAATAAAGTCTATATATTTCTTTATGTAGGACGTCTCAGATCCATTAATGTTGCAAAAGGTAAAAAGATATGCCTGATTCCCTAAATTGTTTATCCAAGGAATTTCTTTTCTTTTCTTTTCTTTTTTTTTCTTTTCTTTTCTTTCCTTTTCTTTTCTTTTTGGTAGAACATCTGTTAGTATCTTGCATTTTGGTAATAAGGTTTGGAACTGTGGCCCTAGTATGTTAGGCATTTTAATCGATAGGATGTGGTTATTAAAGGA
This sequence comes from Propithecus coquereli, assembly GCF_000956105.1. Classification (NCBI taxonomy): domain Eukaryota; kingdom Metazoa; phylum Chordata; class Mammalia; order Primates; family Indriidae; genus Propithecus; species Propithecus coquereli. The sequence goes on along the minus strand of NW_012154951.1, from coordinate 1,541,774 downwards.
AGGCAAATAGGTATATATGTTACATGAATGGGTCACTTGACTGACAACAAGATAACATTTTAGCATTGTTGTCTGAACTTCAGAGACCGCGATTTTCTAATGAGTGTTTTTGCTACTTGACTGTGTCTCTGGACCACAGCCTGCTTTCCTGAGGGAAATTTCCTTAGCACTGGGAGTGGCCATTTGGATTCCGACTCAGTGGTAATATTGCTCTCCATTGTTGCAATCACAAGTTAGCTGTCCGTAGGATTAGCAGTCATTTCTGGAAGTGGAATGTTTCGAGTTACTGGAATAATTGTAATGACATTTGGAATGTGAACGTTGAAAAAGATTTGCCATAGTTTTTATTCCCATGCTGCCCCGTTTTGATGTGAGGAAGCTTTGCTGACTTCCCAACTTGAGACGAGCAAAGTGATGTCCAGAGGTGTATGTTTAACTATTTGCCACTGTGTGGAATGAACCGTCTGCTGTGTGGATATGCTCTGAGGTGGAAGCATCTTATTAAACTGGAAATAAACATGATTTCATGAGTTATTAATTAACTATGGGCCCTTTCTTTATTTTTCAAATGGAGATGATAGCTTGTAAAGTTTGTGTGCACAAACTTTGTGTTAAACTTTCCTGTTTAACTTGCAAAGTTTGTGTGCATAAGTGAGAAAACGCATAAATGAGAAAATAATTGCAAAGCTTGGATATAATTTTATAAGGTTCTGAAATGTAACACTCATAAGGTTATGAAATTTAATGTTCTTATGATATCAGAAGCTAAGAAGGAAGTCCTTTTAAAAAATCACAAGTGCTTCAGTTACATATCTAAAAATTTAGTTTGAAGACAATTGCTGTCGCTTTTACCAGTTAACATAGGACGTAGCAGTTATGGTTATCTTTTGAAGCAAGTGATGCCAACTTACTAAATATAAATAGGAAAAAGAGAAGAAAAATAAGATTGAATGATTGAGGTATAAATGTAATATTAATATTTCCTGTGATGCAGTGACTGACATCTTACACAGCTCTTTGGAAACTTAAACCACAGGCCACAGCTTTCACCATTTATTAATACAGTGAAAAGAAATTATAAGGCCTAAAGACTTCATTTCAAGTTAATTACCACAGCATAAAATTATGCTAAGGTATCCAAAAATGCATGTAGTGTTAGATAGACAAATAATTAAAATGATTTTTTTATTATGTCCAAAAGTTACTCTGCTATGGATAATTTCAGAATTAAAATATGCTGAGGCAATTGCTTTTTTTTTTTTTTTTTT
>NW_012154951.1:1526439-1540388 GCF_000956105.1 Propithecus coquereli | reverse complement strand
GACGGGGTCTCGCTCTTGCCCAGGCTGGTCTCGAACTCCTGAGCTCAAACAATCTGCCCGCCTCGGCCTCCCAAAGTGCTAGGATTACAGGCGTGAGCCACCGCGCCCGGCTGGCAATTGCTTTTTAATCTATGATTGGATCTAGCCAACATAAGCCGGTACACTCTTTTCTAAAGATAGGTACTGAAAGCTATCAAACTGCCAGATCTCAATGATGTATGTAGTGAAGTCTTTTAAAAACAGCTGAAGGTTGTCTGTCAGGCAACATAAGTGTCTGTTCCATATTTACTAGAGTGATTGTTCTTATGAAAACAATATATATCCATTTTAGAAGATGAAAAAGTATATAAAGATTATATTTGGTGATGCTTTATGGCCCCTTATTCTTTCTTTTTAAATATGTGAGATACACACCTTATACTTGTTTACTGCTAAGTTCATTTAGCACATTTTTATGTATAGATTTAGAAAACATCTAGCTTTTTCATTTATTCATTTTAAAGTATAATCACTTCTGTGTTGACGGTTATGGTTCTTTTTTATTGTTAGCATTTCTAATGTTTTCTTTTTTTCCTTCATCCTTTATGCCAGACATTTCTCTATTATTAAGCTTTTCAAAGACCTAGGGTCTGGCTTTGTGATCCTCTCTAGAACATTGTTTCTCAAACTTGAACATGGGTCAGAATAACCTGTTGCGTTTGTTAAACTTAGAGATTGTTGCCCAGAGTTTCCTCCCCATTCCCAGTTTCTCATTTAGTAAATCTGAGATGAGAACTTGCATTTCTAGTTAGTTCCAGGGGGTTCTGAGGCAACATGTCATCTGGCTTTGAGAACCACTGCAGTGTCTTCATTTTGTATTGTTATATTGCTTTTTAAAAAACTTTTTGTCTTTGCGTTTAACTTTTTAAGAACTTTTTTACTGTAAAATTCTGAAGTATAGGAAAGAGAATGTTGTCATTAATACCTATGTTATACCTCCTGCCAAACTTGAACAATACATTAAGTCGTCACTTAAGGTCGTAGAGAGGTTCCTAGAAACTGTGACTTTAACTGAGATGATGTACAGTGAAACTAGTTGTTCCATGGGCTAATTGATTTAAACAAGAGTTAAGTTCCTGTGGGATGTTTCTGATCACAAAACATCACCAAACTTCTAAATAAAGACCCCAAACTCTTCTAATATTAAACATTGAAGTAAGCATGAGCTGTACATACATTTAGGAAAGATTAATAAAAACAAGTAAGATGATTTACCCACTTATTCCAGTTCAGGCTTGTGGGGTGGCTGGAGCCTGTCCCTGAAGCTCAGGGGGCAAGTCCAAAACCAGCCCTGGGCAGGACACTGTCCCATCATCGCAGGATACACACACACGCACGCACGCACAATTTAGACAAACCAATTCACCTACTGTGCACAGCTTCGGGATGTGGGAGAAAACTGAAATATGCCTGGAGAACCCAGAGAAAACCCACAAAAATGTGGGGAGAACAAGCAGACTCCACACAGACGGTGGCCCGGACCGGGAATCTTCTTTTTTTTTTTTTTCCTCATCAACATTATAACCAAATGTCATTAAGCAAAACAACATTGTTCAAGGACCTGCTGTACTTACATCTTGTTTCATCTATCTCGTCCACTCTTCCCTTCCCCTCCCCTCCTTCCTTCCCTCCCTTTCTCTCTTCCTTTCCTTTCCTTCCTCTCTCAATCTCTCTCAGTGCTGGAACACTTAAAAGCAAATTTTAGATGTCATTTCATTCATAATTTTTCTAAAATAAATGGAATTTTAAAAACTGCTATTATATCACCAGAATTAGATATAAATGTTTAACATCATCAAATACGTGGTCTATGATCAATTTTCCTTGATAATGATGTCTTAAAAATGTGGACCGTGTGTCTCATTACTTTATTGAATTCGCTCATATCAGTTTGCAGTTGGTTATCTGGTCTTTTCTAGACAGACAGTTCTGTTGCCAGCAAAGAGTAATTGGTTCTTCTGTTCCTATACAAAATATGTTCCTCTATTTTTATTTATTTATTTTCTGCTTATACTTTGGTGGGGACTTCCGGAACAGTGTTGATAAAAGCCGGTGACAAGGGGTGTTAATGAGAGTGGCTTAATGTATCATTAAGTGTGATATGTGTTTGCTTCTGCCAAGTGTTCAGGGCTAATACCAGGGTAGGGGGCTGAGTTTGAAATTAATTCTTAGCTTGAGGTTTTTCGGTCCACAATAGTAGTGTGAAGTTGATTTGTGTTTACGAAGTGTCAGAGAAGAAATTTTTTTACTTCCTTCTACTTCTTGCCCAGGTTGAGACAGGCCTGTTCCTCGCTCTCCCCTTCCGTGAGGCTGCGTTATAGCTGGTTGGGCCTGAGCCTGGAGGTGTTGTTTCCTTTTGGATTGTCAGCTTTGCAGTAGAGGGTCTTCTCCCATCAAGCCTGCGTCGCACAGCCCATGACATCAAAACGTAGCTTGTGGTCATCGGAATTCAACCTCTGAGCTCTTTGAATTCCTGCCGTTATTTTGCAGTTGTGCTCTGGAGGAGTCTTTATTTTCTTACTGTTTGTCGTTGCATGTACAAAGATAACTGTTTTCCTTCCGCATTTTTCACTTTTCACAGGAGAGTTGTCCAGAGTACTGAGCCCTCCATACTTCCAGAAAGTGAAATGCTCGTACATTTTTGTAATATCATGTATCTCAGTAATACCTGAGAATAGAATCAGTGTTTTTGTGTATTTTATCCTTTAATATATGAGATATTCACAGCTTAGCACAATTACAACTAAGCTTACTGTTTAAATGTTTTTTTAAACATACGAACTTGATGAAGATCTGGCACGAGATGTGATAGATACATCGTCTCTCCTGAAAAACTATGATTATTACATGATCAAAGAACTACTGCTAGGCCCCCCTAGGGACTGCCGGTAAAGAAAGGCATTTTCTGTATAACACTATTCTCAGCCTCTTTTCCCCTTTTCCCTTCCCACCCATTTCTTCAGTTCCTCCATTATTGTACTCCTCCTCATTCTTTTTACTTCTACGCCACAATAAGTCAGAGCTTCTCATCTCTATATTAACTATCCCCGAACCATTACCCAGCTTGCTGCCCCACCTACACACGTGTCTGGTTATTAGAATTGACCAACGTGTCCCTTGCTGCTCTGTGCTTGAAAATGTAAATAACGAGGACCGGCCGAGATTGCTTGACTTTTCTCAAAACTGCGTGAATTGCTTAATTTACATTTCTACTGAGTATGTGAAGATATTTGCCTTCTGTTTTGTTTTTCTTTTTTCCTGGTTTTCTGTGGAATTGAGATGGTTTTGAGCACTTCTCAGAGTTCTCGGTCTCATTTTACAGATGAGTAAACTGAGTCTTAGACTAATTTGCTCAAGAACATCTAAACTTGTAAGTGACGGACTTGAAATCTTAACCCAGGAGTATTTAACTCCAAGGCGCATAAATATTCTGTCTTCAGTTTTAAACACTGTGCATTAAACTTAAATATCAAGTTTAGTTTATGTATTATCTTATATATTTAACATGGTAACATGTCAGAAATTCATTAAATTTACAGGTGAGTTTGACCTAATTTTGATGAAAATTCTAAGCCATATGTATGTTAAGAAGAATATGAAATATCCTGATACAACAAATGACATTGAACACTTTCATTGTTAGTAACGTAGCATTTTTGTTTCTTCACTGTTTTATCTTTGATAAAGTGCATTCACGTGTATTTTCAGTTGGTCCTCATGCTTTAGTGAGACAGGTGCAAGAGCAGGTGTGCGATTCCTTCTGACCCTTTTGTGGCTGGAGTGGCCTTCAGGGAATGAGGCCAAGGAGAAATACGATGCTTTCTAGTGCTGGTTGCAGTTTTTAAACTATCTTTATGTGTCAGGTTTCAGGAATGCTTTTTTAATCCAATGTAATTTTTCATGCATTGTTATCCCTTTCGTGTCCTTTTTTGCCACTGTGATGGATTCAGAACTACTTCTGTAACCGAGCTGCAGAAGCATATAGCATTTTATGATTATCTGCTCTAGGGAATATTTTGGCAACAAATCCTTTTCCTCAGTTCTTAGCCATTTGGAGTGAAATAATGAGAAAAAGAGGTCGTTTTCAGCTAAGGCAATCACCTGTTAGCTCTATATCTTCTTAGAGGTATTTCTCTTCTTTACAGTTATTAACACAAGTGACATTTCTTTACTGGCATTATCTAGTGGGGCATAGCAGTATTTCTTTGATCACGTAATAATCATCATTTTTTAGGAGAGATGACGTATCTATGAAGTCTCATATCAGGTCCTTATAAAGTCCATATGTTTAAAACTTCAAAAAAGTATTAGTAAGTTTAGTTGTAATTGTGCTAGTCTGTAAATACCTCATATATTTCAGAGATACCTTAGAGTAGAATCAATATTTTTGTGTATTTTGTCTTTTAAGGTTTTATAGCCAATAGGAACTTCATTTCTATGCCATAGAGAATATTTTACTATGTCATCTCTTTTACCTATTGTTGTGTAAAAACTTTAAATAACAGTAAGTTAGAATAATAGACAAAAACTTAGCCAAGTTATTCTAGCTACTCTGAATTCCCATTAAGAGGGAATTATTGGTTCACCATCTGCATAAAGGGCTGATGGTGACAGATTCAGGAGTCATTTCCTTCATAACTCCAGAAATAACAACTTCCAGTAGAATGACATCCACCTGCATACCTGTTTGTTTGTAGGAAAATGTACTAGGATGTTGGTCTTCCAATGAGTTGTATAAAATGAACCAGCTGACGCTTCTGTTAACACAAAGCTTGACTGTAGACTCTTCTTAATTCTCCGTCAGCTGATCCTGTTAATGCCTTGGTTTGGGGGAAAATACCCCTTGAAAATGTGTGAGTCCATTAAAATAAGTTGTTTGGATTAAATTTCATTACTCTCCAGCATATATTACTCAGCTCATTTTCTTCATAGCAGTTATCACAGTCTAAATCACTTTTTAAAAATGGGTTTACTTGTTTGTGTTCTATTTTCTTCACTAGACTGTAAGCTTGAAGCTGGAGTTTGTTTCTTTCACTGCTTTAGCTCCACTGCTCAGGGCAGCGTCTGGCTCACGTTGGCCCTCAATACGTATTTAGTCAGTGAACTTTTGCAAATAAATGATAATAACGAACATTGTAAGTGAACATTGATAAACGTTGGGTGAATGAACATTGACAACCACCGGCTTTGATACCAGGTCTTATAGTAGTGAATAAAGATATAAATATAAGTAAGACATTGTATTGTTCCTGCCCTCAAGGTGTTTATCTTGGAAGTAAAATAAGAAAATAATTGTGCTCTACTATGGTAAGGGCAGTACAAAGTCAAGAAGCTTCTTAAAATTGGTGGGCAGGTGAGTCTTTACAGAGGGCGAAAGGCAGTTTTGTTGGGTGCATTGGTCCTATTTATATATGAACACAGACTTAAAAATGCAGCCCTCTTACCACTTCTTCTAGAGCCTGTCATCTTAAAAGAGAGGCCTATTTTGGGATTGAAATGGTGGGGAAAAAAACAATAAAGAAGCAGTAAAATAGCAAGAAGAGCCAACGTTTTTTGAGTGCTGGGCATGGTTTCAGAAACTTCATATTTATTATTAGAATTTAATCTTCACAATATTCAGAAAAGAAAGGACTATTATTTTCCCCATTTACAAATAAAAGAAATGGAGATACGGAATGGGGGACAGGTGAAGCCTCCAGCCCAGGTGATCATGGCCAGCATTTGAAGCTCTGTTCCTCACCCCTGAACTTAGTGTAGTTGCTTTGCCCCATGGTTCTAGGGTTGGGATCTGGTGGATTTCCACAGGCCATCTTCCTTGTAAAGTGAACCAGGGTGGGATGAAATGAACATCTTCCAGCCCACCTTAGCCCTCATAATTATACATCTTGTGAAGTGTCTTGAATGCAGAATGGGATTGAAATCTCAGTTGGGATCTTCTGGGATGATCAAAAGACATCTGTTAACACAGCCCTGGCTTTCTGGCTTGGCATTGAGGCTTAATGCCTTTTGATGCTTACTTCTTGATTAGAGGAGCAGCCAGCTTGCAAATCCTCTGATCCTACCTCTGGACTGTTTTTGTTGTTCTTTCTGCCACAGATCTCCCCCTCGTGAACATTCTGCTCAATACAAAACCCTCTTGTTACCAGTATGTCTCGTTAGCCCTGGACTGTTCAGTGCATTTCTCTGAGGTGGGACGTACAAGTCACAGTAAACAGTAGTCAATTGACTTTTCACTGGCATTGCCTGACAGATGTTTACATCTGTGAGTTATGAAGAGAGCTAATGCAAAGAATCCAATAAATGAAACAAGTAAAACAAGCAGTGGGAAAGTGAGCACCTCTTAGGATCCATTTATTTCAGGGCACTGGCTCTTAAATTGCTCATTGAGTTGGGGGAGGAAGGGAAGAAGAAGTTCATTTGAGGTAGAAGAAACCGCATATACCAGGGGACAGAGGTGTGAGATCACACAACAAATACAGGAAACTCATGGTAGTTGGACATGCCTAGGATTTTGAACATGACAGGAGACTAAAGAGGTGGAAAGTGTGTATTTCTTCCTGATAGCAGAGTCTGATTTAAGCTAATGCTTACACAAAGAGAAGTATATATAAAGGGTTTTCTGGACAAAGAGTAGCAATCTCTTTATTCTGAGATCATATGACATCTTTTCCTTCTCCCCAATTCATCTGATTGCCTTTCCTTTTCTCCCTTTGAGATATCGCACTGCAGTCTTTTCAGCAGTGATGTGGTGGCTACCAGAGTGTACACGGTTTTGAGCTAAGTATTACCAGATGGCTGTAATTGAAGGTGCTGTTCGTATCTGAAGATGCTTTAATGAGAAACAAGTAAAGTGCCTGTTGGGTTTTCATGTGAAAATTTAGACCGAAGGCCATTCTCACTGTCTCATTAGGATTTTGATTGTATAAAGTAGCCTGTGTTGGTTTTAAAGATCTTCCTTCTTTCTCCTGCACTCCTGCTAGCTGGGCGATGTGATGGTTGACATTGCAAGTAACATCATGTTGGCTGATGAGCGAGTCCTGTGGCTGGCGCAGAGGGAAGCTAAAGCCTGCAGTAGAATCGTCCAGTGTCTGCAGCGTGTCGCTACATACCGGCTGGCCAATGGTGCTCATGTTTATTCAACAGTAAGTGTAACATTACCATTGACTTCCAAGGAAGAAAATTCATTTGAAGCAGCTCTAACCCAAAAGAGATGTAGATCTCGTCCCCTTTATGGCGCAGGTGTTTTCTCTTAATGCTGGTTATTACAGAATTTCCTTTTCTCAGACATTTTAAGAGTTAATTTTGCTTTTGAGTAGTATTTTCTTGCTAACTGGAAAACACTTTGTTAATCTGTAATTTGAATAGTTTTCACCATCTAATCCACTGAAACCGTTTCTACTATGAAAATTGGAACGCTACAGTATTACCCCACTGGCACTCACATCCGAGCTAATACCTTCTGTTATGGGCCCTCAAGGATGTTTTGAGAGAACGCCTGATTGCTTGCCCAGCTTTCAGCCTCAGAAGAGAACTGGGATGCCCTCCAACACACGTGACGCTATTGGCATTTTCAGTCAATCCCACTCTTGGGATAATGAGTTATTAATAAATAATGATCATTCAATTAAATAGTATTAAATTTTATTTACGCTAAATTGAACTCTTGTAAATTTCTTGGTGTGTCCTGCTTACTTTCTGTCCTAAAAAACGTGGTAAATCGTGGCAAATGCTGTGTTTTTCCATTAGCAGTCAAATGTTGATCTGGTCCATGATTTTCATTTCCTGATTATTTTAGTGGGCTCACATAGTATAGAATATTCTACACTTTACTCCTGTAACTTTATACAATTTGAGATTACTATTTTTTCCATTGATTTTTTTTAGATCTTTTTTGATGATACTGTGTTTTATTGCTCCTTTTGCTCAATTATGTTGAGGATTACTTTCCTGACCAAAAAATAAAATGGAGGCCCATTATGGCTACTGTCTTTACAACATACTTCAGGGTAATTTCCCGCTCAGATACATGACCTTACTTGAGACCAGCTTGTCATTTTTATGTCCTCCCCAGCCATTTAGACCCATTTTAAATCCCATCCTTTAGCCTTGCTTGTTAATCAGCCTGAAGAACTTCTTCTTCCCTCTGAACCTCATCGGGTCTTCTGAGAAACCAAGGGTATAATAAATGTCATAGTGGGGTTTTGCACGCCATTTTAACATGTAAAAAAGGTTCCAGGAGATTATACATCTATATATAATAAGTAAAGATGATACAGCTTCAGGGTGTCTCAAAATGACAGATTTGTGTCTTTTAACTGAGGTTTCATGTGTTGGTCATGATAATTGCTGCTTAACAGAGGCTCTGGTGGTTATTTATATGTGCCTCAGACCAGTAAAAAATTGGGATATACATTGCCAGTCAACAAATACAATTCAATAAGACTTTCCCTGTGTACACACTGAGAGGCAAAAGCTAATGGAAAGATTTCTTACTCTGGAGAAGTTTGGGAACGACTAAGTATTTTCTACCATCATGTATGGGACTTGTTTACATTCTATGTTTTTATATTTTTTAATTGTTATCTTATGTCTGTAATAGATTTTAAGCATCTTGCATCAGAGTCTCATACTTTAAAAAGAAAAATGATGTCCATATATGGTGCCTATAATGGGGCCTTGCCCATATGGTAGGCACATACTTAATCATCCTTGAAGGGAGGAGGGGGATGCCATGTTGTCCTTAGAATTTACAGTAAATCCTGTCCTCTTGCTGGATATGAACATGCGTCTCGTCAGCTTGTCACTTCTCGTGCCCACCCTGCTGTGGTTGTGACGGATGGCTGTGAATGCAGGCAGCCCTCCAGGGTGTGGGCCTGGCGGCTGTTTGTACTGACAGGTTGTACGTTTTGGTGGACCCCTCAGCTCAGTCTCGCTCTTGAATTCCTTTAAAACTCTAGGGCAGGTGCCATCTTTCTGACCTAATTTGCGTTTTAGATCTGTTCATTTTCTTACAATTTGAGCTAGTTCCTCCCTTCCTTTTCTGAAGAAACAGCTTTGGAGTGAGTCTGTGTGAAGTTTTTATCAGTGAAACTTAGTGCATAGAGTCAACTCGATCTCCCTGTGAAAGAAAAAAGTGAATATGGCCTAAAACGTTGAACAGGGTGACTGTGCAGTGTATTTACCAAATCCTAATATTTTTCATTTCTCCTGTAAGGTGGTCAGTAGAGGGTCCACTGGTTTCTCCAGCTGATTTTTTTTTTTTTTTAAGAAACTTCCATTTTTAGCTTATTGTTTCCTCCAAGGTATTCTTCAAATTATTTCTAATTGACTTCTAACTTATATCTGATCTTCCACACTTCATGGCTTCTTCTTTTCTTCTTTTTCAGTCTTCCTTCCATTTTAGGACATCCTTTTCATTTTAAGGTCTTTCTTTTTTTTTAATTCTGCCAGTTATCTAATACAGTGTTTTGGTTTTTTTTTTAGTAAGAACCTGGGCTTTCTGGTTTGGCTTATGTACAGTGTTTTATGTTTGAAAAGTCTTTGAAAGTGCTTCTTGCTTGTATTATAAATCGTTCATAACTCCTGTTTGATTGACTTTTGAAGTATTCTCCCAATATTGCTCTGGAAGCTTATGTCATCAAGGCTTCTGGCTTCACCGGGATGACCTGTACCGTGTTCCAGAAAGTGGCAGCCTCTGACCGTACTGGACTTTCGGATTATGGGAGACGTGATCCGGATGGAAACCTGGATAAGCAGCTGAGCTTTAAATGCAATGTTTCAAATACATTTTCGAGTCTGGCACTAAAGGTATGTTACATTGTATTAAAAATAATTTAGGGCTGTGTACAGTTAGAGTGCTCCAAATGTTTTGCTTTCCAAATTAACCATATTAAAGGTTTTTAGGGGAATTGGGGAGATAATTGTTTTTGCTGTTGTTTTAAAAGAAATTCAGGCCAGGAAGAGCCTTGTTATGACTTTCATGGGCCTTAAGCATTTTTGCCTTCTGGTCCCCTTTTTCTCTACACAAAAATATCAAAAATTACATTTTATGACTGCAATGGTATAAAAACAAATGTATTGATATTGCATATTAAAAGATTTTCTTTGGCTTAAAAGTTTATTTCCTTTTGCTCCTGATTTTGAGACATGAAAATATTTTCTGGGCCCCTAAAAGTATTGTGGGCCTTTGGCACTGGGCTTAAAGTGCCTCATGGAGAAGTCAGCCCAGAGGCTGGGCATTGAATCAGGCAGCCCGTGCATTGAAGTTTTTGGCACAGAAGTACAAATTTGTCATATATCTTAGAAAAAAATGTGTGTTTCATTGGAGCAAGCAACATGAAAGCATTTTTATTGATTTTTAAAATGGGGGATTTAGATATCTTTCACTAAACTACATTGAAGCAAACAGTAGAGGCATAAATCTAACAACCTAATGGAACCACATTTTTTTCCATTTAGCTTTGTGTGGTCATATGTAATTGTGTTCTCTGTGGTTTTTAATTACACAATACTTTCCTTATTTCTGGCTTATCCTTGAATAATGTCACAAATAATATTCCCATCATTTTAATGGCTGCGTAGTCATTGGTTGAACAGGTGTTGCGGTACACTGTAAGTTCTCAATAAATAGTGAATGAATGAATGAAGAATGATGTATTTTGTCATACTTTACCCTAGTGACTTCCATAAAGAGAGCCAATTTGCTAAATTTAGAAATATCCCAACTTCCCAAGACAATCTCAGCTGGGTCAAAATGCGTGATAATAATATAATTACTTGATACCACATACTCAGAGGAAAATTGGCAAGATTTTTCTGATAATCTCGGCCCCATAAGAGTACTTGATGCACCCATCCATGCTTCTGTAGACCGGCTCAGCTTTACTTACTGTGTCTTTTATTGGTAAAATCCCACGAAAGGCACAGAAACAGCAACACAGAGAAGCCTGTGAGGAAAGGTGTGTGGTTTTTGAGGAGCAACTTAAAATTGATGAACCCTTCTGTCTTAGGCGATCACAGTTGGTAGGAAAGGATTAAAAATGATGAAACCCTACATTTCATCAATGTCACAACCTTCCCCTCTGGATACGGAGAGTTTCTACCTGCTAAAGTAGAAAGCTTTAAATAAACACTCAGATTTGTCAACTTCCTACTATTCTGTCCTTTTAAGATCATCCTGTGGCCAGAGAGCAAGGACACATCACACTATTGTTCATGCTTCATAGATGGACGTGATGGAACCGAATGAAGACAGAACATACTCTTCATGACACAAAATTAGTTAAAAATCTTAATGTCGACAGTGTAAATGTACTTAAGCTTTAGTACTTGAACAGAGGATTTTCTTTACAGTTTACACTTTATATTAGGGCAATTTTTACTCTTTGTGTGCATTTTTTTTTCTTAATCCCTTGAATGTACTAACTAGACAACTTGAACTTCCAATAATTGGTTGCATTACCTTTAAATGGGAGCACATGCTCGCATATGAAGTTAAGCCCAGGAAAATCAGTCCTTAGTTAGCAATAGGTCCTGCATATTTCATGAGTAACTATTCTTCATGACCTGGTTTGGACTCTCATCCTATATTGCCCAAACCATTGTAACTTGCGGTCTAGGCTATTCTTAAAAATCCATCTTTCTCATATAGATTTGTCTACCTAGGGCTGACATTTGGCCAACATGTATCAGTACCACCAGGCCAGTTAGTAAAATGTTGAAATACTTTCTTACTGTTTAGCAAATAGCTACTACCCCCGTCCCCTGAGTCCTCAGCCCTGCTGGTCCTTCTTTTGGGAACACCACCCAGCCGTTTGCCCTGTTTAGCAACTTGGCAGGGCACCGGTCTGCAAAGCAGAGGGCCTCTAGGAGCCTTTCCCTCTGTGCAGGCTATTCTGATTGTCAGTGCCATTTTAGGTTGTTAACATTGTGAGCATTGCCCCTGGACCTACCCCAAATGGAAATTGATCTTGTATCTCCCCTGATAAATATTTCTTGTTTCTCTCTGGACACTGTTTTAGGAGCAGCTTCATTGTTGGGCATCTGCCCTGTTGCCGCACAACTCTTCTTACCTCTTCTCCCAGTGACAGCAAACTTGCCCTGGTTCCTCTCCCAACCACTTGGTTTGCTAAGGCCAGGCTCATGCTGATTTTGGGGGTAGAATCCCCTGCTCTGCCCCTCCCATCCCAGCTCCTTGATTTTAACACCCAGCAGAAATGTCACCTCCAAGAAATCTTACCTGATACCAATGAATCCGTCTTCTCCACTCCCACCCTCATCTCCTAAATAACATTCTCCCTCCTCACTTTTCCTGTGCTACTCTGTTCCTCTCTCTGTCATTACGTATCGCACACGGGAGCCACAATGGGTCACTTACCTCCCACACTGGACTGCAGATTGCTTGAGGGCAGGACTAGTGCTGGAGTCATTGATGAGTTCAGTGTCTGGCTTCAGTTGGTTGCCAATTGAAGATTGAGTCGCCTGGTATTTGACTCTTGCTGACAGCACCAATCAAATCTCTTCTCATTTTTCTCAGCAAAATGGTTCCTTTCACTTTTGATGCTGTCATTCAGATATGTTGGAATAAGAAAACAGTAACTATTTTCATTAAACTATAATATTAAGGGCTTTTGGAAATTAGCTGGTGTTTTGAGTTCAACTGTAATGTATCAAAAAAGAAGAATTGGTTCTTTAACATTTATTTGACAATTTAGAAATCCGTTTTTTCTTTACACATCCTGTACTTCTGTCTTCCCAGCCATCAAGGGCTTTAGTCTAGCTGAAGTCCTTTCAGTTTTTCGGGCCAGTCATTATGCATCTTCCTGCTTCTTGTGTTCATTTCTGCCCTCTTCTGTGCCCTCAGTCCATCCCTGCTTGATGAAATCCCTGCTGCTCTCCCTCTAAGATTGCAATTAGATGGCACCTTCCTTCTCCTCCTCAGATGGAATTAATCATCGTCTATTAATCCCGCCATGCTTTGTTCATTCTCCAGAATAGTTATAAAGGGATACAGTGGTGAGGTGAGTTATAGTGAAAGGCCGTGTGATATGGTGACTGAGAATGTGGTCTCTCTGTAGCCAGACAGCCTGGGTTTATGTTCTGCTCCCCTGCTTAAGAGCCATGCGAACATGGGCAAGTACTTTAACCTCTCTGAATGTCAGTTCCTCATCTGATACAGGGATCATACTTAACTCGAAGGGTTATTGAGAGCATTGAAAGAGATAAATCAATAAATGTTAGATATTATTATTATTATGGTGTTGTTGTCACTCCCTTGTTAGATAATGAAATTTCAAGGGCAAGGACCATGGCTTATTTCATTGCATATCTCTAGGCTCTGTATAGTGCCAAGTACAGAGTAACTAAACCTCCAATAGGTGTTAGATAAAATTAACGGCCAAACATAATAAGCAAAAAAAGTCAGTGGAATAATTCTAAAGGCAAACATAATCCCTGTTAATCATTAGCAGTGAGATAATCAAAAGGTGGTATATAGTTAATAACTGATTATACACAAGAAAATAATTAGATGTAATATCTAACTGTTCAAAGTCAAGTAAGTATGTAGTCAAGAAGGCATGGATAAATTAGCATTTTATTGTTTTGAGTCAGATGACTCTTTGACTGATTCTGATTTTATGTGGAATTCTGTAGACTTTAACAAATAAAGATTTCTGAAAATTTTATTAATTGCATGGTAGAGGAAGTCCAGATTCTTTCATAAGGAAAGATGTTAAAAATCTGATTGATATATTTAAATTAACATCCATTATGCTTCTCTTCATTTCCTTTTTTAGCTTAATGTCATTGTAAATTGTGAAATATACATGAATTTAGCAAATAAAATGAGAGTTCTGTGATAGCATTCATTTCATACGTGTTCATACTCTATCAATTTTTACTGTTAAAAT
>NW_012154951.1:1523897-1525444 GCF_000956105.1 Propithecus coquereli | reverse complement strand
CTTTTAGAAAATGTTAGGTATGACTTCTTTTAAATCAATTGGATTTATCATTGCTACTACTTCCCCAGAAAGCTGTGTTTTGTTTTCAAGTCATTTTGTGTTCACAACAAAATTATTTCACAAGTTTATAGTACTTACGTTTTAATAAATGTCCATTATATAACGCTTTATCAGTATTTTGAACTTTCAACTAATCTGTTTATGTTTCTCCTCTTGGCATGTGTCATTAGGTACTTACGAGAAATTTATGTTCTTAATAGAAATTTAGTAGATTAGTAAATGAATTTATAAAAAACCTTCACATAATATTATATTTGTGATACTAGCAGAAACCTTTTTGTGTATTTTCTTAGGCAAAATATTTCTACTAAATATTTTCTTGGCATCTTCAATTTAAAAGTAATATTCAAACTTCCAAAACATTTACATTGAGAAGATATTTATGAGTATCTCCTTATGTTCCAACATTGTTCTAAGCACAGCAGCTAAATAATTCTAAAGTCAATCATTTGCATAAACAGAACCTTTTTTAAAATAAAATAAACATGCTGTACAGACTTTGTTAATTTCATTAACAGTGAGCTATTATCAAATACAAATGTCAGGAACCATGAACATAGGGGTTTCAAAAAGTGAATGAGATCGTCTGTACCCCCAAATCCTCATACTCTAGTTAAAGGAGCAGACAGTGAGTTACACCGTGAGGCTGCAAGTGTTGTTATGACAGAGTTGTGTGCAGGGTGCTGTGTGTGTCCTGAAGAGGGAGCAACTAAATTGGAAAAGCAATATACCGAGGAGATGTAGTTAATTGTCCACAAAAGCCCTATTTTAAGGACTCTGTGTAATGTCTTGCTCTTGGCTGCTAGCCTTTCTTATTCTGATCTATTTTTCCTGTTGCACGAGTTCTTAGAGTCTGCCAGGCAAAAGAATAGTGGAGCATTTCAGGTAGGGACGTGTCCTATGCAGAGTGCTCAATGGCACAGAAAAAACATAGGAGGACTCAAAAATTGATAAGCTCAGTGTGGATGTGTTGTAAGTTGTGGTATAGGAGTGTTGGGAGATGATCTGAGAAATAGATTTTAGTCAAATTATGTGGTGTATTTAGGATATGGGGTTAGTATTCTATAAAAATTGAAGAACCAAGGTGTTATTTAACCTGGAGTAACATGATCAAATTTGTTTCTTAAGAGGAAATTCTGTTGACAAAATGAACATTGAATTGGAAGGAGAGAGGTTGGTGGACAAAAGAAAGAGTTTGTAATAAATTCTTAAGATAAGGAATTTTTTAAAAAGATTGTTAATTGTTTGCTTCCTTGGTGTAATAGATTTTTTTTATTGCTGAATAATTTATAATTTAAAAATCCCCAAGAAAGAAATCTGAAAAACATTCAGTGATCAGTCAGCATTTTCAGTTGTTCTTGTTTGTTATTATGTTTTTCTAAGTATTTCTTAGTCTCAAGGAAACTTCTGCTAAGAGTTTGCTGAATCTAAACTTCTATTGTGTTTGTATAATTTTATTCTTTTGTTGTTTGATTATTTGAATTCAT
>NW_012154951.1:1520980-1522232 GCF_000956105.1 Propithecus coquereli | reverse complement strand
GGATCAGAAGTGTTTCAGATTTCAGATTTTTTTGGATTTTGGAATGTTTGTATTATTCTTACTGGTTCAGCATTCCTAATCTGAAAATCTGAAATCCGAAATGCTCCAAGGAGCATTTCCCTTGAGTGTCATGTCAGCATTCTAAAAGTTTTGGATTTTGGAGGATTTTGGATTTTGGATTTTTGGATTAGGGACACTCAACCTGTAATCTTTTTGGTAAAATAGCTAGTTATTAACGTACAGGAACAGGTCTTTTTATTAGTGAGATATTTAAGTGAATCTGACTCCTGAGCAGATAATTATGAAATTAACCATGCTAGTTGTTATTTTACAGTATAATTATTATAAGATACTGACATCATGGAGTACATTTAGAGTGTAGTGGAAGGAATTACTGATTAGTCTAAAAGACATTTCCGAGAAATGATTTGAGATTAGCCTGGGTGTGAGGACTTCTATGCTTCTGTTTCTGATTCCAGCTGTAAACCTGTTATCTAGACAATATTTTGTCAAAATACTAATCTTGAAACATGATGTATTTTACATTTTGTGAATTTTTCTTTTCTTAAAAAAACAAAATAGTATTTACCATTAGAAATGATCTTGAAGCAAGCCTGATTTATAATTTTCCTCAACTCTTTTTTGATTTTCTTTGCTTCTCTATTTCCTGTATCTTCCCCAGTACATTGGTCACACAGGCAGAGAAGTGAGTAGATTCACAGAGCAAAAGGATTATCTTTTCAGTGACATCTTTATGCATTTTGTATAACTGCAAGGAACATACTTGAACATGTATGTTATTCATCCCAGCTGACAGTGGGTAGATGCTACACTAGTTAGACTGAGCTATATTTGTGTAAGTTTATTATCCTTTTGGGCTTAACGTGAGTGTTGATAGTTTCTGATTCTCTTCATAAATGAAAGGTGTCTTGATTTCTGTAAGTCTCGATCTGGTTTCTGTAAGTTCACATTTTGTTATTTTGTATTCACCTTTTAAATTAAAGCAGGAAGCATTAATTAAAGTATGAGGCATTTTCCCTTTCAGTTTAAAAGTTTTCTTATTCAGGTTTTGAGCATAAAATTATCTGAAATTCTGATGTACTGAAAGAGAAATAATAAATACAACATTGTATAAAATTTATAGAATAGTTAACTAGAAAAAGTTGTGCAAAATAAATGAAACACAAAAACAGGTGTTTTATAAGCTTCACTATGATACTATACCATGTGAAACTTATTTTTATTTAATCTA
>NW_012154951.1:1517768-1519010 GCF_000956105.1 Propithecus coquereli | reverse complement strand
CTTCCTTATTGTTTTTTCTTTCTGAATACTATTTTATGTTCCTACCATAATTTATTTAGATATTTCTCTATTGTATTTATTTCTAATAGATTGCTTGTACAGTGTCATTTTGCACATATAATAGGGTATCTGCAGGATAAATTCTCCGAAGTGGAATCGATAATCAAAGGGACCAACTCTTTTTCCTTTTTTATTAAAGTGAGATTTGGAGCAAAGTACGCAAATATGCAGTGTACAGCTTGATGATATTTTTGTATAGGAATGTACACTTTAGCCATTTTCAAGATCAAGATTTGTACTAGAGAGCTTGGCAGTACTCCTGCGTTTCTTGCTAGTCAGTTCCTTCTGCCATCTCAAGAGATATCCGCCCTTCTGATGTCTGTCACCGTAAATAAGTTTTGCCTGTTCTTACACTTTATATAATTGGAATTGTACATTATGTACTCTTTTGTGTCTGGTTTCTTTCCTAGCATGCCATTGGTGAGCGTTATCTTTGTTTTTGCATGTAGCAGCAGTTTGTTCTTTTCCATTGCTGTGCAATAGTCCATTGTATGACTATACCAAATTTTCTTCATTTTACTATTGATGAACATTTCGGTTTCTAGGTTTTGGCTATCAAGAAGAAGCTGCCGTGAATATTCTTATATTGCTTTATGATGGACATGTGCACTCAGGAGTGCAGTTGCTGGGTTGTAGGCTGTCCATATGTTTAGCTTTAGTAGCTAATGTCACATGGTTGACCGAAGCGGATATGTTGGTTTACAGACTCACCGGTAACGAGAGTTCCAGTACCTCCATATGTTTGCCAGTCCTTGATATTGTCAGTCTTTAATTTTAGTCTTCTGGTAGTAGTACTGTGGTATACTATTGTAGTTTTAATTTGCATTTCTCTGGTGACTCTTAATGTTGAGTACCTCTTTATTTTCTTATTGGCGGTTTGGTATCCCCCTTTGTGAAGTTCCTGCTCAAGTCTTGCCTATTTTTAATTTGGTTGTCTGTTGTTTTCTTACAGATTTATAGGAATTCTTGATATGGGTTCTGAGTAGGAGCTCTTTGTTGCATTTATGTGTTACAAATATCTTCTCTCCCTCTGCCTTTTTCCTTTTCCTCTTAATGTTGTCTTTTTATGAACAGAGTTTCTTAATTTTTCTGAAGTCCGATTTCTTTTTTTTTTAAGTTACTACTTTTTATATCCTATTTAAGAAATCTTTGCCTACCCAAAGATTATGAAGATCCTCTCCT
>NW_012154951.1:1511699-1516853 GCF_000956105.1 Propithecus coquereli | reverse complement strand
TGGCTTTAAAATTTTTAAACAGTTATATTTTAAATGGTTAATAAGTACCTACATAATAGTCTCAATTTGCCTCTTGGCCTGCAGAGCCTAAAATATTTATTGTCTGGTCTTTTATATCTTTTTCTAGGTCCGTTTTTCAACAGGGGTTCTCTTTGCATGTGGGCAGGTCAGAAATGCCCCTGTGGGATTAATAACCTGAATATATAAGGACCTAAACATCAAAACTATAACAAAAAACTATAACATCAGAAAAACAAGTAATTTGATTTAAAAATGGGCAAACGATCTGAATAGGCATTTCTCAAAAGAAGATATACAAACCAACAGGTATATGAAAAAATGCTCAACATCACTGATCATCAGGAAAAGGCAAATCAAAACCATAGTGAGATATCATCTCACCTAAGTTAAAATGGCTATTATCCAAAAAGCAAAAAATAACATGCTGGCGGGGATGCAGAGAAAGGGGAGCTCTCATACACCATTGGTGGCAGTGTAAGTTAATACAGACATTTTTGGAAAACAGTATGGGAGGTTCCTCACAAAACTGAAAATAGAACTACCATATATGATCCAGCAATCCCACTGCTGGGTATATAGCTAAAGGAAATAAAATCAGTTATGTCAAAGAGATTTCTACACTTCCATGTTTACTGCAGCACTATTCACAATAGCCAAGACATGGAATTGTTCCTAAGTATCCATCAACAGATGAATGGACAAAGAAAATGTAATGTGTGTGTGTGTGTGTGTGTGTGTGTGTGTGTGTGTGTGTGTATAAAAATGGATTATTATTCAGCCATTTAAAAAAAGAAATCTTGTTATTTACAGCAACGTGGATGAGCCTGGAGGACAATTTTTTGACTGAAATAAGCCAGACCAGAAAGACAAATGTGTCTTCTCACTCGTATGTGGGAGCCAACAGTGGGCCTGATGGGGGTAGAGAGTAGAACGGTGGTTACCAGAGGCCAGGAAGGGAAGGGGTGGTGAGGGGAATGAAGAGAGTTTGGTTAATGGGTACAATGTACAGTTAGATAGAAGGAGTAGTTCTAGTGCTTGACAGCCCAGCAGGAGACTATAGTTAACAATAATTTATGGCGTATTTCAAAATAGCTAGAAGAGAAGATTTAGGATGTTCTCAACACAGAGAAATGATCAGTGTCTGAGGTGATGGGTATCCTAATTACCCTGGTTTGGTCATCACATTGTATGTATGTATCAAAATATCACATGGGCCCCATAACCGCACAGTTATTACACATCGGTAAAAAAAAACCTTGAGGAACAAAATGCCTCCATGGAGGCAGCGTCCTGTGTGACCATGACAGAGGGGCGCACGCCTCTCCTCAGCCATTGCTTGGCAGTTGGAGGAAGATTGCTCTCTGTTTCAACATCCACTTTGTTTCTCGTTCTGTGTCACATGTGTTTGGCTTTTGAAAAGTACTGATTTCTTTTAAACTTGAATATTACATGCAGTGCATTTTGAGAACTAAATTGGCACTTACTCTGATGTCTTATTAGGTGATATCCAGCTCCCATGTTTTGCTACTCTCTGCCCAGGGCTCTGGAAGGCACTTTTACACCCCTTCCGTCTGCCCTTCCTCCAGACCCCTCGAGGCGAGGGGTGGGGTCTCTGCTTTATAGTGAGGTGTATCGTGTAGCTAGCACGTGGCAGCATGTTATTGAACGTTTCCTACAGTAATCTAAAGCAGGTAGTGCAAGAAAGAAATCTAGAGGCTAAATCCTCGGTATTGAAAGTTTATCCCCAATTATTAATTCTACATTGGAATATAAGCTTTTCATAGAAATCAAGGGCAAGCTGTCTGTTCTTGTTAGTGTCTCACTGGTTTTCATTGCCCCAACATTCTTTGAATTTTCCTGCCAGTATTATGGACTTTTAACAGGATACAAATAGCTTGAGGCCATGTACCATTGCGGGCATCTCGCAAAGGCAGATTGCTCAGAATTGGTCTTGATAAGGCTTCTCTCCTGTATTTTCCCGCTCATGTACTTAGTTTCCAGACTGTGAGCCCTCCGAGGGTGTGGACCATGTTCCGTCCCTGCATATCTGGTGCTTGGCTCCACACCCGGCCGTGGAGGCCCCAGTTAACATTTGCCAAGTAAGTAGATGACTTACAAGTTTGAGGCTCATCAAAGTGTAGTGGAACATTCCAGTTGGAATTCAGTTTGTTGTGTCCCATCTCCAGCTTCTCATTTACTGTGATTTTTTGTCAGATTTTTGTCATTAACTGTTCAGCATTTGTTAAGGTGTCCTGATACAATCTTTTTAGATCTGTAGTTATTTAATATATATTGTCAACTTTCAGTTCTTCCCTGGGAAAACTTGCCTCTTCCCTCCCTACTCCGTTGAGGCCATCTTCCATTTCCTTGTCTGGTTTCACCTGTCCGCTTGTTTTTTCTGTCTAGCTTTTCTTGTTTCAGATATATCTCAAGAGCTTGTAGATTGGAGATACATCCACTATGGACTCCTTCCATATCCAGCTGTCACATTTTAGCTGTAAGAGTCAGCGCAGAAAGAGACTTTATTGAAGGGATTCGGCAAACCTACAGCTTTGACTCCCACATCCCCAGTTTTATGGCATGGTGGCCAGGGTAGAGGTGTCTTCCCAGCCTGCTTTGGTCCTTTATGAGGAAGGTAACATTAAGATGTCCATTGTTTGCATTTTAAGAAAGGCAGTGTCCACTTTGTGTTTGAGAGCAGAGACTCGAGAGCCAAGCTGCTTTGGATCTAGTCCTCCTGCACTTAACTTCTCTGTGCCTCAGTTTTTCAAGCTATAAAATGGGCTCATAGGGTTACTCTATGTAAAGTGCTGGACACAGTCAATGCCTGGATTATCGTAAATGCTCTGTAAGTGACTTGCTATTATTGTTTATTGATTTTTGAGCTCTTACAGGGCTCTTCCTCTTTGCTCTCATAACTGTTCTTTGCTTATCTTCATCAAGCATACTGTTGTGATCTGAATGTGGATCTCTCTCTCCTGTGACTTTCAGCTCTTCTAGGGCAGGAATCCTGGCTTACCATCATGTCTCCAGCGCCTTGCACAGTGTTTAGTGTATTTGCGGATCTTAAAGTTGCACTGGACTACCAGCGGTCAGAGAGGTCTTTTTAGGTTTGGTAGACTTGGAGATGCTGCTCTTGCCGTGCCTTAGCAGCAAGCGAATATGCAGAGTGGCAAGTGGGCTGGAAGGGCATCAGAAAGGATGATTCTGTGGTCGCCCCTTCTGAATCGCCTCCCTGTGGGCTGCTGTTCTCTCTCCATTACCTTCGTAGCATTGCCAGTGTTCCAAGTTATAAAGTAGATGGTCCAGTATAGAATGGGAGCATGCCAAGCAGATAACACAGTGGAAGTTAGGAAAGCTAAGTAATGTGTGAGGAAAATAGCATGAAACATTAATTCTTGAGTAAAATGAAGAGATGCAAAGGCCAGAGTTTTGGTTTATCGATGTGTTTTAGTCACTCAAAACAATCTCAGTAGTTAAGTGTCCAGAAAAGTGCTGTTGGAATGATTCTTTCTTGTTCTGCCCAGGATTTGACAGGATCTGAACTGTACACCCAGGCGGCCAGTCTCCTGCATCCCGTGGTCTATACTACTGCCGTCATCCTCCTCTTATGTCTGTTAGCCGTCGTCGTCAGTTATATATACCATCACAGGTAAGATACAAACTTGACAAAGTAGATCTGTGATTTGATTTGGAGGACTTCATTTCACATTTAATTAGGGTAAAACTGAGTTTCATACCATGCCATCCTTCCAAAGCAAAGAATGGTTACGTTAGAAAACGTACAAGCCTTCTTTATTTCATGCCATTAGAGACATAAATAATTAGTATGTGAGATGGTAAATTCATCTTTCATAGCACCCATTCGGTTTGTTGGGTTTGTATCTGAAAAAGAACATGGGAAATTTGTGTTGGAGCCTGGAGACAAGCCACAGGAGCAGCAGGGTGTGAGGTAAGGTGGAGGTTCATTACCTGTTAGAGGCACCTATAGAGGTGTCTCTAGGTATCAGACTGTGTTATTATTTTATGATTTTTTACCTATTATGATATTGTTTGTTTTATAGATGGCATTTTTAAGAAAGTTTGTGGCATTTATGCATGAGATATGGTTTTCGTTAATTGGAGGAAAAGCTACAGAAACTTTTATTTTATTGTAGGAAATAATGAAGTAAAAGGATTTGGTAAGCAGAAATTCACTGTATAAAAGGTTTTGCTAGAATGTTTCCTGTTTAAGCTAGACATATGTGGCATTTCTTGACATTTAGTTAAGAAACAAAAGGAGATTTTGATATATATAAAACAAGAAAGACTTCAACATTTCATTATGAAAGGCCAGGAAGAAACACATTGGGTATTTAGACCCATGCCAGTGGGTCAGATTGAAGAAACCTCTAGGTAGCCAAGCAGGTAATCCAGTCGTCTTAAGACACTGTAAGTAACAAAAGCCCACATATTTCTTATGATGGAGAATTTGTTTAGCCTTTAGTGGGTGCAATGGTTCCATAAATGGCTTGTGGTTTTTAGTGCATAATGTTAAATGTTAAGAAATTTCTCAAGTCCTCTCTGTGTGTATGTGTATATGTGCATCTGATAGCATATGTTTGTTAAATAAAACGTTTAAATATAAAGCATTTAAATTTGGCCTTTTATGCTGTTGAAATTAACTTGTAAATGAACATCGTAATGTCCTACTTCAAATGTACTAGACTGAATATTAAGATTTTCCTTTTTTTTTAAACAGTTTGATTAGAATCAGTCTCAAGAGTTGGCACATGCTCGTGAACTTGTGCTTTCACATTTTCCTGACCTGTGTGGTCTTTGTGGGAGGAATAACCCAAACCAGAAATGCCAGCGTCTGCCAAGCAGTAAGTCAGAGTGAAAAATTGAAATGGAAAAAATATTGGTATTAGAAAATATTTTATATGTCTCATTAATTATAAAAGGGAGGAAGTTTCTTTAAAGCCTTTCTTTAATTAAAGTTAAATCTAATGTCTGTCACTTAAACAATTTATCAGTATACCATAAATTTTGAATTATTTCACAACTGAATATATAATTTAAGCAGCTTGTCTCTTTATCATTGGGAATTCAGTGTTACTTGTTATGTGTTACAATGCCTAATATTTAATTTAA
>NW_012154951.1:1505379-1510529 GCF_000956105.1 Propithecus coquereli | reverse complement strand
GGGTCTAAGGATAGGAAGACTTAATATCAGAAAGGTGGCAGTTCCTCTTAAAATTAATCTATAGATAAGAAGAGAATTTTTCATGAAGCTCAATAAGATGATTTTTAAATTTTTGTGAAAGTAATGGCCAAAGAAAGCCAAGACACTCTTGAAAAAGAGGAGCAGAGCCAGAAGACTGTCCTACAAGTCATCAGGGCTTATGAGACTATGGAAATGAAAATAGTGTGACATTAGCTGTACAAATAGGTAAATTAACCAACACGCTAGAGTCCAGAAGCAGACTCATGGGAAACTTTGATACGGGACAGAACGGGCATACCTCGTCAGCTGGGGAAGAGAAACCACTGTTCAATAAGTGGTACTGGGCGAAATCCATTTGGAGAAGGATTTAAATGAATCTATACCCCATGCCATATGAAAAAAAAAAAAATCAATTCTCGGTGTTTTGAAAACTTTCATGTCAAGCCAAAATGTTAAAATTCTTATTAGAAAATGTAGACCTTGAGATAAAGAATTTCTTAAGTATGACAGTGAAAGGCATTTACTAGAAAAGAGGTGAATTTGACTAAAAATAAGAACTTTTGTTTTCATTAACGTCCTTCCTTGAAGAAAGTGAAAAGGAAAGTTACAAATTGGAAGAAGCTATTCACAATACACACAACTGACAGCATTGGAATAAAAAACATATTAATAAGTATAATCAATGAGAAGGCCACACCAACCCAGTAGAAAAAGTAGCAAGAGAATGGGCAGGCATTTCTTGGAATAGTAAACACAGGTTCAGTACACAGGTATGGAGACATGAAATATAATGGGTGGTCATGGAGATGCAAATCAAGACAGTCAGTTACTATTTCATGCCTTTTCTGTGAGCAAAAATTAAGCCTGACAATGCCAAGTCTTGAAGAACATGAGGATCCACAGAATCCTTTATACATAGTTGGTGGGAATGTAAGTATGCTCTGGGAGGTGTTACCTTCTAAACTTAAGCATTCATATATACTGAAACCCAGGAGGTCCATTCCTGGGCTCGGAGAGTAACCTTGCCTGTGTGTATATGAATATGCACATAGATATGAATATACACAATACCAAAAACCTGGAAGCAACCCAAGTGCCTGTCACAGAGAGTGTGAACGCATAAACTGTGGCATTATACAAGAGTCCAAAACCAGTGAATTATGGCAATCCAGAACATGAATCAGTCTTAGGTGAAAAATGTAAGTTCCATAAATTATATTCACCAAGACATCTTTTGTATAGATACAAAAATGACTGAAATAAACAGCATACTTTAAACAAAAATAGGTAAGTGCAATAAAACTCTATAAAAAAGAAAAGGGGGTGATGAACATAGCATATAGGGTGATGGTTGCAGAGGGTCATATGGTTAGATACAGGTTATTGTCAAGGTCTTACCTTTTGTCTTGCTGGTAGATTCTTAGATGCTATTATATTATTAACAATAACTAGTTAAATAACTAAATACAAAGGCAGGCTGTTTTGGCTCAATCTTTAGAATGTGTCATGATCCCAAGGCTTATAATTAATCCGATATTATATGCCTGAAATCCAATTTAAAAATGTATGTTTATATAAGAATTGTTGAGAGCATTAAATGACTCAAGTGTGTCAAGGGTACCGGGTGTATAGTAACTGCTCAATAAATGTTATCTTTTACTACCGTTAGGATTGTTGATGAAATTACCTCTCAGCTGTGCAGTATATTTTGCTGTTATAGGCCATTAATATACATTTGGAAACGAATTTTTGCTTGATAGCTCCAAGAAGTCAGGTGATGGGTCTCAGATAAACTGAAGACATGTATAGAGACAGAGCTTCTGTGTTCTCTGTCTTCCCCTTTTTCACTGGCTGACTCCTACTTACCTTGTAGGTTCAGTATACTGTTAGTGTCAGAGATGCTGCCCTTCACCTCCCACTGTTCTGTGATCCTTACTAAAATTCCATAGTGCCTATAAAACTTTATAGCTTACTATTTATTACCTCTGGACTCTAAGCTCTCCCCGGACTCTAAGTTCTGTGCAGGGGCAAGACTTATATCAATTTGATGCACCACTTTTATCCAGGGACCAGCACAGGACCTGACCTGTAGTAGGTGCTGAGCAAATGTTTATTGGGTGAATGAACAGAAGGAAGCTTCTGTTTGCAAGTAGTAGAAATCATTTGAACCTGGAGCCATTTTGAGCATAGACTGTAGAGTACTCAGCACACATTGGTAATAGTGGTCTCAGTTTTATCTGAAAGTGTTCATTGATTTCATGAAGCAGACACATAAATTTATTTCACTAAAGAAATGGGTAGAAAGAGGCCATTGTAAAGATGACCGCCTTTCATTGTCTTGAATGGTATTTTATACCATTTCTAAATTGAAAAGAAGAGGAATTGCGCTGACTTTTTAGGGCCTCTAGAACAAATGCTTATTTGTTAAAGATTTACAAAATAAAAGGGAAAGACAAGTCTTCAGATGTCTTTACTGTCGGTTTTCTTCTGTTTTTACCATGTCCTTCCCTTTTTCTATGAAAGACATAACCCCATTCTTGCAGTTCTGGACTCAGAGGGTATTTGCTTCACTTCTCCGTTGTAATGCTTGGTTCGGGTACTAGCCCCCTGAGAGGAGAGTGGTAGAATTCCAAAAGGACTAGCCGGGGAGTCCAGATACTACTTGGTAGGTTTTAATTCTGTGTCTGCCAGATGGCTTGTATTACAGGTCACTTCACCTAGTAAGGGCTTGATGTTTCTTTTATAAATTAAGGGGTCAGGCTAGTTAAATTATATGATCCTTAAGGCTCCTCGATCTTTAAACCTGAGCCCTCATGTGTACATGTGTTTATGTGCAGTTTTGTATAGACCCATAGTCCGTGTCGTTTTGTCTTTGTTGTCTTCCTTCGAGAGCTCACATGTTTTATCAACAGTGTGAATGGGTTCTAATGCAGTTTCTTCCCCACAGTGACGGGCTGAGGTTATTAAAGGCTCCACCAGCCGGGCACTTCCCACTCTGGTTTCTAAATCTGTTCCCGGTGGCACCTTAGGTGGTTTTCCAAGCCTTTAACTCTCTTTTGCAAAAGGAGCTGGAGGAGAACTAAGAAGCTGAATGATAGAGTACAAGGGCCATTGATCGACTCAAGGTTGGAAGGGATCTGTGTTCTGGTTCGTGATGTGCTGCCAAATAATTGGTTGTTAATTTTTTGGTCCTTGGTTTCCTTAGCTGTGCAGCGAAAGATTCAGCTGGATCTTGTCTAAAGTACCTTGTTGCTCTGCCGCTCCGTGTTGGATCTATTACATAGCGTGCCAGCTGCCCCTCTCAGGTGTCCTTTAGATCTGTTACCTAGAGGATCGCTGGCTGCAACGGCACATGAGGTGCGCTGGGCAAAATCCAACCTGTGAATATTAAGAGCTTTCTACTTGCCAACTATGACAAATGTGTTACCTTTTGTATTAACTCCAAGAGGTATTTTTCATCATATATTTTATAAATACATAAACTGAGTCATAGAGAGTTGACATGATTTAAATGTTGGTCTGTTTGACTCTGAGGGCCCCTCAGCTCCCATCACTGTTCTTTACTATTTTGTGGGGGCCAGTATAGCATCCCAGAAAGGACAAGGGCTTTGGACACCAGCAGGCTTGAGTTTGAATCTGAGCCCTGCTACTGACCATGTGACTTCTGGTGGATGATTTAACTTCTCTTAGCCTTAGTTTCTGTGTTAGTTTTTCAAAGTTACTAACACTGACCAAACGGATGCTTGGAGGTGGAAGTGCGATCACCTACAAAAACACATTTTTTGATACATAGCAGACATTCAGTAGAGGAAGCTGTTATTATTTTAGTTTTTATATATGCATTTTATATATGACCATATTCATGATCATAAAGGTTTTTTTTTGCATAGTTGCTATGCAGGATGCACTGTTGTGGGTTTATTGGTGGTTATTAGTGGTTTAAAAACTCGCCAGTATGTGAGATTTATAGTTAGGTAACACACATATGAAGTGTAATTGTTTAAGGTAATCATTTTATACCCTTTTGCAGCTTTGGAAATTAGTATCCTGAGGTAAGGTAGCGTTCTTAAGTAATAATCTATTGCATTTAACTAATCATATACATGCCCTATGAATTAGACTACTTACTTCCAAACTAGTTACACTGATTTGTTTGGAAGAAAATGTGGTAGTCAGGTTGTATTTCATGTAGACCAAGTATCAGATGGAGAATACAATAGGAAGAACTACATTCCAAAAACATAGGAAAACCCTTTCTACTAGATTTTAATTCCCCCTTTTTTTCTTTTGTGTGTGTGTGTGTTTGTAATATTTAGTGATTCGCTTGTGTGACTCTGTTACCAGATGTCATCGGACTCCTAAAATTCCACTATTGGTAATAATCATTTAACTGGAAGGCTTCAGTGAGTGAACACTTCTGGAAATTGAGAAATGCCACAGAAAACACTTCAAAGCCTAAAGATGGGGTGTTCCCCCTTAGAAAACCCTCTGTCTGATACCTCCTATGTTGAAAATATTTTTAACCTATATTCTTAACTTACATATTTTGAAGCCCAGTCTCATTCTTTTTACCTTTGTGTCAGAGACAACTCCAGCAATAGTAGAGTCAACCATTTTAAGTCAATATCCAGTGATTTGTTTTGAATTTATTGGTGTCTGTGCACCAAATTCATTTATACTATTTTTACTTACAGTATTTGGTATGACTTCAGATAGCTCAAAGGGTTATTTTATGCTTTCTGTTCCACTCCTATCTATAAATTTTACTTTCACAGTATAGTCAGCAAAACTAATGGAAACCAAGAAGCCACTTTTCTCTTTAAGAAGAAGGTAACTTCTGACTTCTAGTTTGACTAAGCTGCATCCAGCCTCCCAGCACCTCTGGAGTCATTGCTGAGTTTATGTGAACAGTGACTGTACTGGCTCTTCCCCTGCAAAATAAGACTTAGGATTTCATGTCACCAGGTGTTAGCTGTAGATTGAGTCTCATTAAAATAAACTCTGGACAGCAGCGTACATATTTTCATTTTCCACCTAGGTCTGAAAATGTCAATCAGTTTCATTTTCTTGAGATTAGAGAGCTATCCCTTTAGAATGAGAAATTTTCTCTTGGAGATTTTTATTAATAG
>NW_012154951.1:1495755-1505329 GCF_000956105.1 Propithecus coquereli | reverse complement strand
TTTTATACCCTTTTGCAGCTTTGGAAATTAGTATCCTGAGGTAAGGTAGCGTTCTTAAGTAATAATCTATTGCATTTAACTAATCATATACATGCTCTATGAATTAGACTACTTACTTCCAAACTAGTTACACTGATTTGTTTGGAAGAAAATGTGATAGTCAGATTGTATTTCATGTAGACCAAGTGTCAGATGGAGAATACAATAGGAAGAACTACATTCCAAAAACATAGGAGAACCTTTTCTACTAGATTTTAATTCCCCCTTTTTTTCTTTTGTGTGTGTGTGTGTTTGTAATATTTAGTGATTCGCTTGTGTGACTCTGTTACTAGATGTCATCAGACTCCTAAAATTCCACTATTGGTAATAATCATTTAACTGGAAGTCTTCAGTGAGTGAACACTTCTGAAAATTGAGAAGTGCCACAGAAAACACTTCAAAGCCTAAAGATGGGGTGTTCCCCCTTAGAAAACCCTCTGTCTGATACCTCCTGTGTTGAAAATATTTTTAACCTATATTCTTAACTTACATATTTTGAAGCCCTGTCTCATTCTTTTGACCTTTGTGTCAGAGACAACTCCAGCAATAGTAGAGTCAACCATTTTAAGTCAATATTCAGTGATTTGTTTTGAATTTATTGGTGTCTGTGCACCAAATTCATTTGTACTATTTTTACTTACAGTATTTGGTATGACTTCAGATAGCTCAAAGGGTTATTTTATGCTTTCTGTTCCACTCCTATCTATAAATTTTGCTTTCACAGTGCAGTCAGCAAAACTAATGGAAACCAAGAAGCCACTTTTCTCTTTAAGAAGAAGGTAACTTCTGACTTTTCTAGTTTGACTAAGCTGCATCCAGCCTCCCATCACCTCTGGAGTCATTGCTGGGTTTATGTGAACAGTGACTGTAGTGGCTCTTCCCCTGCAAAATAAGACTTAGGATTTCATGTCACCAAGTGTTAGCTGTAGATTGGGTCTCATTAAAATAAACTCTGGACAGCAGCGTACATATTTTCATTTTCCATCTAGGTCTGAAAATGTCAATCAATTTCATTTTCTTGAGATTAGAGAGCTATCCCTTTAGAATGAGAAATTTTCTCTTGGAGATTTTTATTAATAGAATTTTACATGTAATTGTATAGGAAGAAATAATCAAAAAGATGGCAAGTAATTAGTTAAGAAAGCTGGATTATATCCTTGATACTCAGATGACACATGGCATTTATTTTTCTTAAAATAAATGTTAAGCCTTTCCTATCCCCTCTCATATCTTCATCTAGAATTTCATCCTCAACTAAGAGTTGCTTCAAACACAGGTCATATGATAAACATGCCCCCTATCATCCATCTTGGAAGAAACTTAATTGCTTTAATTATTTATATATATTGCAATTATCCTATATGTATTGAGGACCCATTATATCCCAGCTATTGTGCTCAATCAATCCATGCAAAACCACTAGAGGTGGCTATTTATAATCCTCCTACTATTAAATTGAGGAAAGTTAATTTCAGAGAGGTCATATTATTTCCCCCAAACCACAGTCCTAATAAGTAGTAATACCAAAAAATAATATAGCTATTTTTGCTAATTGCTTATCAGGTGCTAGGTAATGTGCTAAATGCTATATGTAGACCATCTTAACCTCACAGTGCTTTCATGTTGTTCTTGGTTCCCAAGTGAGGAAGCCAGGGTGTTACATGACTTTGCTCAGGTCACACAGCAGGTAAGCGGTGGAGACCAGTTTTAAAACCAAGCAAAATTTGACTGTTGCATTCACCCTCTTAGCCATCAATATATTATATTGCTCTCTTACTGTGCAGTATGTAGCAGCTCTGAATTAGAACTCAGGTCTCTTACTCTGGGACTTACTCTCTGTGTGCTGTGGCTTTTATCTGCCGGTTTCCCTTGGTCTCTTTGCCCTTCCTTAAAATGGGAGTTAGAAACTGAACTCTGTAATGTTGTGCCTGTAAGAAATGCACCTTGGGTTTTAATGTTGTCCAGGAGCCAGTTTTTTGCTGCATTGAGGGTCATCTTGGGTATAAGTGGTGGCCTGTGGGCTTCCTGGAGCCAGCTGTTGGCTTGCGTATTGGAGCAATGGCATCTGTGATGCGTCCATGAAAGTCACGTGTTTCATTAGCAGGCAGAGGGCTTGATCGCTAGGATACACCTTATTTCTGCTTTTGAATCACACTTTTGAAAGTTAGCTGCCAAACTTTTTGATAAGCCTTAGTGGGACCATTCTTTTCTTTTAGTTTATATATTCTTCAATCTTCCTCGTAGGTTGGGATAATTCTTCATTATTCCACCCTTGCCACAGTACTGTGGGTGGGAGTGACAGCTCGAAACATCTATAAACAAGTCACTAAGAAAGCTAAGAGATGCCAGGACCCTGAGGAACCACCACCTCCACCAAGACCAATGCTCAGGTACCTAATATCTTTGTTTGGTGTGTTATCTTAAACGTTAATTAAATAGCCTGTTTGCTTTAGTTGAAGCATAGTCATCAATTGTTATAAAAAATTGCTGAGTCAGTTTTTGGGAAGTGGAGGAACGGACTTGTAAGCTGGACTGCCTGGTTTTGAATATCGGCTGTGCTGTCCTTCCGGCTGCAAGTCCTCAGTCAACTTGTGCGCCCTCTCTGATCCTTCCTAGACCCCCTCCAAAGTGGGGCTGATTCTACCTCATAGGATTGTTGGGAGAAATAAATGAGTTAATGTGCAAAGCACTGAAGATGGTATTGGCTGTATAATAGGCTCCATGAAAATGTCAGCTGTTTTTATTTCCTTGAGGTCACATGTCATATATTTTAATTTACTCAAGTATATACCCATTTAGTTATTCTGTATAAAGAAGCACACAGATTTGGAGTATGTCCTTCCTATCCATTATAATAAGAAAAATTGTAAATGGATTATCATGCTGGGTGAGTAAAAATCTATCAATGATGACTGAGTTTGTTGAATGCCTGCTGCGGACCTGGCCCTGAGCCGGGACTTAAAGGAGACCTCCCCGCCCTGGAGGAGTTTACGGTCTGTGGGAGGAGACAGGCCCGTGAAGGACTGACTGTAGGCTGCATGGGAAGCATAGTGGGGATATGTTCTTTGAAAGTTCAGAGAAAGGAGCCATTAATTTCGGGGGGACGGTGGGCTGTTAGGAAATGCCGGCCCACTGGCATGAACCCTGTCGTGATTCCAGCGGAGTGTAGAGGAGGCATCTAAGCAGAGGAGGAAGCCTTGAGAAATGCAGTGTGGCTGGAGCCTGGGGTGTGTGGTGTAGGGTAGCAGGAATTCAGGGTGAAAGCTGGGGTTGGGGCCTTTGGAGACCCTATTAAGACATCAGCAGCCACTGAAGATTTTTAACTAAGGAAGTGGCCTGACATGGTGTCATTTTAGAATGATAGCGATGGCACTAGTATGGAATATAAATCGGAAAGCCGGAGAATAAGGAATTCCACGGAGGTCATTAGGACAGTCCCCATGAGGACTGAAGCCAGAACAGGGTCGTAGAGAACAGAGAGGAGGGCACGTGTTCCAGAGGCTTGGGGCAGTTTCTCTAGGATCGATGGCCACCTGAATTTAAGAGGTGCATGAGGGAGAGAAATTTAAAGACGGCTGCAGATTGTCTGCTGTGGCCAGCTAGGGTGCCTTGGCAGATGGTGTTTCCATCAAGTGAGAAGTATTAAAATATTAATAATACAGGAAAAGAAGAAATGGGGGTGGGCATGGAGGGTAGGGGCAGGGGAGGTAGGCTCACCACTACTTTCTTGTGAAAAGTTTACGTTTTTGGAAGTCCAGGGCTCAGCAGAGAAGACAAGCTAGACAGAGTCTAGACAGGACAGGAGACATTTCCTAGTGTGCTCATCGAAGCCATGATAATGAACAAGATCTCCCAGGGAGAAGTTCGTTAAGAAAAGAATGATCCCTGGGCCATGCCAATGTTTAGTAGATGGGCTGTGGAAAAATCCCTGGAAGAACCGAAAGAGAACACCTGAGGCCATAGAAGATTCTCGGGAGAGGGGTTCCGTGGTTGACAAGGAGCAGTGGGGGTGCTCGGCGGCCCAGACTCACATCGTAGGATGAGATTTGGCACCTTCTTCGCTTGTGTTAAAACAAAGGAGAGATGATGTTTGGCTAAGAGACTTGGGAATCCTATCCTCAAGCAGCTGTTCCTTCCTGTAAGATTCTGAGAAAAAAACACAAAGCGTTAGGAAAAGGCAGCTTGGACTCCAAACTCTATGCGGTCTCCACATGACCCCCAAGGACCACCGTTTCTTTAGACAGTGCAGGTTCCACCCTCTAGGGCTGGTGCCTTCTTCTTCCACGTCCTTGAGCATCATCAGGAAGCCCAAGCGACACTCCCAAGTGGTGGGGCATGGGCCTTGCCTATGAGCCTCTCCTGGCCCCGGAGAGGGTGGTTTCAGCATCACGGTGGGCTATGTAGGGGGGTGGGGGGGTAGCCCCCCAATAAGGTGAGACAGGCAAGGCTAATGGTCATGCCAGTGTTTCCAGGAGCTTGTGACAGAAGGGAGAGAGAAAGAAGGTGATAGTTCAAGGAAAGTTTTAGAAGATGGGGGGAATGTGAACGTTCTGTGTAGGCTAAAAATAAGAGGGAGTAGAGAAAGGGATTTTAAAGCTGCAAAATAAGGGTTGATAACAGGAAGTTGCAGGGAGGAAAAGAAGAGGCACAGAGAGGATGAGAGAACCCAAGTTTAATTTTGGAAATGATGGTTTCTTTTCAAGGAAGAAGCAGATGTGAATTAGCGTAGTAGGAGGAAGGGGAGGGTTAATATATTGGCTTCCCTTTTATCTGTGAAATAGAAGGCAGGGTTATAGTTTTATAGGGTAATTAGTTGTCTTTTCTGCAATACTAGTATATTAAAGGATTTTAGTGATGGTATGATGGAAAAACAATATATTTTTCCAATGTGTCAGAGATAGTGCCTGTATCCAGCCAATTCAAGATTTGAGGCTGTGTCTCAAGAAGGGGACAATGCAAAATTAAGATTCTGATTGAGCCAGGGGTATCCAGCTTGGCAGAAAGTTCTTGTCAGAGAGATCAGAGAGCTCGGAGATGCTCCAGCCACATCTTTCTTCCTAAGACCAGTCACTACACTGTCTCGCTCAGTTCTTGTTGCACCATCATTTCCCTTGCTCTCCACAGCGTACTCCGTAGGGGAGGGGTCCAGGAGGGCCTCTGCAGCATGGGAAGCTACTGGAGTCCAGATTCCTTTCTTGCTTCAATCTCAGTTGACTGGGGATGAGATAACATAGCAGTCAGAGGTCATGGAATGTGCAGGCTTAGCTGAGCATTAATCAATAATTAAGACATCCTTACATTTTTTTGCATGAACTATGGCACAGTGAAATCTTAAAGTCCATTTTGTAATGGACTGACTTCCTAGTTCACCAACTAAATGTAAAAGAAGCCAATTCCCCCTAAAAACATATGTATATATTTAGCATATATATATATATATATATATATATATATATGTATGTATGTATGTATAAGCTAAATGCTTGCCTGCAGGAGCTGAGTGTTACTTTGCCTGTCCACAAGGTGGCAGAAGCTGACCAGTTTTCCTCAGCTTGGAAACTACCTCCTGCTTTAAAAAAAGACATGGGAAAATCAAAACAAAAACATGTTGTCGCTAATGAAGCAGCCTCTGAATGAAGCAGCCTCTAATGAATTTGAGTGAACTCTCAGCTTATTACTGGAATAAGAATAGTAATTAATCTTCAAGGAATGACTTTTGAAGTACTGAGAGACTGTGATAAATATACCTTAAAAAGTAGAATGATGAGCAGCTATTGCTGTTATTCTTCCTTCTAGGTTTTACCTGATTGGTGGTGGCATCCCCATCATCGTTTGTGGCATAACAGCAGCAGCAAACATCAAGAATTACGGCAGTCGGCCAAATGCACCCTAGTGAGTATTTTATATTTGTTGTGTACCTGACCCAATTGCTTCTCTTTTAAGTATTTTCTAGACATTACAGTTTATTGCAAGTTCTTAAATAATTTGTTGAGGTGTGTTGCATCTGATCTGGCTTACTGTCTTCTCTTCTAGCTGCTGGATGGCGTGGGAACCCTCCTTGGGAGCCTTCTATGGGCCTGCCAGCTTCATCACTTTTGTAAACTGTATGTACTTTCTAAGCATATTTATTCAGTTGAAAAGACACCCTGAGCGCAAATATGAGCTTAAGGAGCCCACTGAGGAGCAACAGAGATTGGCAGCCAATGAAAATGGTGAAATCAATCATCAGGATTCAATGTCTTTGTCTCTGATTTCTACATCAGCGTTGGAAAATGAGCACACCTTTCATTCTCAACTTCTGGGGGCCGGCCTTACTTTGCTCTTATATGTTGCTCTGTGGATGTTTGGGGCCTTGGCAGTTTCTCTGTATTACCCTTTGGACTTGGTTTTTAGCTTCTTTTTTGGAGCCACGTGTTTAAGCTTCAGTGCGTTCATCATGGTGCACCATTGCGTTAATAGGGAGGATGTTAGGCTTGCATGGATCATGACTTGCTGCCCAGGACGGAGCTCGTATTCGGTGCAAGTCAACGTCCAGCCCCCCAACTCGAGTGGGACGAACGGAGAGGCACCCAAGTGCCCCAATAGCAGTGCGGAGTCTTCGTGCACAAACAAAAGTGCTTCGAGCTTCAAAAATTCCTCCCAGGGCTGCAAATTAACAAACTTGCAGGCTGCTGCGGCTCAGTGCCATGCCAATTCTTTACCTTTGAACTCCACACCTCAGCTGGACAATAGTCTGACAGAACATTCGATGGACAATGATATTAAAATGCACGTGGCGCCTTTAGAAGTTCAGTTTCGGACAAATGTGCACCCGGGCCGCCATCATAAAAACAGAAGTAAGGGACACCGGGCCAGCAGACTCACGGTCCTGAGAGAATATGCCTACGACGTCCCGACAAGTGTGGAGGGAAGCGTGCAGAATGGCTTACCTAAAAGTCGGCCGGGCGGTAACGAAGGGCACTCCAGGAGCCGAAGAGCTTATCTAGCCTACCGAGAGAGGCAGTACAACCCGCCCCAGCAAGACAGTAGTGATGCTGGCAGCACACTTCTCAAAAGCAGCAGAAATTTTGAAAAACCTGTTTCAACTAGCAGTAAAAAAGACGCTTTAAGGAAGCCAACCGTGGTTGAACTTGAAAGTCAGCAGAAATCTTATGGCCTCAACTTGGCCATTCAGAATGGACCAATTAAAAGCAACGGGCAGGACGGACCCTTGCTCGGTACCGATAGCACTGGCAATGTTAGAACTGGATTATGGAAACACGAAACTACTGTGTAGCATTGCTGGGTGTCCTAGGCAGAAATTGATGTGAACTGTGATATTCACATTCCCTTAAGCTATGAACATTTAAAAACAGTTTACAGCCACCTTAGGGATTCAAAAGAATTTGGAATCAACTTAGAAGTTTTGGATTTTACTTATTGTATATCCCCAAATTGTTGCCTTTTTTTAGAAATTAAAGAAAAAAAGAACCTTTTTAAACATTGTTTTAGTCATCAAGGTACCGACAGGCAATTCTGGGAATCTGAAATGTAATTTCTTGGACTTTGTAATATATACTTTGCATTTCAGGCTTCTATTTAATACAATAAATAGGTGTTTCTCATTGTGCCAATCTTTTATTTTTGTATTTTACAACATGAGCATTTAGTTCAATTTTAAAGAAGTTTGTGCATTGAGAGATTTTAATGAAAATTATATTTAAATCAATTATCGTATGTCCATGGTTAACTATACTCATTATGGCTTCTAAAGCAAAGTGATTTTTGGATTGCTACATTTTGTAAATATAGTTTTAAACAGTATGGGTTTTTAAAAAGATCTCACAGAATGTTTTGTTGAAAACAGAAATGCCTAAAACACTTTTCCTAAATTGCATTACTTTTGCCATGTCACTTTGATCCTGTTAATACGATTTTCAACACTTTTGTGGCTTTTCAGTGGTTTATATTTGGGTTAAGTTTTCTTATTCTTTTCAGTGGGGGAATGTAAATGAAGAGCTACCATGTAAGGTTCATATTCACTCATTCTGGATTCTTCAGCATTGGCCCTTGTCTTGACCATTTTTTTGTACTTAAACACATGAAGTTCTTTAGGTTCATTCTAAAGTACTGATCTTTAAATTCCATTCTGAAAGGAAATTTAAATTTTCAGAATTCCATTCCCAAATTGCAAAAACAGCTAAGCTCCAAAAGTTATCCTTGCTCTTCACAGCACTAAAATCCTTTCTGTCTCCAGTCTTGAATCTCACTGGGGTTCCCAGTTCCCCTCATATGCAAGACAATGCCTGAAAGTTTGTCACACCTTAACTCTCTTTTTAGCAGAAGTCTAAAGGTTTGAATCAGATCAGATTCAAAAGCACACATTCAAGAAATGTTAAAAACACTTGAGCAGCTTAGCTTGATGAACTTCAAAGTCTGCTTACTTGAGAGAGCAATTCTCAGAGCCATTGTGAGATCACCCATTGTGGCGTGAATAATTCACTTTTGATTGGGTTACTGCATTTGAAACAAGTTATTTTGCTTTGCAATAATAAAACTGATCATTCTATTTAAGCCTTTTTTTAGGTGTTAGTTTTAGAGACATTCTTTTTGGTGGGAGAAATAAGGCATCCAACAGATACATTTGCCATTTATACATTTAATATACTTCCGTGCCTAGGGTCTCCTGATAAATTAATGTATTATGTACAGGAAGGTGTCTATAAAGATAAACTAATAAGTAATGGAATGAATAATTTTTATTTATTACTATTTTTATCTTGCTCCGTTACTCTGCAATATATTATTTCAGTGTTTAATCTGTTTGACTTGTTGGTCAGCTCTACATAGGGAGAGAACTTTCTTGCTCTTCTTTTTCCTGCATATCCATAAGAAGTGAGAAATTTCTCTTCCTGGAAATGTTCCCCATTTATTAATTTATATATGACCTCTTTTAGGTAGAAGAACAGGAACCAGAGTGGGAAAGGACTGAAAAAGCAATTTGAGACTTGAAGAAAATGAAGATTCCACTAAAATGCTTGGGATTTTAGAGAATGATGAGCAATGACTTTATGCATTCTTATTATTTGATTGAATTAAAGTTTGATATTTGTATTATATATGGGAAGTGAATAGTACCTTGCATTTCCTGCATATTTGTTTTTTATGTTTTATGACTTATTGCTAGCTGAGATTTCTCTATTTTTCTTAGAATTGTAAACTGTTAACAGATGTTTCAGTTTTCTTAGAGATGAGCACGTTCATTTAAAACATTTGGCAACCAAGATCCAAAGAATTTGTGACTTTCTGGACATGCCAGCAGGTTCTAAGGTTCTACCGTATCCGGGAGTAGCCATGCTTCCCAATGCTGAGGCCACTGTGCTTGGCGCCACATTTCACTGCTTCTGCAATGTTTATAATTTTATTCTTTATTCTCATACTAGTTATTTTGAGTTTTAGTTTCATAATGAAGTATAATTGGTTATATTCTACTTCAGAATATATACATCATTTATTCTTTTATTCCATGAAAGTTATTTTTTAATACATACATTGT
>NW_012154951.1:1473673-1494923 GCF_000956105.1 Propithecus coquereli | reverse complement strand
TATTAATTGTCTTGAGTCTTCTTTCTAACTTTACCTAGATCAGTTTACAGCCATGTCTTTTATTGGTCATTAGAGGCTCCTAGCCAGTGGTGATACTGACCTATAGGAGACATCGACTGATAAACACACACTTGGACCGTGTGTATTAGCTTAGTCGCTGTAGGCCGATTAGTCCTGGTTTTCCACCTTCTTTGTGTATGCAACTGGGTAGCACATGAAGCCCCAGGCAGCCTTTGCTTACAGCTTCTTTTTCAGCTTCCTTTCACGGGGTGTGCCAGAGGCTCAGAGGTGGATACTGAGTATGAACTTACAAGAGCATGGTATTAAAAAGCTCCCATTTGTGTAGTCACTGATGGACCGCTGCCTTCTCTTACAGACCCAAATGCTTAGAATTAATTGCTGGCCAAAATCTCATTAGACTTTTGTTGAACAAACTTGTTACATGCTATTTGAAACACATATTGACCTCCTTAATTATGTCATATTTATAAAA
This sequence comes from Propithecus coquereli, assembly GCF_000956105.1. NCBI lineage: Eukaryota > Metazoa > Chordata > Mammalia > Primates > Indriidae > Propithecus > Propithecus coquereli. The sequence goes on along the minus strand of NW_012154951.1, from coordinate 1,494,430 downwards.
TGGTAGAAGAAAAGAGAGAGTGTGTATGTATGTGTTTAATTACCTGCTGCTGCCATCTGGTTTGAGAAGACACTGATGAAGACCTTTGTATCAGAGTATTCTAAGTATCTTCAAAAAGTTCCAAATCTTTTCAAACAACTCTTCAGAGATGCATTCCAAAGAATCCAGCTAATCACATCTTCAATTTTGGAATCATTGTGTTCACTCTGTCTTGGCATATAATACTGATGAAGGTTTGCCTTTATGGATAAACTTCAGAGTGTTCAAGTCAGGAAACACATTTGCGAGACATGATTGCTTGCAAAGCTGGGTGTGGTCCTCAGTACCAGCTCAAGTTGTTGATTAAGAACACATTCAGTAGGAAGCAGGGAGCTCCAGTGCTAGATAGGGTGTTTTGTCACCAATGTCCATTCTTTGTAAAACTGAATAAAAAATGTTATTTTAGTGGTCAGCCATGATTTTACTGCTTAGTTAATTTTTTGTTAAGCTTTTATGTTGAGTCTGAGTAAGCCGCTGTTTAAAAAAAAGATGCAATATTTTAGGGGCTTAACATGATAAGAGTTACTGATAAGAGTTACTGGAGTAATAGTCTGGCATATATGTTGCTAACCTGGCAGCTTCCTCAGGGGCTCTCCTCACCCAGACTGCATGATTATGTGGCTCTGCCCTCCTCTAAGTCATTCTTCAGAGAATGGAAGTTGGCACATGGGGAAGGTTTTATGGATCAGGCACGGAGATGGCATGTGCCGTTTCTACCCACAGTCAACTGGCCAGAACGCGGTTGTGGCCATGCCTTAACTGCAAAGGTAATGTAGTCTAGCTGTGTCCAGGAAGGAAAGGGAGATGGCTTGGTGCATAAATGAACAGACTGCCACAGAGATAGTTTTGCAGTATGTACAACAGTGAACTTTATTCCTACTTAGTGTTGCACTACACTTTAAAAATATTACTTTTTAAGCACTGATCCATTATGGGTTCTAAACAGAAATGCTAGATTTCAAGTCAGTTTGAAAATTACGTGATAGTCAACGTCTTGGAAGCTAGAAGTCCCAAGATTAGGGTGCCAGAGTGGCTGGGTTCTGGTGAGGGCCCTCTTCCTGGCTTGTAGAAACTGCCATCTTGCTGTATCCTCACATGATGGAGAGAGGTCATCTCTCTCATGTCTCATCTTACAAGGGCACTAACTCACAAGGGTGCTCCACCCTCCAGACCTAATTACCTCCCAAAGGCCCCACCTCCTCATACATCACATTGGGGATTAAGGCTTCAGTATATGCATTTGCTGGGGGGACACAAACATTGAGTTGATAGCATTCTGCCTTTATTTTCCCCCAAAATTCATGTCCTTCTCATATGCAAAATACATTCATTCCAACCTAACAGACCTAAAAGTCTTTGTTTTAGCCTCAACTGTAAAGTCTGAAAGATCTCACCTAAATATCTTAATTAGATACGGGTGAAGTTTGAGGTATGATTTATCCCGAGGTAAAACTTTCACTGTGAACCTGTGAAACTAAGGTTATATGCTTGTTGGTGGGACAGGCTTAGGATAGACATTCCCATTCCAAAAGGGAGAAATAGGAAAGAAGGAAGGGTGACAGTTCTCCAGTCCAAAACCTAACACAGCAAATCCCTTTAGATTTTAAGACTTGAAGATAATCCTCTGGTATGATGCTTGCCCTCCAAATAGGAGTGGGACCACTCTCTATTACTCCTTGTGACCCACAAGCAAAATTCTCACTTCCTGTACCAGTGATCTTATGCTCTGCTGGCCTACAGATCTTACCTCCAGAGGAAGATATGTTTACACTGGGAAACAACAATGATTCTATTGAACTAGAAGATAAATCTGCCACCCAGCCACTTTGGGCTCCTCATGCCTCTGAATCAATAGGCAAAGAAGAAGTTACTGTGCTGGCTGAGGTGATGGGTCCTGACTACCAAAGGGACATTGGACTATTACTCCACAGTGGAGGTAAGGAAGAGTATGTCTAGAATACAGCAGTCCCGTAGGATGTCTCTTGGAATTACCAAGCCCTGTAATTATGATCAGTGGAAAACTATTAACAGTCCAATCCAGACAAGACTACTAATGGCCCAGACCCTTCAAGAATGAAGGATTGGGTCACCCCACCAGGTAAAGAACCACAACTGAAATGCTTCCCAAAGGCAAAGGGAATACAGAACAGGTATTGGAAGAAGGTATTTATGAATACCAGCAACAACCACATGACCAGTTACAAAAATGAGGATTGTAATTATGAACATTTCCTCCTTACTTTGCTATGAATATGTGTATGTGTGTACATATGTAAGAAATACATTTTCTTTCTTATTTCCATATGTAATTAGGATACATTGACTTTATATCATTGTATGTAATATTGCTAATTTTACATCATAGTTTTTATGGGACATTAAGGAGAAGAGTAAACATTATTCAAGGACTTTACCTTCTCTTCTGGAGAAGGGGTTAGTGTGTTTTTGGTTGAACACAGGAGAGACGTATCATGTTAGGGAAAGTTATGACCTTGTTTTTGTCTTCATTTGGAGATAGGTATGGTTTAAGGAGTTGCATATGAGTGCCAAGTTGACAAGGGTAGACTTGTGATCTTTTTATGTGTCAACTTGACAGAGACACAGGGTGCCCAAATTAAACATGATTCCTGCGGGTGTTGATGAGGGTGTTTCTAGATGACATGAGCATTTGAACTGGGCGGCTCAGTAGATTGCCCTTCCTGAATGTGGCTGAGCATCATGCCATCCATTGAGGGCCTGAACAGAACAAAAAGGTGGAGAAAGGGGGAATTTGGTATCTCTGCCTGACAACTTGAACTGGAACATAAATCTGCTCTTAACTGGGACGCACACCATCAGCCCTCCAGTTCTCAGAACTACACCACCAGCTCTTCTGGGGTTCCAGCTTGCAGAAGGCAATTATAGGATGTCTCAGTCTTCATAGGCATGTGAGCTAATTCCTTATGATAAATCTCCTTTATATCTGTATCAATATATCTATATCTATCTCCTGTTTCTCTGGAGAGCTCTAACACAGTCAACATTTTTTTAATTGATGCATAATTGTACATATTTATGGGATACTTAATGATTTGATACAATGTATAATGATCAAATCAGGGTAATTAGGATATTTATGCCCTCAAACATTTACCATTTGTGTTGGGAACATTCGAAATCCGCTCTTTTAGCTACTTGAAAGTATATAATAAACTATTATTAACTATAGTCACCCCACAATGCTGTAGAACATCAAAATTGATTCCTCTTATGTGGCAGTAATTTTGTATCCTTTAACCAATCTCTCCCTGTTCCCTCCACCTCAGCTTCTAGTAATCACTATTCTACTCTCTACTTCTATGAGATCAGGTTTCCTAGCTTCTGCATATTAGTGAAAACATGCAGTATTTTTCTTTCTGTTCCTAGCGTTTCACTTAATATAATATCCTCCTGGTTTATCCATGTCACTGGGAATTACAGGACTTCATTTGTTTTTATGGCTGAATAGTATTCTGTTGTGTATATATATCATTTCTTTACCCATTTATCTGTTGATGGACACTTAGGTTGATTCTGTATCTTGGCTATTTTGAATAGTGCTGTAATAAACATGGAGGTACAGATGTCTATTAAATATACTCATTTCCTTTCCTTGGGCTATATGCCCAGCAGTGGGATTGCTGGATCATGTGATAGTTCTGTATGTAGTTTTTTGAAGAGCCTCCATACTATTCTCCATAATGGCTGTGCTAGTCCACATTCCCATCATCACTTTATAATAGAGTTCCCTTTTCTCCACATCCTTGCTAGCATTTGTGGTTTTGTCTTTTTAATAATGACCATTCTAATGGGGGTGAGATATCTCATTGTGGTTTTGATTTGCATTTCCCTGATGATTAGTGATGTTGAGCATTTTTCATATATTTCTTGACCATTTCATTTATATGTCTTCTTTTATAGGAATTTTTTGTTGTTTGTGTTTTGTGGAGACAGGTGTCTTGCTATGTTGCCCAGGCTGGTTTTGAACTCCTGGCCTCAAGCAATCCTCCTGCCTTGGCCACCCAAAGTGCTGGGATTATAGGAGTGAACCACTGCACCTAGCCTGAATTCCTTATATATTCTAGAAATTAATTCCTTGTGGAATGAATAGTTTGTAAATCTTTTCTTCCATTCTGTAGTTTCTTTTTTCATCCTATTGGTTGTTTGCTGTGCAGAAACTTTTTAATTTGATATACCTCTTTTGTCTATTTTTGTTTCTATTACTTGGGCTTTTGAGGTCTTATTCATAAAATCTTTTCCCAGACTAATGTCCTGAAGCATTTCTCTGATGTTTTCTTTTAGTAGTTTTATACTTTGGGGTTTTACATTTAAATCTTTTTTTTCCATTGGTTCTTATATTTTCTGGAGTTTTTTTTTTTTTTATTTCAGCATATTATTGGGGTACAAATGTTTAGGTTACATATATTGCCTTTGCCCCACCTGAGACAGAGCCTCAAGTGTGTCCATCCCCCAGATGGTGCACACTGCACCCATTACATGTGAATATACCCATCCCCTCCCACCTGCCCAGCACCTAATGAATGTTACTACTATATGTGCATGTAAGTGTTGATCAGTTAATAGCAATTTGATGGTGAGTACATGTAGTGCTTGTTTTCCCATTCTTGTGATACATTTAAATCTTTAATACATTTTGAATTGATTTTTGTATAAGAGAAGAGATAGGGTTTCAGTTTTATTCTACATATGGATATCCAGTTTTCCCAGCACCATTTATTGAGGAAACTATTCTTTCCTGAATATATGTTCTTGACACCTTTGTCAAAAATCAGTTGACTGTTAATAAATGGATTTATTTCTGGATTCTCTACTCTCTTTCATTGGCCATGTGTCTATTTTTATACCAATAGCATATTGTTTTGGTTACTATAGTCTTATAATGTATATTGAAGTCACATCGTGTGATACTTTCAGCCTTGTTCTTTTTGCTTAGATTGTTCTGGCTATTTGGGCTCTTTTTTTGGGTCCATACAAATTTTAGGATTTTTTTTTTTCTATTTCTGTGAAGAATGTCATTGGAATTTTGATAGGGATTGCATTGAATCTGTAGATTGCTTTAGGTAGTATGGTCATTTTAATTAATTCTTCTAATCCATGAACATGAGATGTCTTTCCATTTTTTGTGTGTGTTCAATTCCTTTCATCAGTGCTTTATAGTTTTTCTTGTAGAGATCTTTCACCTCTTTAGTTAAATTTACTCCCAGGTATTTTTTGTTGTAGCTATTAACACGATCAATATTTTGATGTGTCTTTGCAAAGAATTCAGTAAGTACATAAAAGATTACTATCTATTCTAATCGTCTATATCTTAATATTCATATTAAAAATGTATTGGAGAGCACATTTCCTGAAAGTTTGACTTGTTCACAGTAATGCCAAAACATTGAACCTATAATTACAATTCATTCAATCTGTAAAAATGGATTGGCTTGGAACTGTTTTTTATGATTGTTTTTATTTTTATTGCTTAGCATACAGTAAAATGCAAGAAAGTTACATATACAGCTTGTAGAACTGTCATATATGTAAACAATCATTAAAGCACCACCTGGATCAATGTATAGAATACTGCCAGCACACCAGCAAGCTCCTTTATGACCTCTTAAGTCAATATATTTCTCAATATATTTCCCATTGTAACCTCCATCTTCATATGTTAGTTTACCTTTTGTTTTCACATTTTACAGGTAGAATTATACTATGTGTATCATTTTGTATTTTCTTTCTTGTGTTCAACATTATAAGATTTATCCATATTGTGTGTAGCTGGAATTCATTCTTTTCCATTGCTGTATAGTCTTCCAACATGTAGCTATTAATATTATAATTTCCATTCTCCTATATTGAACGTTCTTACATTTGTCTGTTGGTGGTCCTAAGGACTCATTTCTCTTGGGTACATACTGAGATCATAGGACATATGCTTATTCAAAATAATTAAACCATTCCCACCAGCAACATATGAGTGTTCTAGCTACTCCACATCCTTACAAATATTAGCCATCTGGTAGAGGTAGAATGGTATCTCATTAGTTTTAACTTGCACTTTCCTGGTAGCTAATGACGTGTATGTACCTTTTTATATGCTTAATGGCCATTTGGATACTATCTGTTATTAGGTAACTGTTTAAGACTTTTACTTGTTTTAAAAATTGGGCTTTAAATCTTTTTTATTAATTATACAAGACCTTTGTCAGATATATCTACTTTAAATATTTCTCCAATTCTCTGGCTTGCCTTTTTAATCTCCTCATGTCTTTTGTGGAATAAAAGTTCTTAATTTTAATGAAGTTCAATTTATCAGTCTTTCATCTTTATGATTAAGTATTTTATGTCTTCTGTTTAAGAAATCATTGCCTACCACAAGGTAATGAAGATATTCTCTTATTTTTTCTTCTTGAAGCTTCATTGTTTTATCACTCAAATTTAGACCTCTGATCTGCCTGTATTAATTTTTGTAATTTGAGTAAGAAATAAGGTCTATACCTATCTTTATGGCAGTATCACATTCTTTTGATGACTATAGCTTTGTAATAAGTTTCGAAATCAGGAAGTGTGAAACCTCCAACTTTGTTCTTCTTTTTCAAGATTGCTGTGCTAGTTTGCTAAGGCTCCCAGAACAAATACTACAGACTGAGTGCCTTAAACAATAGATGATTATTTTCTCAGTTCTAGAGGCCAAAAGTTTAAGATAAAGATATCAGCAGGCTTGTTTTAACTTAATCACATTTTTAAAGTTCCTCTCTGCGAATACAGTCATTCTGAGGTACTGAGATCAGGGCTTCAATATGTGAATTTGGGGTAATTGCAATTCAGCCAATAACCATTGCTTTGGGTGTTTGGGGTCCTGTAAGATTCCATATGAATTTTAGGATGGATTTTTATATTTTCTGAAAAAAATTCTGTTCAGAATTTGATAGAAATTACATTCAACCTGTAGTTCACTTTGGGTAATATTGGTATCTCAACAATATTAAGCCTTCTCCTCTATGAACTGGGATTTCTTACCATTTATTTGTGTCTTTAATTTCTTTCAGCAATGTCTGGAAATTTTCAGTGTACAAATCTTTCAATTCCTTGGTTAAGTGTATTCCTAAGTATTTTATTCTTTTCGATGTTAGTATAGATAGGATTGCCATCTTAATTTCCTCTTCTAATTGTTCATCATTAGTATATAGAAATACAACTGATTTTGCCATGTTGATTTTGTATCTTGCAGCTTTGATGAATCTAGTTGTTAGTTCTGAGAGTTTTGTTTGTGTTAGTGTGTGTGGAATATTTAGAGTTTTCCCCATATTAGATCACGTCATCTTTGAATAGAGGAAATTTTACTTCTTTCTTTCCAATTTGGACTTTTTAAATTTTTTTTTCCTTGTCTAATTGCTCTGGCTTAGGATTTCCAATACTATGTTGGATAGAAGTGCCAAAAGTGGGCATCTGTGTCTTGTTCCTGATCTTAGTTTTAGCTTTTTACTATTGAATATGATGTTAGCTGTGGCCTTTTCATATATACCCCTTATTACATTGAAGTACTTTCCTTCTATTCCTAGTGTGTTGAAAGAATTGTCATGAAAGGATGCTGAATTTTATCAAATGCTTTTTTTGTATCAATTGAGATTAATATATATTTTTTCATTCTTTTACTGTGGTGTATAGTGTACTGCATTGATTTACATATGTTGAACTGTCTTTGCATTTCAGGAATAAATCCCACTTGGTTGTGATGTATAATCCTTTTAATGTGCTGTTGAATTTATTTTTTTCCTTTTTGGCTTGTATTTTTTTGAGGATTTTTGCATCAATAGTCATCCTGTTTTTCCTTTCAACATGTTAGGTATTTTATAGATACCTTTTATGATATTAAGAAAGTTTTCTTATCCTGAGTTTGCAGAGTTTTTACCATGAATGGAATTTAGATTTTATCAAATTGCTTTTCTGAATTTATTAAAGTGTTTAAGTGGTTTTCTTCTTTATGCTGTTACTATAGTCAAGCACATTGAGTGAAATTGGAATGTTACACCAACCTTGCATTCCTGGAATAAACACTATTTGATTGCAAAATATTATCCTTCCTATAAATCACTGGATTTGATTTGCTTGCACATTTTTTTGATTTTCCATTTACATTTATGGGAGAAGTTGGTCTATAATTTTCTTTTAATGTTCTTATTAGGTTCTAAATCAATATTATACTGGCCCCATAAAATGAACTGTGATACTCTATTCTAAGATGGAGTTTTTGCAAGATTGGTATTATTTCTTCCTTAAGTATTTGGAAGAGTTTTTATGTGTAGTATTTGGGCCTCAAGTTTGCTTTCATGGGTAATTTTCACTTAAATTTTTAACTTTTGATAGATATTGAACTATTTAATATTTTCTCTATCTTCTTGTTCAGTTGTGGCAAGTTGTATTATTTTCTAAAGGAATCTGTTTATCCAAGTTGACAAATTTATTATCGTAAAGTTTTTGATACTATACTCTCTTCCCTTAAAAATGCAAGCTAATGCCACTTTTTTATTCCCGATAATGCTGTTTTGTTCTTTATTTTAAAAAGTCAGTATTGTTAGGGATTTGTTGCTTCTATTAGCCTTTCTTGAAAACCAATTCTGACATTGTTGATTGTCTTTATTGAGTATTTGCTTTCTGCCGTCATTGTCTTTTACTCTTCATTATTTCCTTCTTTCCATGTTTTTGGAGTTTACACTGTAGTTGTTTTTTTTCCAGCTTCTTAAAATGGGTTTTTAACCTTTTTTTCTTTTCTAATATATACATTTAGAGCTCATTGTTTTGTTTTAAAATAATGGAGACCATAAGATTCATCCCACTCTTGAATAACATCTAAACTTTGTGAACTATATATAAATACCTTTATCCTGTTTTCCTTTTTTAAAAATAGTTTTAGGGGGTAAAGTGTTTTTTGTTACATGGATGTATTGTATAATGGAGAACATTATCCTAAGTGAAGTAGCTCAGGAATGTTTATTTTTGAACAAAAGTTTACTTCTGTTTACCCTAAAGTGCAGAGAAAAACTATTTTTTAAAGTTTATTCATGATTTCTATTTTTGCCCTTCTGCCAAAGATTCCCTTACCTGCTTAAATTTTATTAGTCCTCATTCTGATAGTTTGTTTGGTTTGGTTTGGTTTTTTAGAGACAGGGTCTAGCTCTGTCACCCAGGCTGGATGCAGTGGCCTGATCACAGCTCACTGTAACCTTGAATTCCTTTGCTCAAGTGATCCTCCTGCCTTAGCCTCTCAAGTAGTTGGAACTATAGGTATGCACCACTATGACCCCACTAATTTTTTTAGTTTTTGTAGAGACGGGGTCTCACTATGTTTCCCAGGCTGGTCTCAAACTCCTGGCCTCAAGTGATCCTCCTGCTTTGGCCTCCAAATTTCTGGGATTACAGGCGTGAGCTACCATACCCAGCCTTGTTTTTCCTTCTTATTCCATGCCATTAGCGATTTTCAAGGTCAATTCCATATGATAAAGATTTCTGAAGATGCTTGCATTTGAGGATACATTGCATAATGTACATTTGCTTCTGTGTAGGTAAAATTCTAAGGGAATATCTTACTGTAGAACAATTCTAACCATGTTTCCAAAGACATGGAATTTAGATCATCTTTTTACATAGAATAATCCCTGAAATAGTTTAGCTTCATGAAAAGCCAAAGAAAACCCTGTGGCTTTACAATTATTACAATCAACAACAAAAGGAAAGTATAAAAGGGAAAATGATTAGAGACAAATTTTTTATTACAATTTGAACTTCCTGACAGTAAATGCAAATCATGTTTGATAAGTGGTGTTTCTATTGACTTCAGGTTTAAATTTGTAAGCTGACACCCTGGCAGGCCTGGAAGAATTTGCTGGTTTTGTTGACTAAAGGCCTTGTCTCTTAATGTCCATACAGGGACAGGACAAAAGAGAGAGGCAGAGAGTTGTAACCAAGATGACCAAATAAAGCTGAGTCCCTGAAATGACCATATCTGCAGGAAGAAATCTACCCAGGGTTAGGGTAAAGAACAGGGAAGTTTATCTGTCATGACCTGGGCTCTGGTTTGTCTCTGATGGTTAACTTTTGACTGCCTGCATCCTTTTGTGATTCTTTCCAACCAGAGAAGATAATATAAAAAGTGGCCTTGCCAGGTGCCACTTCTGGGGATGGGATAGACAAATATAATACAACCCTGAAAATACATATTTTCAGCAGCTTATGTGGTTTATGTGCCCAGATTTGAACAGTGTGTTAGGTATTCAGCACAGGTCTATCCAAACACTTTTTTGGAATGACCTGCTATAGTTGTCTCTCTTGTACCCCTTCATCTTACCCCTCATCTATGTGGGTTCAGCAATGGTTACCATCATGTGGTATGATCACCTGGCCATAGTTAATTATTGCAGGAATGGGTACATGGCCCAAGCCAGGGCAGGCAAACTCTTCCCTAGGAACTTGAATTAAGAAGTTTTTTTCTAGTGGCTAAATTGGTAATTTAAAAACTCCAGATGGTTTGGCAGTGATGTATTCTCCCACCTAACACTGCAGCCAGAAAGAATGATGCAGAAAACCAGAGGGAGCAGAGACAAAAAGTCCCAAGGGCTTTATAGTGCTTAAGTTTAACACTCTCTCATTGAATCCCTGCCCCTCCCCTGCTTATTTTTGGGTTGAAGCTACAGTTGATTTCTGTTACTTGTATTCAAAAAGAATTCAAACTAATATAACAATAGAGCTTCCATTTCATTTTTTACGTGTTCTCAGAGATGTTTAATTTCAATATTTGATAGAAGAGATACTCCAAATCTGACAATCAAATGCCACAATTCCATTTTTTAGGTAAACACTCTAATTCATTCTTATCATTTGAGTAAAAATGTGTAATAAATGCCATGACTATAATTTATTGCATTATACTTTTATAGACTTTTAAGTGATTTTAACCATTACACTACTAGAGAGAGGTTTAATAATGAAGAAATACATCACTTTCAGCAAACTAGAGTATGCCAGTCTCACATATCTGCATTTACTATTTTGCAGGTGAGGTTTGCTCTCCAGCTAAAATTATTCTTTTTCATATGAACAGGAGATTGGTTGAGTGATAGTTCTTAATTCAAGAAGGAGCAGTGTAACTGTGACTGAAAAGCTATTCAGAAGCAAAAATACTCTTCTAAAAATAGTTTTGTGTTCTGTAGAATGTTACTCATTTAATATTCACCTTTGAATATTGAAAATCCTTTTGGCTCATCAAATACTTTCTGTCATGACATAGAATACATGCTTAAAGAATTTAGCAATTCATGAAGATCCATTTATAATTTCATATTTCTACTTTAGGGAAATGGGTATGTGCAGAATGTTAGAATGGAATTCTCCCTGCCACGGTGTCAGCTGAGGTGCCAATTCAATGAATATCAGGATATCAAATGGAGTCAAAGCGTCACATGCAAATTTTATGAAAAAAATATAAAGGAAACTGTTCCACAACCCTAGATCCATCTGACAGACCAAGGATGAAAAGAAAAGTCAGATAGACTTTTGTGAGGGAGACTAGAGAAGGGGGATCTTTGTAGGAGATGTTGGCGTGTTTGGAGAAGGAGTGGAGAGGGCTAATTTTTTTCCTCAAGCCTAGAGGGAGGGATTTCCATGAAGAGACCTAGAAGGGCCGCTATGTTCTCTTTGAAACTGACGCATGGAAAATTGGAGTCCAACTCACCAACCCCCAAGAAATGTAGAGGGAGACGGATGTGGTAGGCAGAATGATAGTCCCCCAAAGATGAAATACATCCTGAGATGTCTACAGGACCAGAGAATATGTTACCTCACATGGCAAACAGAAATTTGCACATGTGATTCAGTTAGGGATCCTGAGATGAGGAGATTATCCTGGATAATCCAGGTGGGCCCCATGTAATTGCAAGGGTCCTTTTGAAAGAGAGGTGGGAAGGTCAATGTCAGGGAAGAAGATCAGGTGAGGGAGGCAGAGGTCAGAGTGATGTGGCAAGAACCAAGGAGTGCAGGCAGCCTCTAGAAGATGGGAAAGGCAAGACATGGGCTCTCCCTGTTTTTCCAGAGCCATCAAAAATAGGCAACTGATTTCAAATATCTGACCTCCAGAACTATAATTATAAATTTGAGGTCATTTATTACTGAAGTAATAGAAAAATAATACACAGGCTGATGCGTTGGTGGCAGAGCTCAGAGAGGGCTGCTGCCGTGTTGTTGGCTGACAAGCACACAGTGTGGGTAGAAAGATGTGTGAGGAATTTCAGAGGACTGGAAAGGGACCTCATGGGAAAGTGAGCCAGCAAGGGGTTTTGTGAGGTCTCCCCGGTAGTCCCCGCTTAGGGGCAAGGAGATCTCAGCAGGAGGAGGCTGACAGTATGCCATCGACTTCCTGTTGTTGAGGAAGGAATTCCAAATGACCATGCGCACCCGTCTGTCAAGGGAACTGGAGCAGAGTGGGGCCCAGAAAGCTCAAGGCCAACTGAACAACAGTTCCAATTCAAGTAAAACTCTTCTCACCCATGCCCAACGTTGGTCTTGATAGATGCTAAAGCCACCTTTAGACAGATGTGGGACATAAGGAGTTGAAATGGGGAAACTGACTACCACCCTATTCATAGTCCAGACTTTGAACTATAGCAGTTCCAACAACCTGGAAGAAAATAGAAGACTTGATATTAAAGCAAACTTACAGCTTTATTATCTTGAACTGGACTTTCTAATTAACTAAGAATTTTTAATGGTACAGAGGGACCATAGAATCTTCTAGAATAGTACAGAAAGGTCCTGTATATCCACGCCCAGGTTTCCCTTTTATTAATATCTTACATTACCATGGTACATTTTTCGTAACTAGTGAAGTAATATCCAATCGAGATTTAACTTTTTTAAGAAAAAATTACAACTTTGTTTTGTCTTCAGTTTAATCACACTGACATGTTACTTTGAAAGTATCAAAAACACAAATATTGGTTGTTTCTGAGACTTTTAACTGAGCAACAAAGTTACAAGGAAAAAGCAAAAACTTACCCCCAAATTTTCACATAAGTGGGCAAAATATAAGCTTTAGAATCTTGAAAAATGGTAGATATTTCAAAATAGAGACTGTAGAAACTTAAGAAATATGATATATGTCTGAGAAAGGGAAAGAAAAAAGCAGGATAGCTGCTTCTGAAGCTCTGTTATCAGAATGTAACTAGAATGAACTTTTACTAAAGCAGAATGCAGAGAGTTGTGTTCTCTCTCTCTCTCTCTCTCTCTCTCTCTCTTTCTCAAAAAACATAGCCTTAAATGCAAAGTGAAAATTTTATTTTGTCTTTTTTATATTTAGGATAACAGATTTCTCTTCCCACTTTTTAAGGTAGCTGAAATTGAAAATTCTTTCTGATTTGCTTCAGAAGCTTCCCGCCCATACTTGGGTTGCAAATGTTTGACCTCGAATGCTTTCAGGCTTCCTGTGTGGACTCTCGTTTTCAGTGGTGCAGATCACCTGAGAGTTCATGTCTGTGCGCCAGTTACCTGAGGTGCCTTGGAGACAAGACTTTTATTCTTGATCCTGTTGAAAAAGGATAAAAGTAACTGACTCTTTCTTTTAGTATTGTGTTGTTTATGAATTAAGAATTTGGATTGAAATAATGAAGGATATAAAGAAAAAAAGATTTCATCATGTGAGTTATTCTTTTCCTAGGAAATTAAATTATCCCTGAAAAAAACTCACTGAAAGAAGTGATTAACCATTCTCTCTACAGGTCTTGGCATGTTGAACATCTTTATGATGGCATAACCTCACCTAAAAATAATAAATCTGTAAAATTCCAAACTTTCTTAAAACACTAAAAATGTCTTTCCACTTCAAACTGCAACACCAACCATTAGAATCTGATACAACTCTGTCTGTGTCACTAAGGAACCAACATGGTGACATTAAGCTAAAAACAATCAAACCTTCTGCCCATTGTTGGAAATCATTTCAGACCTTGCTCTGTCTGGCAGCCCTTCTCTTCCTGTGAAAAGACAAGGCTGCCTCTATCATCCTCACCATTCCATGACAAAGATGATATCCACCCCCATCTGTGACAACTGCACGTGGTCAGCATGTTCACCAAGTTGGAGGATAAACAAATTTTAATTCCACACAGATCTGTATAGTAGCTAATAAAAGTATGAATAAGCAAAGCTATAGATGTATAATTGATGAAGGCCTTTATGAGCAATTACAGATAGTCTAAAAATATTAAAATTAGCATGGTATACCACATGGCAGAATTGATATTAATACTGATGAGACAAGATGGGAATCAGTAGATCCTACAAAGTCAAGTCAAAGAAAGGGGATGATTCATGAAGGAATATGACAAAAACATTACCCTCACCTAGGCCAAAGCCTTGTTAGTCCTTCAGTGAGGAGGGATTAAAAATTAACAGTTCCTGAAAGTTTGCTGTATATATATTTATTTACACTAACTATTGAGTAAATAATAAATAGTTTATTCTATATTCTAGGTTCAATCCTTTCCGACTAATTTTTTTGTGTTGGTTTTTAAAATCTCAACTCATTAACTCCTTTAGCAGTGGTTAAAGGTGGTACCTTAACTTTTTAGTCATACACTGACCATGCAGCCAATGGCTGGCCTGCAGAGTGAACAAGACCAGGTACACCTCTGTACAGGTGCCACCTGAGCAAAGCAAGCGTGTCAGAACAGCCACACATTGCCCTGACTTCATTTGTCTCTGACCTGTGTTTTCCAAAGCATGGAGTGCTGACCATCTGCATCAGAATTTCCACGGGTGCTTGTTTCAAATAAAGCTTCTGGGGCCCTTCCTAAACCAAGTGAATCAGAAGTTCAGAAGGTGTCCTGGAAACTGTATTTTAAAGACATAACTAGCTGCATTGAATGAGCAAACTAGAGATTGAGAACTATTGTTTTACATACTGTCAAAGGGAATTAATTCCATATAGAAATTCTATGGGAAACCAAGTGATAATTACTAGTTTGTAATTTTTCTGCTGTAACACTTCTCTCTATTTGTATCCATAGACGATTCTCTTACGAAGGCTTCACTTGGATGTAGAGAATATTTTTAGTAAGTTTATGGAGGTAGCTATTATTACCTGCCTGAATACCCATATGACATAACCATGCTGTATCTTTACAGATGATTTTAAAATTACTCAAGGTATGTGTAAAACACTTATTTAAAAACTTAATTGAAATCATATACCTGAGACAAATCTATTTTGTCAATTCCCGTATTTCTCCATACATCTAACAACCACCTATGTATTTTCATAGGAAGTTATATGTGGTTTTTTAAATCATCAATGCAAATCAGGGTAATTAATGTAACTAGTTACTGAGTATCACTCCACTCAGACTCTAGCAGAAAATATTCTCGATGTGACTGCATTCATTAAACATTGATAACTGTGCTTTTGTAGCTGGGCTAATATAAAAACCAAAGAAGCTTGATTTTTAATTATCTGACTTAACATGAAATAATCTTTCTCTACATGATGGAAATATAAAAATAATATTTATATTTGAAATATTATCCATAAGTGTTGTTGTTGTTTTAATTGGGAGAAACAATAATTCATACTGTATCCTTAAATTGTGGAGTGGTGTTTAAGAACATAGAATCTGGAATTGGAGAGCTTAGACTCAAAATTCCAGTTCTACCTGTTAGCTGTGTCATCTCAGGCAAAACACTTAACTTCAGTTTTCTTATCTATAAAATGACAAACATGCTCTTCTTTCATTGATTTGTTGTGATGATTACATTATATATTTAAAGGCTGAGACCAATGTCTGCCACATAGTAAACACTCAATAAAGTTAGTCATTATTATTATTATTCATCTATTTAATAACCTGGCAGGGGAATGTCTCAGGTCATTAATCTATTTGTTTTCTGTACATTTCCCTACCTCTTTTTTTCTTTCACTAGTACTCTGAGGATTTTTTTTCTGTTAGCACACACCAACACTACAAAAAAGATTAAAGGAAACCACTGACTGAAATGCTAACAACTTTTTGGGTCAGTTTTTTTTTTTTTTTTCCTTTCTCATAGACCATGATATTGAGGGCTTGGGGTTGGGGAAAGAGAAAAGAAAAGGCAGAGTATGACTCTGCAGGGAAAGAACTTGAAGATGACACTAGGAATCCTCAAAGTGAGAGGGAGAGGAAGTGCTCTTTATTAGAAATGACCTCTGATCAGCACGCCCTACAAGGTGGGCACCTGCCAGCTTATCTGCCTCGAGCAGACAAGATGCTCTCCAGCAGTCCTGAGTACCTGGATATGTCCTTTAACACGTGGTGGGGAACCTGGTCATTCTGAGTGGGTATGGGGGCTTGAAGGGAGTACATCAACTTTCCAGAAGGTTGTATAGGACCAGTTGGGAATTTCCCTAAGAATGGAGTAGTGGACAAACAATTGCTGATTCATGAGTCTACCTACATAATGGAAAAAATGCTAAATTACAAAAAGGTCAAGTTGGTGTTTGGATGGTTTTTATTTCCATATTGTAAAATTACAGGAATGACACAACCACATTGATTAATTATACAGTAATTGGTTTTGAGTACAGTTCAAAAAAATTAGTTCCTTCTCAAATAATTCTTCTCTCCAGCATTTTAAGACCCAGCCTTCCAGCAGTAGCCTTTGCACCACCTCCGTCAGGCTGGGGAGGCAGCAGACCCTCCCCTGGGTCATGCCCTATGACTGGGGGCCAAGCACGCCTTCTCCCCAGTGTGGGAGCTGAACAGAGGAGGAGCTTCTTATGCTACAGGCACCACTTGGGAAGCCTGGGGCTACTGCCTCAGTGGGTCCTCGGTGTGAGGGGAGAGCCTTTGCTGAACAGCAGCTCCAGCCCACCTACATGGACCCTGGGCTGCTAAGAAAGCCCCTTTCTGCACAATTGGGCATCAGCAGTCCCCACGCTAGTGGAACAGCCCACCATATGGGCAGCTCTGCCCCAGAATCCCCAGAGCCAGCTTTGAAGCGCTCACTGTGCCTGTGTCTGAGGCTCTGCTCCTGTAGCTCCTAGGCCCCCACCAGGCCTGCAACTCTGCCCCTGAGACTCTACAGTTGTACCTGGTCCCCAAGACCCCACTGCTGAGTCCCCACCACCACTGCTGGTCTGCAGAGCCTCCCTGAGGTCCAACACTTCACTCAGGACCTTCCAACTCTGAGCAGCCATCAGTCCTGGGCTTGGTTTGAGAGAGTCCCCAGCAAAGGATAACAGGTGCCCTGTAATCTTATTAACCCAGAGCCAAGAGGTGAGGAGCCACATGAGAAGAAACCAGCAAAAGAACCCTGGCAACATGAAAATACAAAATAGTTCAACACCCACCAAAGGAGCACAATGGAGATAGGGTAGAGGATTCCACCCATAAGGAAATTGCTAAAATGACAGAAATGGAATTCAGAATGTGGCTGGCAAACAAGATGATTGGAATTGAAGAGAAAGTTAAAAACCAACAAAAAGAAACCAAAAAAATATTTCAGAAAATCAATGAAAAAAATGAAAAAGTCACTAGAGAGCTAGACAACATAAGAAAGGATAAAATAGAACTTAAAGAAATGAAAGAGTCAATTAACACAACAGAAAGCTTTAACAAAAGGCTAAACCAAGGAGAAGAAAGAATGCCAGAGCTCGAAGACAAGACTCCCAAGATGACCCAGTCATTCAAAGAGGCAGAGAAGAGTATAAAAATGTCTGAGCAATCACTGAGAGAGATATGGGACTATGTGAAGCAAACTAACATTTGAATTATAGGTATCCCTGAGGGAGAAGAAGAAAAAGCTAAAAGCATGGAAAATCTATTTGAGGAAATGGTTGAAGAAAACTTCCCTGGTATCATAAGAAATTCAGACTTACAGATACAGGATGGACATCGAACACCAACAAGATTCAAGGCAAATAGGTCATCTATATGACACATAGTAATTAACCTGGCCAAAGTCAAAATGAAGGAGATAATTCTGCAAGCAGCAAGACGAAAACATCAAATAACTTAGAAAGGAAAATCCATCAGGCTAGCTGCAGACTTCTCAGCAGAAACCTTACAAGCCAGAAGGGATCGGGATCCCATCTTCAATCGACTTAAGCAGAACAATGCCCAGCCTAGAATGTTGTATCCTGCAAAACTTAGTTTCACAATAGATGGAGAAATTAAGTCTTTTCCACACAAGCAAACACTGAGGGAATTTGTCATGACCAGACCTGCTCTGCATGAAATACTCTGTACAGCATTATACACAAATCAAATATCTCCCTTTAAAATGAATCATTTCCCTTTATCCTTTAACAAAAACAGCCCTTTAAAAAATCTTGAAAATTAATTTCTCATGCCATAAACCTCCTCAACCTCCTACCACCAGTTACCATGTCTTATAACTTATTTGTACTGAATGACTAGTATACCACTGCTAGTTTTATATTTTCATTATTTATTCTTTCCTATATCTATCTAAATATAATTATATATTATATATTATATAATTTGCAAAATTGCAATCTCCAAAATTACCAATGACCTTACCTGTACACAACTCTTTCATTCACTGTTTTCTTTGATTTCTCAGAAGTATGTGATGCCAATTTCATTAACTACTTCCTTGAAATTATCTTCCCTTAATTTGTATAATATTGCAATATGCTGATTTTCTCTTTCCTTTATATCTTCTTTCTGATATCTTAGAAATCATCCTTGGCCTCAGGAAATTTCCAGTCTAATGTAAAGACCAAAATTTTGCCAGACGCCACCTAATGGTTGACTCAATCTCAATGCACAAACTTTTTCTGTCCTGGTATTTTCCCTCTACACATTTACTAGTATTCAATTAAGTGTAAATCTAGGAGTAAAACACTGTACTATAGGAGCATAGATGGGGAGAGATAATTTGAAAGGAAGAGATAGGGAAATTTTGTATAGGAGAAGGTGACACAGGATGGAAATCTAAGGATAGAGAAATTTCAGCCTTCAGAATTAGAAGAAAGATACTCCACATGGGTGGAACTACTTGAGCAGTGACCTTTAAGTAGAAAAATATTACATATTATGGATAGTTCTGGTAAAATATGCAGAGGGATGATGTAAAAGATGTGACTATACTAGATCATGGGTGAATGCTCTGAAGCCTAGACTTTATTATGTAGGAAGCCATCAACAACTTAAGGATAAAAGAGTCTCACTATTAGAGCTATAGTTTAGAAAGAGAACTCAAGTGTCAATGTGGAGAATATATTAGTGGGGGGAGAGATTAGTGTTGGGGCATCTTTTTTTAAATGTATCTCATTCTGTATCAGTCATACATTGCTTTCTTGTGTTACTTGTCTTTTCTATGTTAATATTTACTCATACGTTGACTTCTAACATATTAAGCTCTTTAAAGCAGGGGCCAATCTTATTTTCCTTTCAAGGATACTATCTCACATACAGAAGTTATCACTCTGCTGTGAACATCATCATCATTATGTTACCATGTGCCAGGCACTGCACAAAGTCAGTTACACAGACTGTATCATTTAATCCTTATAATATGATTGTCCTCATTTTACACGTGTGAAAAAAGGACTTAGAGAACTTACCTATTTTCTCTAAATCATACAGTTGTTAGCCAGTGGAGTCAGGATTCAAATCCAGTTCTTTGTGAATTCAAAGCTGTTAACAACAGTGTTAAATGGACTCTCCATAGTGATCAATCAATGAATATTTTTGAATGATTGAATAAATAAGAATAGCGGATCAAAGAATGAAACCTGGTTGCTTTGAGTTGATTAATATTAGCAAATTAAACTTATCTGCTCATGTTGGGAAGATGTCCTGTGTTTGAATTGTGCAAATACATTTATCCAGGGTTTTAACATAATAAAGGTAATGATAATGGTATAAGGCATTAATTACTTAGATAAATAAACATCATCAAAGAACCATGGAGTGATGGATGTCTGTGCTCTATCCAGATTCACTGATATCCCTTTTTACTGTTTCTGTGAGTCTCCAGACTTTAATCCATTTTTGTTCCCATCATCCACAAACTATAGCAATTTTTTTAAGGATTTCCTTCACTCTACTGGAGCCTTCTTCGACTGAGCACATGGGGATTTACATCCTCCTGTTGTGACCCTCCGCCAGTGACTGATGTGGGAATTTGAAAGCCCAGCTTTCCTGACACAGATCAGGACAATTTTGAGATATAATTTAGTCTCCAGATTTTCCTTTTAGGATCAGGCTGAAGTTATTCTGTGTGGGAATCTGCTTGAGATTACACTCTTATTTGGCTCCCCTCCCCCCACTCTTCTGCTTCCTTCACCCTTGGTTTTGTTAATCAAAATTTACTTGAAAAATATCACTTGCCTATGAACCCTCATCTCAGGGTCTGCTTCTGGGGAAACGGACCTAGAAAAAATTCTGCACTGAAGTCTAATGACTGTGCTAATTTTTTCTCTTAAATAAATATTAGCTTTTTTCAATATTTAATGTGATATGTGCAAATTCTTTGTTTTGGGTGTAGAAAAATTAACATTCCATGCAGGGTTATGTTAGCATGCTCTCTGTTATTTATAACCTTCATGAGATATTATTTGACCTATAATCATTTTTGTGCCAAGCCATACAGCAAAGTTTTGTACTGATGGTGTTCATGTATAAAAATACATATTATATT
>NW_012154951.1:1470901-1471559 GCF_000956105.1 Propithecus coquereli | reverse complement strand
AAAAAAGTATTAACAGATATAGATGCTCTCATTTCTTTTCATTGTACCTTGCATCAGAAAATCTCTGTGCTGAAGCTACTATTTTAAGTGACACTTTGCAACAGTTGTAAGTATTGTTAGCTATATTCCTGCAAATGCAATATGGCATCATCAGTTTCCTAACATGCTAAAGTTGAATGATGAGGTATTCAGTGTGAATTTGCTGTATCATTCTAAAGTTTGTTGGTTATCTCAGGGACAGGTGTTAGCCAAAATTTTATTTCTGTGAGAACAGATAAATTTTATGAAGAACAGAATCAGCAATGTGAATTATTGAAAGAAGGTTTCCATAGGAATGCAGCATTTCTGTGTGATATCATGTCAAATCAAAATGACTATTTCTTTGCAAAGTAAAACTAAGTTTGTATATGATATGTGGCCAAAAATCCAAGCATTTTGAAAAAAGCTATCTTTTTTCAAAACACTTGTTCTTTGAAAGGAAATTTCAGATGAATGTTTTCCCCAGTTAGCAAAGGTCATTGATGAGCAAGATGATATATACAAATCATTTGAATAATAAGCAGCTATTATAGACTTATTAATTGGAGAATACAATGAAAGGTTCATTGACTTTGAGAATCACGACATCACACTCAAATTAGCATTTCAGCCACCCCCA
>NW_012154951.1:1465462-1468695 GCF_000956105.1 Propithecus coquereli | reverse complement strand
CTGCTTGAGTCAGCATAATAAGGAAGTCCCTCTGTTTTTACCCTTACCAAAAAAAAGTAACCTGAAGTAACCTGATGTTAACCAGTTTTATTTTTATTGCTGTGTTTTCTTGTTCCAGTCTTATAAAACCCCCTTTTCTGCCAATGCCCAGCAGGGGCCCTCATTCTGTTTTGTAGAATGTAGGCTGCCCTGATTCATGAATCACAAATAAAAGCCAATTATATCTATAATATAACTACACTTGTAATTTTGTCTTTTGACAGGGTGTTAGCTAATATCTCAGCATGAGAGAACAGGGTGTGGTAATTCAAGGAAACTATTTTAAGGAGAAGCAGATGAAAGACAGAAGATTAATACACACCAATGATCATGGAGAAATGCTGAGGTTAAACTCTATCATCAAGTTCTAGGGCCCATTGAATGCTGGGCATGAGAAATGAAGATAAAAGAGCAGGAATTGATTAAAGGTGGGGATGGACGGAAAGGTGAAGGAAGTAGCAGGAATGGAGAAGAAAGATTTGGGACTTTTACAGTATTCTAAGCTGAGCTTATGTGGGCTGCCTAATGATGCCTTGGAGTTTGGTCCCTGTTAAAACCATAGGATCAAACAAATAAGTACTATATTAAAATCCTCTTATGTAATAGTTTGGAATGATTCACTCTATAATTGAGGGGCACTGCAGTAGGCAGTGGGGTTACAAATAATAATCATCATTATTGTGATAATAATAGTAATGAAAACAGCTCACACTTACATGAGGCTTACTTGTATGGTGTATATTATGTGTCAGATATTTTTCGAAGGGATTTACATATATTTCCTCCTTGCAACTTCTCTATGATGTGTTATCCTTATAATTCCCATTGTATGGATGATGAATGAGAAGCACGAAAAGGTGAAGTGCTTTGCTCAAGGTCACTCAACAGGTAATGGTGGAGCCAGGATTCCCACCCCAGGACGTCTGGCTGAGAGTCTGCAAGAAATTGCCCTCAAATAACCTACTCTTAGGTGAAGAGGCAGGAAATGCACATAACCATAGAAATGACCACATAAGTCACTTTGTCCTGAATGGTGAATTAGTGCTATACACAGTAGAAGCTGGGAGGCCTGGAGGTGGGAGAGAATATTGTGGGTGGCTGTTCACAAGGTAATGGATCTTTAAAGATTCAAAAATCAAACTCAAAGTTAAATCAACAAAGAAGGGTATTCATTGGTGCAGTACCCTAAAAACTCAGGAATTCATCTTCTGGCATACTTCTCCTTCCTTATCCTGGATGTTCTTTCTTCTTTTGGTTTAATTCTCATGCAGGTTCTCTTCATGTGGACCTCTCAGCAGCTTCAGAATTATATTCTGCCAGTTTATCAACACCCATAGGGAGCTTCTCCTAGCCTATGTTTCCTGTAACTGTTGCAGGACTGATGTTTATTGATTCTAATGTCCACAGTTTTAGAGATGTGTTTATTTCAGAGCCGACTACTGTGTGTTGGCCTGGGCTACATGCCTGGGTCACTTAGGCATTCTATGTACCAGGAAGGGTATCTCTCCCCAAATTATACAAAGTAAAAGTATAGGAGAGGGGGTTTCCCAAAGTAAAATCTAAGTGCAGTTGCTAGAGGAAGAGAAGATGTTGGACTCCAAGAAAAAAATAAAATAACAGATCTCTTGCCCTTATATTTTCATGTAATATATTGATAAAAGCAAGTCAAGAACACAGACAACTAGAATAAAGGAAGCATATAAAAGTGCCAAAACTTCTTGGACAAAGAAGGAGGGCTTCACATAGACGTTGGGATTAGAGTTAGATTATGAGGATAATTTTGAGAGGTAAGCCTGGGGGAGGATAAAGAGAAGGCAAAAATCCTTTCCAGTGTATGGAAAGGCAGTATCAAAGCCGTCTACAGCAAAATATTAATAGAATATGTTACGAAAATGGCAAATAGTTCAACATCACAGGAAGAAAATGGGATAGTGAGGGTAAAGCTGAAAATTTTGATGTTGGCCAGATTATGGAGAGACGTCAAATGGTAGGCTAAGAAATACTTAGATTTTATTATGTAGGCAGTGGATAGATAACCACTGCATCTATTTCTGCAGGGAAGTAAAGTAAATCCATCGCTAATTTAAGAAGATTAATCTAGCAGAGATTGCTAGCAAACCACGGATTCCCAAATCATTTACCATTTTCATGACTGTACCCACAGTTGAGATTTGCTAAAGGAAATTGCACAATTGATTGATTTATCAATAAGTTTATGTTCATCAAACTCAAGTGGATACATGACACTGCTGGACAATCCTATCCACTATCTTTAGTTACGCTCACTTTTCCACTTTCTGAAATGAGTATTTCACGCTATATCTTCCATCCTCCAAACTTCTGCCTCTCAGGCCTTCCCTTCATTTGCACTGCTACTTTATCAGTCCAAACTCTCCTTGCTTGCCACCTGGCCCACCACAGCCCCTTGTCACCAGTGCTCTGATTCTACCCTTTTTCTTCTTTGCTCCATCTTGTGGCTCCAGCCCAAGTTCAAAGTATTATAGGTGATGTGGTCCCAGAGTGAAGGAGAAAAAAGGTGATGGAAAGGTGTGAGCATATTTTGAGGCTGAAGAGATGAAGCCAGTAGAAAGAATTAAGATGCAAAGATAAAATGAGGATGTTAATAGAGTAAGGCTCCAGATGGAGAAATATGATGGTGTTTCAGTGAGTTTGAACTGCTATAACAAGTGACCAAAGACTAGGTGGTTTAAACAACACTAATTTCTCACAGTTCTGGAAGCTGCAAATCTGAAATCAGAGGGCCCGCAGGTCTGGTGTCTGAGGAGGGCTCGCCTAGTCTGCAGATGATGATCTTGCTATTTCCTCACATGGCAGAGAGCAGGTGTGTATGTGTGTGTGTGTTGGGGGGGGGGAGAGAGAGAGAGAGAGAGAGATAGAGAGAGGGACAGAGAGAGAGAAAGCAACCTCTCTCATGTCTCTTCTTATAGGAGTACTAATCCCATTCATGAAGACTCTACCCTCATGACCTTATCACTTTCCAGAGGCCCTACCTCCTAACACCATCACATTGGGGGTTAGGATTTCAACATAGGAATTTTGGGGAAACACAAACATTCGGTCCATAACAAGTAGTATTTCAATAAGGATACCTCTTCCACCAAAATGAGTGGAAAGTAACAAATACTTGCTGAGTGTTTTAGTAGGTAAAATGGTGAAGCTGCTGGCTTCCTGAC
>NW_012154951.1:1463347-1463607 GCF_000956105.1 Propithecus coquereli | reverse complement strand
ATTTGTGTTAAAAAAAAAATTCTGGACAGCCACTAGTAGATGAAAAATTATTTAACTTGATAAAGGCCTACAGCAAATACTTACTGCCGTTTAAAAATACAAGGTCTCTACTCCCACTGTTATTGTGCATCATGGGATTGGAGGTCCCAACCAATGCAATCAGATAAGAAAATAAGCAAGAGGAATATTAATCAGAATGGGCTTGTTTACATAAAATTCAAACATTTCAGTTGTTTGGTGTCACAGGAGGTTATATCTTG
>NW_012154951.1:1452374-1453297 GCF_000956105.1 Propithecus coquereli | reverse complement strand
AAAAAACCTTAAAATCATCAATGATCCTTCTCTTTCTCCAATATCCCACTACCCAGTTGTCAGCCAATCCAGAATTGGACTCCTACTTACCTCCTCCGTTGCTACTAGCTAGTCGAAATCACCATCATCTCTTGTTCGAACTACTGAAATAATCTCTAATTGGTCTTATTTTTTCTATCTTGCCCACCTATAGCTTAATTTCAACACAGCAGCCTACATAAACCTCTTAATGTCTAAGTCAATCGTGGTACTCCTCCAGTGGTTGCTCAGAAGCAGTCCAGTGTAGTATGTAAGAGCACAGTCCAGAATCAGACTGAGTGGGTCTGAATCCCAGGTTAGTCACTCTCCAGCTGTATTACTGTGGGCTAGTTACTTAATCTATCTGTGCCATGGTTTTGAGGTGGGGAATAACAACAGTTAGGAGCATCTCATTATGGACTTGTTAAGAGAATTAGATAAAGCAATATGTGTGAAACACTTAAAACAGTGCTTTAAATAATAACGCCATATATGTGTCAGTATTATTTTAGTAACAGTCAAAATCCTTATAGTGACTTTAAAGGCTCTACATTATCTATCAATCACTAGGTAAGCTCCTTGTAGTCAGGACACTTTTTCTGTTTCTCTAGTATATAGAGTAATGCTGGGTTATAGCAGGCCCTCAACGAATACATATTAAGTGAATTAATGAATAATAGAATAAATGAATTCAAAAGGGCTAATGAAATACAATGGAGAACCAAGAATTTAGTTCACACTAAATGATAAGAGTTGTACTAAAAATCAGTGGGGAGAGGAAGATCTTTTTAGTTTATATTGTTGAAGAGACTGGCTTTTTATGTGGAAAAAATTAAAATTGATAATTCAAACTATAAACTGGTTACAGAGCTAAATTTTAAAAATAGGATTTTTTACACAAAACC
>NW_012154951.1:1448753-1450248 GCF_000956105.1 Propithecus coquereli | reverse complement strand
GAGATCCTGGAATTTGAGATCTGGGTATTTATTTGAGTAAATACTTAGGAGTGGGATTGCTAGATCACACAGATGTCCTATTTTAAAATATATAGGAACCTCCATAATGCTTTCCATGGTGGTTACACCATTTTGCATTCCTACCAACAGTATACAAAGGTTCCAATTTCTCTACATCCTCATCAGCACTTGTTGTCTTTTGTATTTTTGATAATAGCCATTTTAACAGGCGTGAGGTGATATTTCATTGTGTTTTTGATGTGCATTTCCCTGATGATTAGTGATATTGAGCACATTTACCTATACCTTTTGGCTATATGTATCTGTCTTCTTTAAAAAAAGCCTCTTCAGGTCCCTTCTCCACTGAAAACCAGGTTTTGTTTTGTTTTGTTTCATTATTAAGCTATAGGAGTTGCTTATGTATTTTGGACACTAACCCAACCCCTTATCCAATAAACAATTTGCAAATATTGTCTCCTATTCCATAGGTTGTCTTTTCACTGTGTTATTTGTTGCCTTTTCTGTGCATAATCTTTCAGTTTGATATAGTCTCACTTGTCTAATTTTACTTTTGTCGCCTGTGCTTTTGGTATTATATCTATGAAATTATTGCCAAAACCAATGTCAAGAAACTTTCCTTTTATATTTTCTTCAAAGAGTTTTACAGTTTCAGGTTTTCTATTTAAGACTTTAATGCATTTTGAATTGACTTTTGAATATGGTGTAATATAAGGGTCCATTTGACATTTATTTGTTTACTTTTTATTTCAAAGTATTATGGGGTACAAATATTTTTGGACACATGGATCACTTTTATAATGCTTGAGTCATGGTCATAAGAGTGCTCGTCACCCAGATATTGTTCATTGTACCCATTAGGTAGATTTTCTTCTATCCCCTACTTCCCTCCTTCTCCCATTCCCCCTAGTTGATTTCTGTTGAGTTTTACTTCCTTCTATGCATGTGAGATCATCCGTTAGTTCTGATGTAATAGTGAGTACATGTGGTGTTTGTTTTTCCATTCTTTAGATACTTCACTTAGGATAATGGTCTCCAGTTCCATCCACATTGTTGCAAAAGTCATTAAGTCATCCTTTTTTATGGGCAAGTAATATTCCATGGTATACATATACCATATTTTGTTAATCCATTTATGAGGTGATGGACATTTGGGTTGATTCCACATCTTTGCAATTGCATATTGTGCTGTGATAAATATTCATGTGCAGATGTCTCTTTGATAAAATGACTTCTTTTCCTTTGGGTAAATACCCAGTAGTGGGATTGCTGGATCAAATGATAGATTGACTTTTAATTCTTTGAGGACTCCCCATACTGTTTTCCATAGAGGTTGTACTAATTTGCAGTCTCACCAATAGTGTATAAGCTTCCTTTCTCTCTTCATTCACACCAGCATCTATTGTTTTTGGACTTTTTAATAAAGGCCATTCTGACTGGGGTAAGGTGATATCTCATTGTGGTTTTAATTTGCATT
>NW_012154951.1:1446519-1448703 GCF_000956105.1 Propithecus coquereli | reverse complement strand
TTCTAGTACAGGTTAACTGGAGGGTTTGAGGGACGCAGCAGAAGAGCCAGGATTGAAACAATGAACACCAGGGGCCAGGACAGCACTGAGAAATGAAGAAAACATTTCGAAGCCTCATCTTCCAGCAGCTGTTGTGAACTGGTAGCAGGTAAAGAACAAACAGTACATTTTTAGAGAAATGACAAGACAAAGCAAGAGCACATTGAGCCTCTAGGGTTGCCAACTTGTGGGAAGGCAAATAAATGGCGAATAAAGGCTAAACTTGTTAATGTAGATTTCTGTGGTGCCACCTATAGGCTGATCAGGGTCTAAAATTGTCTTTAGTGATTAATCTTTGTTCTCCTCTGTAGAATAGGAGTGTGGGGACAGAATATCTTTTGTCTCTGTAAATCTATGTCCTGCTTTTAGACAAGTGGAAGAGATTCAGAGAGCTTTCCCACACTTGTCTCTGCTTAATTACCTTTGGCTCAAAACTATATTTATGCAAAATAGGCATATTTTGGAGCAGCATATTCTGGTTTTCCACATGATCTAAGGCAATTTTGGGAAAATGCATGGAATGTATGGAGGTACTTTTGATAATATGATAGAAAAAAATTGGAAGATCATGGAAAATCATGTTTCAATAGTAGTTTTCATTATTCTTAAAGACTATTTTGCATAAACAAAGTTGGATTATTCACAATAGTGAATAAGAGATTTGAGGTAGAAAATTTGGTTTGATTTCCATAATATCCCCCTGCCTTACAAGTTGAAGGACATTATGAGGTTGATCAGATGTAAAAATAGATAACCTTGCAGTGTGTCTACACACAGTGCAGTCTTTGAATAGATATCTATGTAGTGAATGAATGAATGAAGTAAAGAAAAAATTGGGGGATTAAGAATAAGTTGTTTTATTTTTTAAAGCAAAGACAGCAAAGTTGAAGAAATGAAAAGAGAAAGGAAAAAGTTACTTAGTTTAAATTGTGAAATTTAAAAGATGAAATGTGGATATAAAGCAAAAACTAAGTACATATTCTTAGCTGTGGCAGATTGGAACCTGAAAATAAATACAAAGAGAAAAAAACACATTTTATAATGCATCTCATTATATACTTGAAGTTGACATTGGTTTTATAATTGGGTAAGTTTCAATAAATGGTGTGTATTTTGACTAATCATTTATTCTTGTGGTAGAGCATTGTAGTAAATTAGTGAGCAGCTTTTAAAGGTGATCTGCTAAAGATCTGAGGGAAATTAAAATGTTATTTGGTAAGGTCCAGAAGGAGGAAGCAAGTTGATCTCAAAACACAATTAACTGAAACAACAAATATGAGTAGTTAAAACATTTTTTTTTCTGCTGTAGCTTTAATTATCCTGGTATAGAGAAATCCGAGTTACTACTGTCGTTCTTTTGAACATACAAACATTATAAAACGATTGATTAGTATTTTTAGAAATCTTCACTCAAACCATCTTCTCTGCACTGTTTCTTGCCGCTAAATTAACCTTCCAAAAAGTCCCATTTTGACACTGAAATCCACCTGCTCTAAGACATTTAATAGCTTTCACCTAGTGCAACTTTTCCCAAAGTGTATACTCTCTGACACATTAGTGTTCCACAAGATGCTAACAGACATTTCTTTCAAAAATGGAATTGTGATTCAGTAATTTTGAAAAGTGGTAAGTTGAATGGATTTATTACTGAAGGATTTGTCAGTGCTTTAAAATCATTATGCATATAAAACAAATCACAAAAAGTTTATAATATGCAGTATTTCCTACCTTATTTGACCACAAGACATTTTTACTTTTGGAGTATGTATTAAACCTTGTAAAAAACTAGCATTCTACAGAAGAGTTTAGAAATAAAGAATAAACAATAAAAAGAATAAAGGCTAAGATTCCAAGTCTCATATTTAGAGAAAACTCTCCAAAATCCAGACTCACTTTTTGTCTTCAAGTATTTTTTTAATGTAGGCAAGTTTTCTTTAATATTTCTCAAATTTCCTCTGTTCTTTTACTCATATATCCAACGTATTTTTTAAAAATATCAACTATATTCCTGGCACTGTTTTTAGTGTTAGGAATTTCACAATAAGCAAAAATAGATATAGTCTCAGGTCTAATGGAGTTGAAAAATATAGTGGGAAAGAGAGACATTGTACAATAATGATACGAATCGGTGTACGATTATAACTG
>NW_012154951.1:1444120-1446469 GCF_000956105.1 Propithecus coquereli | reverse complement strand
CACGTGCCTGTTGGTCCCAGCTACCTGGGAGGCTGAGGCAGGAGGATTGCTTGAGCCCAGGAGTTTGAGGTTGCTGTGAGCTAGGCTGACACCATGGCACACTAGCCCAGGCAAGAGAGTGAGACTCTGTCACAAAAAAAAAAGAAAAAAGAAATAAAAGGAATGTTATAAATGGTTAGTAGTTTTCCAGGCCAATCTACTTTCCTAGGCACTGGGCCCACCCTAAGCAAAATTTTGAAAAGCCTAACATTTATCCCTGGCAGTTTCCCTGTAATAGTTGCAGGTTGTGCTTCATATGCCTGGCATACCTGCATGCAAATGCATCTGCACACAAGGAAATTATGCTGATTTGTAAACTAAAGAGCTATTGGGAGGGAATTGCAGGCAAAGTAAGGAATAGGGATGTATTGTTTCCCTAAACTGGTGTACTCTCATCCTGTCTGGGTGTCAAAATCACCTCTAAACATCCTTTAAATCAGAATCCCTGTAGGTAGGGTTCAGGTGCAGCAGCGGCACAGGTGACTCTACTGCACAGCTGCAGTGCAAACCAGCACCGTGGTGATTCAGATTTTCTGTTCTCTCTCGTGCTCATTTGTGGTATTAACCAGTGCCGTGGAAGCAGCAGGCAGCACCAAGCATCCTCTGCTGTTAAAAGTGACTTTCAAGTGACTTAGTGCCTATAGGTGACTTTAAGACCTCATCCTTGCTAGTTTGTGGAATCTCTCCCATGTCCCTATGGACAAGCCCTTATCTTATGATGAAGCCTTACCTTCGTCATCTAGTATAGCTACGGGAGTCTGGTGAAAGTAACAGAGCTCCTTTTGTTTTTGTAGCAGGTGAATAGGATTTTTACTTTTGCTTTTAACAAATATAAACAAAGAAAAATCAAACCATATTGTCTGCAGGGAAAGGAAGGAGGGAACAGGTCAGATCCTGAAGTGATTTCATTGACAGCCAGCCTGTCGTTTGTTCGCGCATTCCCACAGTCGATCAACAAATACTTCCTAGGAGTTTGTTCTGACCCAGGCACTTCTCCAGGCTCTGGAGCTGCAGAGGTGAACAAAACAGGCAAACGTCTGCACTCCAGAGAAGGGGACAGAAAATAAGCAAAGTGTGTAAAATGTATGTTCGGTGACAATAAGTGATAAAGATAAAAATAAGTTATAAAGGGGGCCTTGGGAATTTTTGCAGGTGGGGGTGGGGTAGGGAAGGCCTCATGAGAAGGTGACATTTGAGTAAGGACCTGAAAAGGTAAGGATGTGCCATGTGGGAAAGGCAGGTGACATGTTTGGAATGGTGGAGGAATGGCAGGAAGGCCCAAGTGGCCTGGGTGGAGTGACAGAAGGGGAAGGTGAATAGAAGTAACGAGAAATGAGATTTATTTGATTTTGAAAAAAACAAAATATCCTTTAGAGATGGAGGAA
This sequence comes from Propithecus coquereli, assembly GCF_000956105.1. Lineage (NCBI taxonomy): Eukaryota > Metazoa > Chordata > Mammalia > Primates > Indriidae > Propithecus > Propithecus coquereli. Next base: position 1,445,045 of record NW_012154951.1, on the reverse strand, counting down.
GGATACCATATCCCCTCTGTCAATAGCCTCCCTGGAACTTAGAAGCTTTTCATCAAGACTAAAATTGTCTAGGTTCATATTTTCCCACATCCCCTAATAAGGTACTGTATTAGTCTTACCCACGGCTTTTCCAACTTCCTTCCTCAAATACCTCATATGCCCCAGTTGTTTTTTCTCTCACCTCTTAAACAGTATCCCATGCGTCCATGAGGATGAGAATAGCTGTGTGTTAGGAGAAACCAATCTAATTTAGTTCTCACTAAGGTGCTTGGTAGCAAGAATAAATCTCTAGTTGAAATAACATCAAGTACTGGGAGGAACAGAGAGCTTCGGACTGTGGCCTTCACTTGGAAATCAGCTCTAAGGTCAGGGCCTTAGTTGTGTTTTTTCACACTATTTTCCCTCCCTTACTCAGGAACCTACAGTCTCGTAGGCATCAGGACCTCTGCTTGTTGGTTCTTCGGGAGTGATGGCTCACATCCCACAGTAGGGAAGAACGAACATGCCAGGCCCTTGGACAGAAACGTCGTTTGTAAGTTAGCACTTGTGGTTTGTTGTCCGTGGTACTCGCCAAGCTGAAAACACTCCCTCAGCGAACTTATGCATCCAGCATGGCCTTCTGGAAAAAGCTTCACAGAATGCCCTGAGCCTTTGCTGTTATGGCAAAGTGAGTCAGGGAGCACGAGGTGGAGGAAGCAGCTGGGGTGAAAAGCAGAAGAGAGGATAAATTAGTCCAGGAAACAGCAGGCCAAGACTTCCAGAGGAGCTGCTGCTCCTGCCTACTGCTTTGAAGTGAAAGGAAGCAAACAGGCAAGAGTCAAATGGCTCAAAGGGAGCGAGAGGTGAGAGAAGAAACATTCGCAGAGACTCTTCAGCACCAAAATAGGCCTTCATTCAGGATGACCCAAGCCCAAATTTAGAGTCT
>NW_012154951.1:1439026-1440354 GCF_000956105.1 Propithecus coquereli | reverse complement strand
GGGTTGTTTCCACATCTTTGCAATTGTGAATTTTGCCACTATAAACATTGGAGTGCAGATGTCTTTTTTATAGAGTGTCTTTTGTTCTTTTGGGTAGATACCCAGTAATGGGATTGCTGGATCAAATGGTGGATCTACTTGTATCCCTTTAAGGTATCTCCATATTGCTTTCCACAGAGGTTGCACTAGTTTGCAGTCCCATCAGCAGTGTATGAGTGTCCTATCTCTCCGCATCCACGCCAACATTTATTGTTTTGGGACTTTTTGATAAAGACCATTCTCAGTGGAGATAAGTGATATCTCATTGTGGTTTTGATTTGCATTTCCCTGATGATTAGAGATGTTGAGCATTTTTTCATATGTTCCTTGGCCATTATTCTGTCTTCCTTTGAAAAGTTTCTGTTCATGTCTTTTGCCCACTTTTTGATAGAGTTGTTTGATTTTTTCCGTACTGTTTTCCTGAATTCTAAATAGATTCTGGTTATCAGCCCTTTATCGGATGTGTAGCATGCAAATATTTTCTCCCATTCTGTATGTTGTCTGTTTGCTCTTGCGACAGTTTCTTTGGCCGTGCAGAAGCTTTTTAATTTGATCAGGTCCCATTTATTTATTTTGGTTTGTTGCTGTGATTGCGTTTGGGGTCTTCTTCATAAATTCTTTCCCTAGGCCAATGTCTATAAGAGTTTTTCCAACATTTTCTTCAGAATTCTAATCGTTTCACATCTTAGGTTTAAGTCTGTTACCCACCGTGAGTTGATTTTTGTGGGAGGTGAAAGGTGTAGATCCTGTTTCAGTCTTCTACATGTGGCAATCCAGTTTTCCCAGCACCATTTATTGAATAAGGATTTTTTGCCCCAGTGTATGTTTTTGTCTGCTTTGTCAAAGATTAGATGGCTATATGAGGATGATTTTATATCTGGCTTCTCAGTTCTGTTCCACTGGTCAATGTCCCTGTTCTTGTGCCAGTACCAAGCTGTTTTAATTACTATAGCCTTGTAGTATAGTTTGAAGTCCAGTAGATTGATACCTCCTATTTTGTTTTTATTGCCTAGGATTAGTTTTGCTATACGGGGTCTTTTCTGGTTCCATACGAAGCATAAAATTATTTTTTCTATATCCGTAAAAAATGATGTTTGTATTTTAATAGGGATTGCATTGAATCTGTAGATCACTTTGGGTAGTATAGACATTTTAACAATGTGGACTCTGCTGACCCACGAGCATGGTATGGTTTTCCACCTGTTTACGTCCTCTGCTATTTCCTTCCTCAGTGTTTCATAGTTCTCCCTGTAGAGATCTTTTACTTCCTTAGTTAAATATATTCCTAG
>NW_012154951.1:1437356-1438976 GCF_000956105.1 Propithecus coquereli | reverse complement strand
GCAAGTGAAAGAAAACAAAATAGAAAATGATCAATGGATGTGAATTGGCAACTTACAAACAGGGAATCTAAATGCCTAATAAGTATGAGAGATTTTTCTCCCACTAATAATCAGAGAAGTGTAAATTAATACGGTAATGAGATAATCCTTTATACCCTCTTAGATTGGTAAGAATTAGAAATTAGGATTATAGCAAACATTGGTGATCATCATAAAATGGGAATCCTCATACTCTGCTGGAGAAAGTATAAACTGGCAGAAGAACTGGGGAGAGAAATCTGACGATACCTCATGAAATAATAGGGATATATTCTCTAAAATCCCACAACTCCATTCTTGCTTATAGACTCCTCTTCAGCGTGTCTAAAGATATTTACTGCATCATCGTAGTAGTGAGAAACTAGAGGAAATCTTCAGTGGGGAAACAATAAGTCAAGTGAGTCAGATGCACACACAGACAGATTATATGGCATTTGGAAGCAATAATCAGGGTGCTACATGCATCTAACTGTATATATCTAGAAAGTATATTGCTGAGTGAAACATAATAAAGAACCAGATTTATAGGTCAGTACAATTTATATAAAGTAAGACCACATATTCACATAAAACAACCCCAATAATCTTACAAGGATATTTACATATTCAAAGACACATACACATTAGAGATGCAGGGACCAGTGAAGGGGGAGAGGAAGTGAGTAAAGGGGAAAATTTATAAATCGAGAAGGGCCTTGTGGAGCCCTGTGATAATTGTGGATAAACATCCATGTACAGAGGAGAGTGGAGTGAGTAAGGACATTAGCTCAGAGCCATAATTCTGCTGAGTGTTCTTCAGTGATTCTACACCAGATCAATTCCCAAAGTGGGGTACCTCCAGCTCTAGAACCTGCTGAAAGGGCAATATCTGATGTATTTATTATGACTAAAAACTTGAAAACTGCTGAGAAGACTTCTTTCCTTTAGTGCAAATAACCCATCAGGAAAGAAGGAACAGGCGTCTACAGAGTCCCCTAGCATCAAGTTCCTTCAGAAATGAAGGTGAGGGATACAGATTCACAGGAGATCACATTTGGGGCCATAAAAGAAATGGAAAGCATAGTAGAAAAATATCCATTTACACCTGAGTAACCAAAAAGGACAATAATTTGTAAATCTTTATAAAGTACAACTTCTAAAACTGCCACCATGGTGTCTTAGAGTTTTCATGTCAAACATTAACAAGTCTTTGGTCCTTGTCATTCTTAAAATATAGCTACTATTGCTTGGGCTCTTACTATGCACTGGGAAACATAAGCTCTTAGCTACATCTTCTGTTCATATTTTGATAAAACCAATGTAAACATTCCATTGATTGCCTAGTGTACCCATCAGAAAATGTCTTCGCCAGTCTGATTTGTGATTTAGCTTGTGTTTAAAAATTTAAATCTCTAATTTTATAGTCAATTCCCAAATTATAAACCTATTTTATTTCAAAAATTATTTTGTGATCTTATTGTTTGGATATGAGAATATCTTTTCACATTCAAGGAATGTTATAGGCCAGGCACAGTGGCTCACGTCTGTAATCCTAGCACTCTGGGAGGCCGAGGCGGGAGGATTGCTTGAGCTCAGGAGTTC
>NW_012154951.1:1417350-1419281 GCF_000956105.1 Propithecus coquereli | reverse complement strand
AGGACACATGCATTAGAAAACTAGCATAGGAAGATGCATCGTGACAATCAGAATCTACCTGTTGAGCCCTGTTGCTTTGAGATTTCTGCAACCTTTGGTCAGGTCTGGCATGGAGGGCAAGGTATCAGGGAGCAAGAATGTATAGTTGCTTCAAGCAGTCAGAAAGCAAGGGTGTGGTTGGGAGGAGAAGTTTGCACAACCAGAAAGCAAGTGGAGCTGCCCAAAGAGGAATGTTCACTGCTCCACAATATGTTCTTAGATGATATTTTAGTTCTCTTCTTAATTTTTGAATTAGGAACTCATGTTAGGTGCTCTTATTTTACACCCTATATTTTACTCTAACATTAGTTACAGCTGCATTAAAATGATTTTTTGAATGTATTTCTTTAATATCTGTCACTCTTGCAATGTAAAAGCTCCATGAAGGTTTCTTGTATCTCCCATGCCTAGAATAGAGTGTAGTAAGCACTCAATTGATATTTGTTGAGTGAATGAATGAGAAATAGAATGAGGTCTGTACTTAAATAAATATGTGTGTGGGATGTGTGTGTACGTGTGTGTGTGTGTGAGAGAGAGAGAGAGAGAGAGAGAAAGAGAGAGAGAGAGAGAGAGAGAGAGAGAGAGAGAGAGAGAGACTGAGAGAGAGAAATTCTGAATAGACCTAAAGACTGGGAGGGTCTCAGGGAAAAACAGTCAAAGCCATAAGGGAATGAAAAAATAAGTGCTAAGAGAAAAAAATGTCAGAGCTGACATTGTGCAATTTAAAGATAAAAATGGTATAGGATGAGGCAGCCTGTGAAGTACAAAGTGTCTATTCCTAGCTGTCTTCTTTCATTTGTATCTGTAAAATGGGATAATGGCAGTTTTCTCTGACACTAGGGTTAATTGGGGTTTTGTATGTGAAGCATTGACCCCAATGCTTCATTCCCACGTGAGTAATTGCTCACCCCTTTGACATTTTTTTTCAAATTCATGATCTCATAGACTACTCTTTCTTGAGGGAATATAGTGAAACAAACTTGAGAAAAACAAAAACAGAAGATGCAAAACACAGTGTAACAGAATGGATTGCACATGTTCAAAAACCATTCAAAGCCTTACAAAAAGAAACTATAAAACATTTCCTATGATTTCATCCTATCCTAACTGCAACATTTGTGTGTGCGTGTGTGTATATATACACACAGAGAGAGAGAGAGAGCCCCATAACTCAGACTGAATTTATCCACGTATTTTAATTAGTAATATATTCCTTAATATCAATATGTAAATAAGTAAAAAAGGAAATTTTATAAAACAAAAAGTAAGAGGTCATTCTTCTTGATCCTTTTTAGTGAAATAACCAGATCAAAATAAATACCAGAATAGTTTTTTTTTTTTTTACCGTTACTTTGAAATACTTTATACAGCTCTGATAAACTTAAAATTGTGGTACTAAGGGCCATAATTAAGTTTTTAAAGTAAGCACCAAGGTAAGTTCTGTTGACCTTTATCTCTGTCAGGTGTAGGGTATTGTCCTTTGATTCACAGCCTGGGCAACAGTAACTTTTGTAAAGGAATTTTTTCATGACCCAAGTGCCTATCATGGTGGCCACTTTCCAATGGAAAAGCTGGTGGAATTAACCCAATCTTAGTCTGGGATCTTTTCTGAAATATGTAGTCAGGGACTTGAGATCTCCTTCTTGAAATTAAAATTATTGAAAAAAACCTTTGGGATTAAAAAAAGATTTTGTTGATAAAATTGGCTGCATCAGTAAAAACCCTTTTTCAATCAAGGCCCCAAATTAATCTCCACTGTCGTATCAAAAGAACAATGGTTAGAAGTAAAGTTTAGGAGAGGGGTGAAACATGAGCAAAACTTATAAAATAAATCTATTTCCCTCCTGATAGATTCTGTTATATTTTGTCATTTAACAATGAGGTAACTATTA